>NC_041747.1:2425000-2738726 GCF_004115215.2 Ornithorhynchus anatinus | reverse complement strand
CTGTTATTATTATCCTTAAGGGCAAGAGATGCCTGAAGGGTCGATGAAAATTATTCTGGGCAGGCTTGAAAGGGGAGGTGGGATTTTAGGAGGAATGTGAAGGTGGGAACGCTGGCACAGTAACTACATTTTGACGGTTCGGTTTCCACACCGAAATGACATCAGCCTCTGAAGGTTCCCTGATAGGGAAAAGGGGAAGGAAGACGCAAGGATCTTTGGGTTCCTTAGGAACTTGTAATCCAAGGACTAACAAGAAAAGAATGTGATAGCCAAGGCAAGAAATGACTAGCGCTTGCACAAGCTGCGTAACTGAAGAGGAACAGATGCGAGTGAGGAACCGGAAAGGAATAAATCATCGGATTTGAGTATCGGGAGGAGGCAGTGTGGCCTGATGGAAAGAGCCCAAAAGGCAGGGGGCCCCGGTTCTAATGCCAGCTCTGCCACTGACCTTGGGCAAGTCACTTAATGTCTCCATGTTTAGATTTCCCGTCCTGTAAAAGAGGGACGAGATCCCTCCTCTCCCTGATTATGAGCCCCATGTAGGACAGGGATTAAACCTGATTATCTCCTACCTACCCCAGCACTTAGAACAGTGCCTGGCACATAGTAAGCGCTTAACAAATAGCATAAAAAAAAGGAGGAGGGGGAACTGTGTCCGCCGACCGGTTCAACCTGTACATGACCCCAGTGCTTGGCATAGAGTAAATGCTTCACGAAAGCCATTATATTAGTTTGGGCTAAGGTCGGCTCAGCCAAACCAGTCCATTCCGGGCTTCCCAAACTCCAATCAGAGGCAGTTTTTTGGAGTTGGGAGGGGGTTGGGAGATAGGGCTGGCTTGGAAAACCCCCCAAACCTGAGGGTAGGGTGGGCTAAAGGTCGGTGGAGCCGAGCGAGGCCTTGTATGTGTGCATCTAATAATAATGATGTTGGTATCTGTTAAGCGCTTACTATGTGCGGAGCACTGTTCTAAGCCCTGGGGTAGATACAGGGTCATCAGGTTGTCCCACATGGGGCTCCCAGTCTTCATCCCCATTTTACAGATGAGGTAACTGAGGCACAGAGAAGTTAAGCGACTTGCCCACAGTCACACAGCGGACGCGTTTGTGTAGATACACATCTAAGTGTGTATGTATGTGGCGTTGAAGAGCGGCAGTTCTTCCCTCGCCTCGCTTCGCACCGCTCCTCCCCCATCCCCACTTCCTGATTGACATCGCCCGGCAGAGACAGGATGCCACCGCCTCCTCTCCATCCCACCATCCCAGTGGGATTCCAAGCAGCGGGAGCAGGAGGGAAACCAGGACACATCTGGGAATAGCAAGGCTGGGGAATGATGAAATAGTCCCAGTGAATAAGTGAGTAGTGGGCTCAGATCAGTGTGGTTACACGTCGGTGACTGGTCAACAAGGAAACCTTGGGATTGGATAGACGCCCCCTTCCCCCACAAAAAAGGCCCCTCTCCTCGATGGCCACCACTCCCCAAACCCAGCCACTGCATCCCCGCCCTTCCCTCGGAAGCACGCTTTCCTCACATTTTCTCCTTGGGGAAATGATCATTCTAATAACTAGGGTGGCGTTTATTAAATACTCACCCCGGAAGTGTTGGGGAGGTACTGGATAATCAGATCGGGCACAGTCCCTGTCCCACACTGGGCTCTGCACCCCCACTTCTTTTTCCTTGCCCCGTGTGGGACCTTCCCAGAATCGGAAAGTCTTCCCTGTCCTCCGTTCTAAAGCCTCCGTGTCCTACAACTCAGACTCGGCCTGAATCCCGTCCACTGCCAGCCGGTCTCCCCGATTCCGTCATATTATCATTATATCACAATGATCACAATAACGATGGTATCTTTTAAGCACTTTCTGTGTGGCGAGCACTGTGCTAAGCGCTGAGGTAGACACAGAGCAGACTCCCACACAGAACTCACAGTCTGAGGGTGGGGGAGGTGGAGAAGAGGAATTTCATCCCCATTTTACAGATGAGATTAGATACAGAAGTCAAGGGGAGGGGGACATCTTTACCGTTGGGGAAGATGGGTTCTCTTCTGCCCAGGCAGCCTTCTCTCCCCCTCTCTCCACTCCTGCCCTCTCTCCTCCAGGTAGCCCTCCTTCCCTCCCCCTCCCTGCCCCCAGCGTATTTGTTAACGGCTGGGCTGACAACAACTCTCCGGGTGAGGTACCAATTCCTGGGTGTGAGTAATGAGACTTCCAAGGAAAGCCCACACTTCGTTGATAAGCTCATTCCTCCGGGCACGGGGGTTGCTCTCCCACACGACCACAGAACGAGGACTGGGGCTGGTGGGTGGTCAGGCGGGCAGACAGGCGGGCTACGGGCAAGGGCGCGTGCAAAACTGCCAGGGATTCAAAGCTGCTTTCGGTTTCTTTTCCTGGAAAAAGAGGAAACGATGCCAAACCTCCCTGTGGGTTTATGGGATGAATAAAGAATAAGTTCTTAAAATGAGGGGCGAGCCCAGCGTTCTCACTCGGCCCCCGGGACCCCCGTTCGTAGACCCGTGAGATGGGGCGAGGAGCAGAAATGGGTGGGAGGTGGAGTGGGAGGAAAAGCTGGGTAATATTCTTCAGCGGCCACTAAGTTTTAAACACCTCGAGGGCGGGCATCAGGTCTACTAATTCTATTTCGTATTCTCCCAAGCGCTGAGTACAGTGCTCTGCCCGGGGGAGGTGCTCAGCAAATACCTTCCACTGACTGATGATGCCCTTAGAGGCTGGGGCAGCCGGCCTCTGATCAGCTGTTTGGTGGTGGCCGCTCTTTACAAAACCCCCAAAATCTGCTTTATCCTCTCATCTTCTCCCAATCTAAGAGTACACCCTCTTGCGCTTGGCTATTAATAATTACTGAGCGCCTCTGGGATTCACCGGACTGTGGATATTTATTGAGCACCCTTGGCGTGCTTTTTGTTTCTCCCTCCATGGGCGGAAGGGCCAGAACTTCATCCCGAAGCAGCCCTCCTGAAGACCGGGCCCTGGGAAAGAATCTGACAAATATCCCCCTATAATCACACCCTAATCGTTATTATTGGTAGCTCTGTGACACCGTGAACGATAACAATGACAGATATTTAATACATGGGCTGAGGTGTTCGGATGGGCCCGTAGCTGTTAACCGGGGCTAGAGATTTGGGCCCATCCAGTTCGGTAGCATTTTATTTTCCTTTTTTGTTTTTTTTTTGCTGGGGGGGGGGGAGTCCGAGTTATTATAGTGGCCTAGGTGGGGCAGAGGGACAGAGGGACAGTTGGTGGACAGTGGGGTCACTTCACGGTGAAACTGCAGGGAATTTGGAGGACAACTGAACTCCTTAGGAAGGGAGAGGGGAAGCCAGCCCTGCAATAGAGAAGCAATAGGGAAGCAGTGTGGTCTAATGGATAGGGCAAAAGCCCGGAAGTCAGAAGGACCTGGGTTCCAACCCGGTTCCACCACCTGCCTGCTGTGTGACCTTGGGCAAACCATTTCACTTTTCTGCACCTCAGTCCCCTCATCCGTCAAATGGGATTTAAGACTATGAGCTCCATGTGGGACACGGACTGAGTCCAACCCGATTATCTTGTATCTACCCCACGCTGCTCAGTAATAATAATAATAATAATGTTGGTATTTGTTTAGCGCTTACTATGTGCCGAGCACCGTTCTGAACGCTGGGGGAGATATAGGGTAAGCGGGTTGTCCCACGTGAGGCTCGCAGTCTTAATCCCCATTTTACAGATGAGGTAAGTGAGGCACCGAGGAGTTAAGTGACTTGCCCAAAGTCACACATCTGACAGGTAATAATAATAATAATAATAATGTTGGTATTTGTTAAGCGCTTACTATGTGCAGAGCACTGTTCTAAGCGCTGGGGTAGACACAGGGGAATCGGGTCGTCCCACGTGGGGCTCACGGTCTTAATCCCCATTTTACAGATGAGGGAACTGAGGCCCAGAGAAGTGAAGTGACTCGCCCACAGTCACACAGCTGACAAGTGGCAGAGCTGGGATTTGAACTCATGAGCCCTGACTCCAAAGCCCGTGCTCTTTCCAATGCGCCACGCTGCTTCTCACAGGTGGGGGAGCCGGGATTAGAACCCATGACCTCCGACTCCCAAACCCGGGCTCTTTCCACTGAGCCACGCCGCTTCTCTCCCCCCCTTCAAAGCCCTATTGAAAGCTCACCTCCTCCAGGAAGCCTTCCCAGACCGAGGCCCCCTTTTCCTCTGCTCCTCCTCCCCTCCCCATCGCCCCGACTCCCTCCCTCTCCTCTGCCCCCTCCCCACCCCATGGCACCTGTGCCTATATGTACGTATTTATTATTCTATTTATTTTATTAACGATGCATATATGCCTATAATTCTATTTATATCGATGTTGTCGATGCCTGTCTTCTTGTTTTGTTCTGTTGTCTGTCTCCCCTCTACTAGACCGTGAGCCCGACGTTGGGTAGGGATTGTCTCTGGTGGTGGCCGAATTGTACTCTCCAAGCGCTTAGTACACTGCCCTGCCCACAGTAAGCGCTCAATAAATACAATGGAATGAATGAATGAATGACACCTTTTCGCCGTTCGGAAAGCGAAGCCTTAGCCACTGCGCTTCCTCGGGTTGTTTATCTTTTCTTGCTAAAGACCTGGGTCGGTTCAGTGGTTTGTGCATCCTGGGAGATTATTTAGCAGCCGGCCCACGCAACAGTGTTTAGCGCGTCCTCGACGGCACTTGAGGATGTGGGAGAGCTCAGATGGACACCAAGGAGGGGCGGGGGGGAGGAGGAGGTAAAGGAGGGACAGGAGCACTGTGGAGTTCTTTGGGGGGAGATGGAGAGTGGGGGGTGGGAGGGAGGTGAATATAGCGCTTCCCCTGGGGGGGCCCGGGGGATCTCTGGGGTCCCCAGGGTGGCAGGCCTGGAGTCCCCCACACCCCCCTGCCCCCAGGACGGCGCCCGGATCCGGCAGTCGATTAGAATAATAATAATGTTGGTATTTGTTAAGCGCTTACTATGTGCAGAGCACTGTTCTAAGCGCCGGGGTAGACACGGGGGACTCAGGTTGTCCCACGTGGGGCTCCCAGTCTTCATCCCCGTTTTCCAGATGAGGGAACTGAGGCCCAGAGAAGTTAAGGGACTTGCCCACAGTCACACAGCTGACAAGTGGCAGAGCCCGGATTCGAACTCATGACCTCGGACTCCAAAGCCGGGACGGGAGGAGCAGGGCGGGCAGGGGGGCAGAGGGGCAGTGGGACAGCCCCCCCACCCCGGGGCAGGTCGGGGCGGAGTGCAGGGTGCCACACACACGTACATATACAATGACACACACATACACCCTTTCATTCGCAACACACCATGACACACATACCTTCCATTCACACCCACCTCATGCAACTCATTCACACACACAAGACACACGCAATGGGACGCACCCCCTCACACCTTCATTCACGCACACCATGCCATGCATACGTACATTCGCACAGTCATTCACACACAACACATGCCCGCTCATAACTTCGGTCACACACAACACATATACACTCTTTCAAGCACACAGACGCACACAATGACACGCACACACTCATACCTTCACTTACACACACCGAGACACACATGCAACTCACTCACCCACAGCGACACGCCCACACTCATAGCTTCCTTTACACACACACCATGACACGCATCCTGCCTCCGCCACTCGTCTGCTGTGTGAGCTTGGACAAGTCGCTTCGCCTCTCTGTGCCTCGGTTCTCTCATCTGTAAAATGGGGATTAAGACTGTGAGCCCCGCATGGGTCAACCCGATTACCTTGTATCTACCCCAGGGCTTAGAACAGAGCTTGGCACATACTAAGCGCTTAACCCCCTTCCCGCACCACAGCACTTGCTTGTATATGCACATATTTACTATCCTATTTATTAATGATGTGCATATATTTTTAATTCTATTTACTGATATTGATGCTTTCGATGCCTGTTTACTTGTTTAGATGTCTATCGCCGAAGCAGTGTGGCTCAGTGGAAAGAGCCTGGGCTTCGGAGTCGGAGGTCATGGGTTCGACTCCCAGCTCCGCCACCTGTCAGCTGTGGGACTGTGGGCAGGTCACTTCACTTCGCTGGGCCTCAGTTACCTCATCTGTAAAATGGGGATTAACCGTGAGCCTCACGTGGGCCAACCCGATTCCCCTGCGTCTACCCCAGCGCTTAGAACAGTGCTCTGCACGTAGTAAGCGCTTAACAAATACCAACATTATTATTCTAGTCTGTGAGCCCGTTGTTGGGTACGGATTGTCTCTGTCTGTGGCCGAATCGTACTTTCCAAACATTTAAGTACAGTGCTCTGCACACAGTAAGCGCTCAAGAAAAGCGATTCAGTGAATGGACGAATACCATAATTATGGTTATTATACACTCATTCACACCCAGAGACACACACGATGACACGCACACACTCGAACCTTCATTCACACGCACAGTGACACGCATGCCCTCATTCGCACACGCACACACACACACACACACACGACACACACACACTGTCCTCTTTTGGGAAAGATCAAAAGCCCCCGGCGGGCCTGTTTTCTCCGGCGCCCGCACCCCCTCCCCCAGCATTGTCAGGGAGGACAATGGGCTCCCGTGTCAGCCTCGTTGGCACCAGTTTCGTACAATACAGGAAGCAGCATTTCCTTTCGGGGCTGGAAAATTAACTTGGATCGGGCTTTTCCCCTCTTTACCGCGAATCCGCACACACCCCGGGGAAACCGAGTCCCGGGGAGAGGAAGCCGCATCCTTGACAACTGCGGCCTACCCGTCCACTGGGCCACCCCTGACTGGTCCCAGGCGGCCCCGGCCACCTCCTCTCCGCTCTCCTCCCCGTCCTCCCCCTCTGACGCCTTTGGACCTTAAAGAGGAGGCAGCCCCCCGGAGAACCCTAATAATCAGATCTGTGGTATCTGTCAAGCGCTTTCAATCGTTCAGTCGTTCCCTCGGGTTTATCGAGCGCTTACTGTGGGCCGAGCGCCGTACTAAGCGCTTGGAAAACACAATTCAGCAACGAAAAGGGATAATCCCCGCCCAGCGCTTTCATTCATTCGTTCGTTCGTTCGTTCGGTCGTGTTTATTGAGCCCTTACTGGGTGCAGAGGACCGTACTGAGCGCTTGGAAAACACAATTCGGCAACAAAGAGACAATCCCTGCTCACAACAAGCTCACAGTTTAGAAGGGGGGAGGCAGACATCAAAACAAGTAAATAGGTGTCAATAGCATCAATATAAATACATAGAATTAGATATGTATATATGCACATCAAAACAAGTAAACGGCATTAATATATAGAGAGTTATAGATATGTACATATATGCGCCAGTGCGTACTGTGTGTCAGGCACTGTACTAAACCCTGGGATGGATGCAAGCAATTTGGGTTGGACGCAGTCCCTATCCTACAGGGAGTTCCCCCTTAGTCCCCATTTTACAGATGAGGCAACTGAGGCACGGAAAATAATAATGATAATAATAAAAATGGTATTTGTTAAGCACTTACTATGTGCCAAACACTGTTCTAAGTGCTGGGGTAGATGCAAGGTAACCAGGTTGTCCCACGTGGGGCTCACAGTCTTCATCCCCATTTTACAGATGAGGGAACTGAGGCACAGAGAAGTGAAGCGACTTGCCCAAGGTCTTACAGCAGACAAGTTGCAGAGGCAGGATTAGAACCCATGACCTGCTGACTCCCGGGCCGGTACGCTATCCACTACGCCATGCTGCTTCTCATGGTTGGCCCCTCGGACGGCCCCGTGGGGGAAACAGGTCCGAACCACCAGTCTGCAGTGACCGGATTGGGATTGGTAATTCAGACCAGAGCACCCACACTGCGAGATGGGGGACACGGGATGGGAGACAGGACCAGGTTCTCCTCTAAACCCATCTCCCCCAGGAAGCCTGCCTGGATTAATCTTTCATCTCTCCACCCTAGTTCCCCTGTACTTCAGCACTTAAGGGTCCGTCGACCCATCGGTCGGATTTATTGAGCACTCTCCGGGAGCAGAGCCCTGAACTAAGCGCTTGGGAGAGTACGATAAAATAAAGTCGGTAGACACGTTCCCTGCCCACAGTGGGTTTAGAGTCTACGCGGGGGAGATAGACAATAATATAAATCGATAAATGAAGGGTATGGACATAAGCGCTATGGGGCCGAAGGAGGGATACGATACAGAGTACAGTTCAGTAGAGTTGGTAGTCACAAATCTCTGCCCCCCCGGAGTTTATAATCTAGAGGGGGACATTGAAATAAATTAGAGAGAGAGGAAATGGCCAGGTATAAGGAATATGTATATGAGTACGAAGGTGCTGAGGAGTGTTTAATTGGGATAAATCCAAAGTTCATAGGCATTTCAGAAGGGAGAGAGAAGAGGAAATGAGGGCTTAGTCAACCCCTGGAGGAACTGTGATTTTAGGAGGGATCTGAAAGTGGGGAGAGTGGTTGGATATGAAGCTATGAAGGGGGAGGGAGTTCGCGGCCAGAGGGAAGACGGATCCATCGATCGATTGATTAACGGTATCTACTGAGTGCCATGCACTGTGCGAAGTGCTTGGGAAAATACAGAGACTACACAAGACACTTTCCCTGTTACACTCTAGCAGGGGAGTCAGATGAAAAAAATATTTACCAAGAGTAGAGGCAGAATAGATATCGGAATGATCGCAAGTACAGTTGATTACATATCGATAGACCAGGGCCGAAGATGACTGTAAATAAATAAATGCTGTGAGCGGGGCGCTCGGAGGCTGTTACGACTCGAGGGTGCTGGGCATTCACTGGGGAAGGTGGGATTTGGGGAGGGTTTTAAAGGTGGGGAGAGGTGAGGGCTGGCGGATTTGGAGGGGCAAGGAGTTTCAGGCTTGGGGAACAACCTGAACATGGGAGGAAGGTGAGCAAGATAAGAGTGGGGCAGAGTTCAGAAGTGTCTGTGTTTTTTCTCCTGCTCCTGAAATTTGTGAACAATTATGTTCCTGCCCATCTCCCCATTATCTTATAAACTCCACGAGGGCAAGGGATGGTGTCTTTTATGTCTGTTGATCTCTCCCAAACGTTTAGAATAGGAGCTGGAAGAATACTATTGGTGGATGTTGATGGTTCCCATGGCACTCAGAGGCTCCCTGGGAAGAGAAGAGGGAAAATGGTAAAGAAACAACCCCCCAACGACCAGCCAGGTGCCCTGGGTCAGAGGGACTCAGCCTTCATTTTGAGTGAAGGGCTCTAAAGGGGGTGAGGTTTCTTTTGGTGGGGAGAAAGGGGGCTGGGACCTGGGAGGGGCAGACAGGTTTCAGAGAGTTGATGGATCCATTTGAGGGCAAGTCCCCATTTGGCGGCCACCGGGCCTCGTTGGAGATCTGGGATGAACGAGGGTGCGGGGGGGGGGGGGGGGGTCCAGCTGTGGGGGAGAGAGCAGTGGATGTTCCCCCTCAGCTGGAAACCCAAGCAGGGGAGGAGAAAGCCTTCATCGCCCCGAGGGATTTGACACCTCTGCCCTGGGGATTTTCAGATCTGCTCTGGCTGTTGACTTTTGACGATTTCCAGCTCTAGAAAAAACTCACTGGCCAAACTGACTCTCCTTTTGGCCTCTTCATCAGAAGGGTTTTGTAAACTGAAGCTGGGGTGGAGTAAGACTGAATGTTGTAGCTTAATAATAATAATAATGATGATGGCATTTGTTAAGCACTTACTATGTGCAAAGCACTGTTCTAAGCGCTGGGGGGATACAAGGTGATGGGGTTGTCCCACGGGGGGCTCACAGTCTTGATCCCCATTTTACAGATGAGGGAACTGGGGCTCAGAGAAGTGAAGTGACTTGCCCAAAGTCACACAGCTGACAAGTGGCGGAGCCGGGATTAGAACCCTTGACCTCTGACTCCCAGTCCCGTGTTCTTTCCACTGAGCCACGCTGCTTCTTTGGTACAATTCTGGTACTTGTTAAGCGCTTACTATGCACCAAGAACTGTTCTAAGCGCTGGGGCAGATACAACTGGTCGGACCCGGTCCCTGCCCGACAGGGGGCTCACAGTTTCAATCCCCATTTTACCGACGAGGCCTGGAGAAGTTAAGTGACTTGCCTGAGGTCACACAGTAGACGTGGTGGAGTCAGGATTAGAACCCAGGTCCTTTTGGCTCCCAGACTCTTTCCACTGAGCCCCACTGCCAGCTAGATGGTGCTGGGTAAACCAGCTTCCTGTCCGGGCTTGGTTTCTCTTGGGCTGGGTATCTTTGGCTTCCATGTGGGCTGGGTATAGTTGGGACGCGGTGGCCGGCACCGCCCGCCATTTCTCAAAAATCCCTGCTTCCCCACTCGCTTCATCCTCTTTTAAACGTGTGTTTTCCCTCCCCGCCCAACACCATGCTGGCTCCCTCCCCTAAACCCCGAATCATTCATTCGTACAATTGTATTTATTGAGCGCTTACTGCACGCAGAGCACTGTACTAAGTGCTTGGGAGAGTACAGTTAGGGAAGCAGCGTGGCTCAGTGGAAAGGGCCTGGGCTGCGGAGGCAGAGGTCGTGGGTTCGACTCCCGGCTCTGCCACTTGTCAGCTGTGGGACTGTGGGCGAGTCACTTCACTTCTCTGTGCCTCGGTTACCTCATCCGTAAAATGGGGATCAACTGTGAGCCTCATGTGGGACAACCTGATTACCCTATATCTACCCCAGCGCTTAGAACAGTGCTCTGCACATAGTGAGCGCTTAACAAATACCAACATCATTATTATTATTAATTGAACAATAAACAGACACATTTCCTGCTCTAGAGAGAGGAGACAGACATTAAGAAATAAATTACAGCTATGGACATGAGTGTTGTGGGGATGGGAGGGGGGAAGAAAAAAAGGTGCAAATCAGGGCAGGGCGGAGGGAGGCCTCTTCTCCCGGCCCCGGCCACACCGATCCCCTGCCCAGAGAACCCGGGAGGCCCAAGGGAATTGGGAGAGAGCGAGAAGTGCGTAAAGAAAAATTTTCTGTTGTCCCCTCCGGCATGATCCTCTGATTTAGATGGGTCCTCCTGCAGTATTCCACATTACATTACTCCCCTCTCACTGCAGTCCTCCACACTGCATTATTCCAAACCCATTCCGGCGACCTCTAGTAGCTAAATTACACTTTATTGCCCAGGGCTGGGAGTTGCAAGTTACTACCTGCTCCAGCCCGCTCCAAAAGCCTTCCAGCTGATGGCTGTTAAGGACAGTTGGTCGGGCTGTCTTAATTCGGACAGGATGGCCAAGTGGTCCAAGGCCCTGAGTTCAGGTTACAGGCTCCTCTGGGGGCGTGGGCTCGGATCCCCTTCTGAGATCTTTTGAGAAGCGGCGTGGCTTGGTGGAGAGAGCATGGGCGGGGGAGTCAGAAGGACCTGGGTTCTAATCCCAGCTGGGCCACCTGTCTGCTGTGTGACCTTGGGCAATTCATTTCTCTGTGTCTCAGTTCCCTCGACTATAAAAATCAATCAGCGGTATATACTGAGCACTTATTATGTGCAGAGCGCTGCTCAAAGTGCTTGAGAGAGTGCAGCAGAATTAACAAATAAAAAGGGGGATTAAATCTGTGAGTCCCAAGTGGGACAGGGATTGTGTTCAACCCATTTTACTCGTATATACCCCAGGGCTTTGTAGAGTGTCTGGCGCGTAGCAAGTACTTAACGGATTCTTTATCATTTCAACTCTGGCTAATTTTTTTTTTCCCAGCTGGAAGAAAAGTAAGGCACCACAGGCAGGCTGGCTAAACTTGTAGGGTTCTAAGTTGTCAGACCCAAGAGGAAATTAAAATCTTTATTCTTTTACCCATCCCACGCCAATGGATGGGACCCGTCTTCTAGACTGTAAGCTCACTGTGGACAGAGACTGTATCTACCAATTTTGTTGCATTGTGCTCTCCCAAATGCTTAATACAATGTTCTGCGCACGGTAAGCACTCAATAAATACCATCGGATTGACCTAGAAATACACACCCCCTTGACTCTTCTGCAGCTTTTCCCTTCAGGCTTCGAGTTAAGAGGCGTGGAAAAGAATTGCGTGCTGAGTTCCAAAATGGAGCTCTATCTAGGGCTCCAGCTCCGGTCTCTCGCCTGTTTACAGAGTTGTTTCCCATCATTAATTACGCTGACCCATTTCAGGGAAATATGTCCAAAACTTTATTTCAGTATCGCCACTGCATTGTCTCTGCGCTACTCGGGTATTTCCGGATCCAGGGCCCGGTCTTTGGTCTCGTCTAGAGAGATTTTCCAACTGCACCATTCCTGGTAGCGGATTCCTTAGATTACAACCTGCTGGGTGAAAAGAGCGTTTCTTTCTCTTCCCATTCTGTAGGCGGAAAATTGAGATGCAAAGAAAATGGATGGCTTTACCCAACACCTCCTAAAGCCTAGGAAATGGATCCCAAGGCCATCTGAAAGCTACTCTGACACCTAATCTTGGTTCTGGTCCCCTGGAGGCTGAAAATGAGGTAAAAGAGAACGAGGAGGGAGGGAGAATGATAGACCTAAGGTGAGAAAGGGAGTGATCTGCTGATTTGAAATTTAGTTAGCCTCCCTTCTGCTAACCACTTACTGTGGGCCAAACCTCCCCTACCCCCAAACCACCCCAAACCAAAACAAAAACACTGTGCTAAGTGCTAAGGCAGGCAGAAAATAATCACACCAGTCACGATCCTTCTCCCACACGAGACTGTCAATCTAAGGGGTAATAATAATAATAACGTCGGTATTCGTTAAGCGCTTACTATGTGCCGAGCACTGTTCTAAGCGCTGGGGTAGATACAGGGTCATCAGGTTGTCCCACGTGAGGCTCACAGCCTTAATCCCCATTTTACAGATGAGGTCACTGAGGCACAGAGAAGTGAAGCGACTTGCCCAAGGTCACACAGCGGACAAGTGGGGGAGCCTGGATTCGAACCCATGACCTCTGACTCCCGAGCCCGGGCTCTTTCCACTGAGCCACGCTGTGGGAGTGGTGTTTTTTCATGGTATTTGTTAAGTGCTTACTGTGTGCTAAGCACTGTATTAAGCACTGGGGTAATGATAAAGGTTTTTCTGGGGGGGTTTGTTTCTTTGTTTTTCATTCTATCTGTTAAGCATGTTATTTCTTGCTGGCTCCTGGATACTGTACTAAGCTCGAGGGTATATACAAGGGTTTTTTTTGTTTTTTATTTTTCATGGTATTTTTTAACAGCTTATTGTGTGCGAGGCAGTATACAAATTTTTTTGAGTTGTTTGTTTTTCATAGTAATTGTTAAGCGCTTCCTATATGCCAGGCACCTTACTAAGCGCTGGGGTAGACACAAGTTAATCAGATTGGACACAGTCCATGTCCCATATGGAGTTCACAGTCTTAATCCCCATTTTACAGATGAGGTAACTGAGGCACAGAGAAGTGAAGTCACTCACCCAAGGTCACACAGCAGAGAAGTGGCTGAGCCAGGATAATAATAATAACAACGATGGTATTTGTAAAGCGCTTACTATGTGCCAAACACTGTTCTAAGCGCTGGGGTAGGTTCATAGTAATCAGGTTGTCCCACTTGGGGCTCACAGTCTTAATCCCCATTTTACAGATGAGGGAACTGAGGCACGGAGAAGTTAGTGACTTGCCCAAAATCACATAGCTCATAAGCGGTGGAGGCAGGATTAGAACACACGTCCTATGACTCCCAAGCCCGCACTCTTTAATAACGATAATAGTAATAATAGTAATAATAATGTTGGTATTTGTTAAGCACTTACTATGAGCAGAGCACTTTTCTAAGCGCTGGGGTAGACAGAGGGTAATCAGGTTGTCCCACGTGAGGCTCACATTTTCTATCCCCATTTCACAGATGAGGAAACTGAGGCCCAGAGAAGTGAAGTGACTTGCCCACAGTCACACAGCTAAGTGGCGGAGCCGGGATTCGAACCCGTGACCTCTGACTCCCAAGCCCGGGCTCTTTCCACTGAGCCACGCTGCTTCCCTTTCCAATAAACCACACTGAACCCAAGTCCTTCAGACTCCCAGGCTGTGCTCTATCCACTAGACAACACTAGATCACAATGTAATCCTCATTTTACAGATGAGGGAATTGGGGCACCCAGAGGGTCAGTGACTTGCCCAATGTCACTCAGCAGGCCAGTGATAAAACTGGGATAAGAATGCTTGATTTATAATAATATTGTTGGTATTTGTTAAGCGCTTACTATGTGCAGAGCACTGTTGTAAGCGCTGGGGTAGACACGGAGGAATCAGGTCGTCCCACGTGGGGCTCACGGTCTTCATCCCCGTTTTACAGATGAGGTAACCGAGGCCCAGGGAAGCGAAGTGACTTGCCCACAGTCACCCAGCTGACAAGTGCAGAGCTGGGATTCGAACCCATGACCCCTGACTCCAAAGCCCGGGCTCTTTCCGCTGAGCCCCGCTGCTTCTATGGCTCTCCTTCACATGGTCTTTCCGATAGGCGGCGGGGGCCTACTGGAAGGAGCCCGGGACTAGAAGTCAGGGGGCACGGGTTCTAATCCCAGCTCGGTCACTTCACTGCTGGTTGACCTTGGGCAAGTCACTTCATTTTCTGAAGAATCAAGGCTTTTGCTCGAAAAGTTTCCATTTCCGTTTCGTTTGAGTGACTTGCTTCGCGCTGGAGTTTCCTCACCAAAGAGGAAACTTTGTAACTTCTTCCATTCCAGGGAGATTCAGCCTTCAGACCTTGCCCGGAAATTAGGACATTAGGAAAGAGTCAGAATTAGACCACCTTTGTCCCACTAAAAATAAAACTCAAGTGGACGGACCCTCGAATAAGTGAAATTAAAACCGCAAAAAAAGATTTTTTTTTTTTTAAATTCCAAAGTTTCCTTAAAAAGTTCACATCCTCCAGCACGTTCAGATTTCTAATAATAGTTGCCTTTTGAGTTCTGAGAATACATTTCTAAAGGGCATTTCCCTGACCACTTCTCGTGAACTGTGTCCATAAACGTTCGGGTAATAATTCGGGTAACGAATAGGTTCACGAAGGTCCTCGTGAAGAAAGCAGCCACTCGGATGGCCTGTTCTACTTCAAGACCATTAAATCTGAGGAGACCATTGCAATCCCAGCACAACCAGCAGGGCCCACTTGAAGCAGCGTGGCTCGGCGGGAAGAGCCCGGGCTTGGGAATCAGAGGTCAAGGGTTCGAATCCCGCTCTGCCGCCTGGCGGCTGTGTGACTTTGGGCAAGTCACTTCTCGGTGCCTCAGGTACCTCATCTGGAAAATGGGGACGAAGACTGTGAGCCCCACGTGGGACAACCCGATCACCTTGTATCCCCCCAGCGCTTAGAACCGTGCTTTGCATATAGTAAGCGCTTAACAAATACCACCATTATTATTATTATTTGAAAGCTTTGGGTGGGATTCGGGAGGCCCAGCTTTGAGTCCTGCTTCTACCCCTGCCCCTGTGTGACCTTGGAGAAGTCTCTTAACTTTTCCATTCCATTGGTAGGGTAAGCGATCAGTACAGTACATCACTGTAGCTTTGAGAAGCCTAAAGTCATCAATCAGTTGCACTTACTGAGCTCTTATTAGAGGCAGAGCTTGGGAGAGTACGACATAACAATTTAACAGACACATTCTCTGCCCCCAGTAAGCTTACACTTACAGCCTAAGGATGATGAGAAGCAGCGTGGCTCAGTGGAAAGAGCACAGGCTTGGGAGTCAGAGGCCATGAGTTCGAATCCCGGCTCTGCCGCTTGCCAGCTGTGTGACTGTGGGCAAGTCACTTCACTTCTCTGTGCCTCAGTGACCTCATCTGTAAAATGAGGATTAACTGGGAGCCTCCCGTGGGACAACCTGATCACCCTGCATCTACCCCAGCGCTTAGAACTGTGCTCTGCACATAGTAAGCGCTTAACAAATACTAACATTATTATTCACCTGTAAAATGGGAATAGAGTACCTTCTCTCCCTCCCTGAGCCCCTTGGGTGTCTGATCTGATGACCTTCATCGCCACCAGAGCTTAGTCAATGTCATCATTATTATGGGGATAAATGGCGCAAAACCCCCTACTTGAACAAAGTCCGTTAAACCTAATCCAGCAAAACTGAACTCCCACTTAGGCTCCTCGTGGGCCGGACTTGTATCTTCTGCCTCTACTGTTCTCTCCTAAGTGTTCAATACAGTGCTCTGCACTCCACGGGCACACAATAAATGCGACCGAGTGAGTGATCTTCCCTCCTAGCTAGGTTCCGGGACAGCGGGGTGTCTTTTCCTTGCTGTCGCAGGAAAGTCAAAGCTTCTCCCACATGACCCTGCCTTACATGTCCTGGGTGAGCCTTTTGTTTATTTATATTTCAAAATTTGCCTCCTCCTCCCGGCCCCTCCCCACCCCTCCTCTCCACTCGCCACTCCTTTTGCCTCTTTAACCTTGATTTCACATTAATTCATTCATTCTATCGTATTTATTGAGCTCTTACTGTGTACAAAGCACTGTACTAGCCCTCGGGAGAGTCCAATACAACAGTAAACAGACACATTCCATGGCCACACCGAACTTACAGTCTAGAGGAGGAGACAAACATTAATATAAACAAATAAATTACAGATATGTACCTAAAATGACAGATATATACAGAAGATACATAATGACGAAGGGAGAGCAGGAGATCGGGGCTTCTCACCCAGTTGCATTCTCCGACACCGTTTAGTGTAATGCACCGCACTCTGCACGAGGTGGGATGGGGGAGAAAACAGGAGTCTGGAAGTCAGGAGATCTGGGTTCCAGTCCCTGTGCTGCCACTGGCCTGCTGGGTGACCTTGGACAAGTCACTTAAGTGCTCTGAGCCTCAGTTTCCTCCCTCATCTGTAAAATAGGAATAAGCCCGAATTTGAGCTCCCTGTGGGTAAGGGGAATGTGTGAGATCTGATAAGCTTGGATTTACCCCAGTGTTTAGCACACGGCAAGCTCTGAATAAATGCCATGATTAAAGAGAAATCAATCAATAGAAAGACTTAGCCCAAAGTGGCAACTTTAGGTTGAACCATGGCCGCGGCGCCCACCGCAGCAGGTAAAAGATGCCCATCAACCCAAGCCCTCTCTCTTTAAACTCCTCAACCCGGCAGGCGCCGCGACCAGCCGACCCGGCCCCTAAACTTGGCGTCGTCTCCGGCTTCTCTGCCTCTTTCACCTCCCACCCCCGGCCCTTTTCCAAACCCCTCTGGTTCGTCCTCTCTCGTGTTTCACTGGTCTTCCCTTTCCTCTCCATTCTTTCAGCAGGCACCCGGTCTACTCTCTCATCACCTCCTGGCAGTATCCCGGGTCCACCTCCTGACCGCCCTCCCTATCTCCAGGGTCTCTCGGCTTTGGTCTGTTTAACGTACAGCTGCACGTATTATCTTGACAGAGTGTTCCTCGGAGCACCTCCGTCCTCCCCCACTTCCTACGACCCCAAGAGCTCTCATTTAAACCACAACTCCACAACATTGGCTTCAGGACTCTCCGTCAGCTGGTCCTTCTTACCTGGCTGCTCTCTTCTCCTACGTACCCCGCTCCTCCCACGACCTCCGGCTCACACGTTCTCCCTGGTCGGATTGTTTTTTCCCTTTAACTTTGCCAAGCCACTTCCCTTCCCTTCTTCAAACACCCCTGAAAATCACTTCCTCCGGGAGATTCTCCTTTATTAACCCTTCTCTCCCTCGTTCCTGGCCTTGCTACCTCATCAGCTATCCCAACACACAGGTGGCCTATCAGTTCGTTTTGGGTTCCTTCTCGTTTTTAATCTTTCTCATCAGTAAAATGGGGATTTAATACCTGTTGTCCCACCTGCTTAGACTGTGAGCCCCACGGGGGACGGGGATCACGTCCGACCTGATCGTCTTGTATCCAACCCGGTGTTTAACACAATACTTAGCATGCGGTAAATGCTCAACAAATCAGTATTATTAGTATCATTAGTAGTATTAATTCTGGCCAATTCACTGATTTAGGTCTCCTGTCTCTCCCCACTAAATTATAAAATCCTCGAAGGCAGGGCTTCGTGTCCAGTGCTTAACACATAGTAGGCACGCAGTAAATACCCCTGACTGACTGGAGTGACAAAGTCTGATAGGGGACATGACTGAAGTTGATAAAATCAGAAAGACCCCGGACAGGGCTAACTCCTCACCTCCAGGATGAAGCCTGAAGGAGGAAGTTTTTCAGCGAGAAGGAAATGCTTTTTCACACCGCCCACCTGTAAAACATATGGAATTTGTTACCACAGGAAATCGGGGGATTAGAAACTACCGGTAGGTTCAAGAAGGGTTTGGATAAAATTCAGGGAAGAGAGGTCATTGGTGGTTCCCTGAGGGAAAGTTAGGAAGGTCCACATGTCTTCAACAGCCTCACACATCCTGGGAAGAGTGGTGACTTGATCGTCTCCATTTTTCATAGAAAGGAAATCTTTCATGGGGGACGGGGTCCAGTAGACCTGTGGATTTGGGACTATGGAGGAGGGGAGTAAAGGCTTTATGGGCTGCCTATCCCACCTCTCCCTGTAGAACGGGATCCAATTGGAAGACTGGGAGAAATCCCAGTGTCCCCGGGATGATGATGGTGGGTGAGCCATCTCTGCCCTGCTCCATTCCCACACCTAGCCACTGCCCTCCCTAATCCCCTAACCTTCTTCCCACCATCAGTCCTTATAATAGCAATAATCATGGCTATTATTATTGTATCTGTGAAGCACTTGCTGTGTGCCAAGCACTGTTTCAAGTGCTGAGTTACAAGTTAATCAGGATGGACACGTTCCTGTTCCGTATGGGGCGCCCGGTCTAAGTGGGAGGGTGAAACAGTATTTAATCCCCATTTTACCGTTGAGAAAACTGAGGCACAGAGAAATGAAATGACTTGCCAAGGTCACCCAGCAAACAACCGGCCGAGCAGAGATTCGCATGCAGGTCCCCTGATTCCCAGGCCTGTGCTCTCTTCCCACTAGGTCAGGCTGCTTCTAATATTGGTTAAGTGCTTACTTTGGGCCAATCATTGTGCTGAGTGCTGCGGTAGATACAAGATAATCAGGTTGGATGCATTCCCTGTCCCACGCAGGGCTGATGGTCTAAGGGGCAGAGAGAGCAGATACCAAATCTCCATTTTATAGATGTAGAACGTGAAGCCCAGATAGGTGAAATGACTTCCCCAAGGTCAAAATCAGGCAAGGGGCAGAGTCTGGATTAGAACCCAGGTCACCTGACTCCCAGTCCTGCGCTCCATCCCCTAGGCCTCGCTGCTTCTCTGTACTGGGGAACTAGGGAGGTGATTGAGTCAGAAGGGAATGAGCCATGGTCGTGTGAGAGCCACAAATGCCACTAATTAAAAATGAAATGGGCTCATTATAGTAGGGCACTGTGGCATTTAAGAACATTAAAAAGTAGAGAGTAATGCTTGGGGACATGTCTCCCCACATCATAAAGTAGTTTGACATAGTCTTGTACTCAAATTGCATGTGTAAAATGCCTTTTTGTTTTAAGGGCTTGCAGAACAAGACTCTGGACAGAATGCAATGAATTCTTAGGGAGGATCATGTTTTGAGCATAAATTCGCCTACAAAATAAACCTAAACTCTGATGAAATCCTTGAAGTCAAATCCCAAGGAAGCTATTAGCCTCTCCAGTTCATGGATTACCCTGACCGAAAAGAACTTCAGAAATTGCGTTCATGATTCGCTACGGCTAAGGCCTAGGAACTGTCGCGGTGTTGAAATACACTATTCGTAATGTAGATCCCTTTAGTATAAAACGCAAGCATCACAGAACGCGGCGTATGAGAATTCCGGGGACCGCTGGCTGACATTTTGCTACAAAGTCAAAGAACATGGTTGACAATCTGGTGTGCAATACAGTACATAGTAAGTGCTCAATAAATACCATCGATTAATTGATGAACTGAGCACTTACTGTGTGCAGAGCACAGTACTACGCGCTAGAATGCATTGATTAATTGATTGGAACACGAGGTGACTACCAAAACTTTAAATGACGCCGTCGATCAACCCGAAGGTCCAGCTCCTCCCATCCCACCTCCCTCTCTAGCCAACTACTTTGTTGGTGAGATTGAAACAATCAGGCCTGAAGTCCCCCAAATTGTCCCATCCTCTCCTCTCCACCTACCCCTTGCCCATTTTTCTTCTGATTTTCTGCTGTTCCTCAAGGGGAGGTCTCCTGCCTGCTCTCTGAATTCACATCTGCCTCCGACTTCCTCCCCTCTCCTATCCTAAAAGCACAGACTCTACCTTTCTTCCTCACTGCTCCTTCCCTTCTGGCTTCAAACACGCTCAATCTCCCTCATATAAAATAGTCCCTCTCCATCCCAGAGCCCCCTTCAGCTATCACCTCCCCTCCCTACCCCCCATTCCTGTTCGAACTCTCGGAACCAGTCTGCCGCAGCTGTTTTTCTCTCCGACGCACTTAGCGTTTCCCTGGCTCACAGTAAGCACTCAATGGATACCAGAGATTGATAGATTGATTGACTTGTAGGGACTAGCTGCCTCAATTTCCTTTCCACCAACCCTTTTTTAAATCCACATCAATCAGTTTTTGATTCTTCATTCCACTAAAACTGTACTCAGCTGTCCCCAGTGACCTCCTTAAAGCCAAGTTCAATGGGCTCCATTCTTTTCTAATCCTCCTTGACCTCTCAGTCACCTCTAACCTCAAGGATCACTGCCCTCTTCCCTGAAATGCTACTAGATCTTGGTTTTGCTGACTTACTTTTAACTTGGTTGCCATCCTTCTTCTCTGACTGCGCCTTCTAAATTTAGTTTTTGGCTCCTCTTTGAGGTTACATCCCCTAACTGTGGGTGTTCCACAGACACTGTTCTGGATCCCCTATTCTCATTCATTCAATAGTATTTATTGGGCGCTTACTATGTGCAGAGCACTGTACTAAGCGCTTGGATACCCACTCTCTCAGAGAGCTCATCCACTCACCAGGCATCAGCTACTTGGACAACTTCAAATCTCCTTATTGATAATAATCATAATGGTTATTCGTCAAGCGCTTACTACGTGCACAGCACTGTTCTAAGCGCTGGGGTAGATCCAGGGTAATCAGGTTGTCCCACGGGAGACTCACAGTCTTGATCCCCATTTAACAGACAAGGTAACTGAGGCACAGAGAAGTTAAGTGACTTGCCCGAAGTCACATAGCTGATAAGCGGCAGAGTGGGGATTACTTTCCCAAGCCCGTGCTCTTTCCACTAAGCCACGCTGCTTCTCTGCTGCCTCTTCTACAGCCCTGGCCTCTCACTTCTCAGAGAGGCAGTGGGGCCTAATTGGAGAGAGCACCGCCTAAGAGTCAGAGGACCTGAGTTCTGATCCTAACTCTGCCACTTACATGCTGTGTGACCTTGGGCAAGTTACTTAACCTCTCTGGGCCTCAGTTCCCTCATGTGCAGAATGGGGATTCAAGACCTGTTCTCCCTCCTACTTAGACTGGGAGCCCCATAGAGGACCTGATTATTTTGTATCTACCCCACGCTTAGTACAGCGCTTGGCACATAGTAAGCACTTAAATACCACTATTATTATTATTTAATCTACAATCCCATATCTCTTCTTGCCTTCAAGGCATCTCCAACTGGAGTCTCACCAGGACCTCCAGCTTAATCTATCCCAAAATGAACAACTCATTTTTGTTGACTCCTTGACTCTTTCTTCCTCCCAACTTTCCCATCTCTGATGCTGACCCCAACCATCCGTCACCTTGGTGTCACCACTGACTCCTCAACTATCTTTCAGCTCTCACATTTAATCGACTACTTAATCCCACCCAACATTTCCCGCATCTGCCCTTTCTTCTCCATCCGGCCAGTCAGTCATAGCCTAGCAGCCTCCTCGCTGGCCTCCCTGCCTCCAGCCTCTCCCTTCTCTGACGTACACCATCCGTAGCGTGGATCATCTTCCTGCATGATCTTCCTTCTCCTCAAATCCCCTCAACGTTTTCTCATCTCCGACAGACCACAGCTCTCCCTTCCTTTAAACCCCTCCTAAAAATCCCACCTCCTCCAGTCAGCCTTCCCCGATTAACTTCCAAGTCACATCACCTTTAGAGAAGCAGCATTAGGATGATCGATTAGGGGAAGCAGCAAGGCCTAGTGGGTAGAGCCCGGACCTGGGAGTCAGAAAGTCCTGGGTTCGAATCCCGGCTCTGCCACTTGTCAGCTGTGTGACTGTGGGTAAGTCACTTCACTTCTCTGTGCCTCAGTTACCTCATCTGTAAAATGGGGATTAAGACTGTGCGCCCCACGTGGGACAACCTGATTTCCCTGTGTTTACCCCAGTGCTTAGAACAGTGCTGTGCACATAGTAAGCGCTTAACAAATACCAACATTATTATTATTATTATTATAGTAAGCGCTTAACAAATACCAACATTATTATTATTATTACTCTGGGCCTCAGTGACCTCATCTGTAAAACGGGGATGAAGTCCGTGAGCCCCATGTGGGACAGAGACCGTGTCCCACCCAATTCACTTGCAGCCAACCCAGTGCTCAGTAATAATAATAATAATAATAATAATGGCTTAGTGGCAAGAGCACGGGCTGGGGAGTCGGAGGTCGACGGTGCTAATTCCTACTCTGCCGTTTGTCAGCTGTGTGAGTCACTTAACTTCTCTGGGCCTCAGTTCCCTCACCTGTAAAATGGGGATGAAGACTGTGAGCCCCACGTGGGAAAACCTGATTACCTTGTCTCTACCCCAGCCCTTAGAAGAGTGCTTGGCACATAGTAAGCGCTTAACAAATACCATTATTATGGTTATTATTATGGTTTGTTATGTGCTTACTATGTGCCAGGCATCATACCAAGCGCTGGGGTGGATAGAAGCAAATCAGGTTGGAAAAAGTCCCCGTCCCACGTGGGGCTCCCAGTTTCGAGACCCATTTTACAGATGAGGCCCAGAGAAGCAAAGTGACTTGCCCAGGGTCACACAGCAGACGAGTAGGAAGGTCGGCTCGCTTCACAGATAAGACTGTATCCCCACTTCTAGACTGTGAGCCCGTTTGTCGGGTAGGGGTTGTCTCTGTTACCGAATTAATAATAATAATAATAATGTTGGCATTTGTTAAGTGCCAAGCACTGTTCTAAGCACTGGGGAGGATACAAGGTGATCAGGTTGTGCCTTGTGGGGCTGAGGGGCCTTGGGCAAGTCGCTTAACTTCCCTGTGCCTCAGTTTCCTCATCTAGAAAATGGGGATTGAGACTGTGAGCCCCACGTGGGACAACCTGATCACCTTATGGGAGTGGGAATAAGCCATAAGAGTAAGCAGGAGGTAATGGGGTTGTCCCACGTGGGGCTCACAGTCTTCATCCCCATTTTACAGATGAGGTCACTGAGTCACAGAGAAGTGAAGTGACTTGCCCAAAGTCACACAGCTGACAAGCGGCGGAGCCGGGATTAGACCGTGAGCCCGTTATGGGGCAGGGACTGTCTCTATCTGTTGCCGAATTGTACATTCTAAGCGCTTACTACAGTCCCTGCACATAGTAAGCACTCAATAAATACAATCGAAGGAATGGATGAACCACGATTAAGCACCTAATAAATACGATCGAAGGAATGAACGAACCCACGATTAAGCCCTCGATAAATACGATCGAAGGAATGGACGAACCCACGACTAAGCCCTCGATAAATACGATCGAAGGAATGGACGAACCCACGATTAAGCCCTCGATAAATACGATCGAAGGAATGGACGAATCCACGACTAAGCCCTCGATAAATACGATCGAAGGAATGGACGAACCCACGACTAAGCCCTCGATAAATACGATCGAAGGAATGGACGAACCCACGACTAAGCCCTCGATAAATACGGTCGAAGGAATGGACGAACCCACGAGTAAGCCCTCGATAAATACGGTCGAAGGAATGGACGAACCCACGAGTAAGCCCTCGATAAATACGATCGAAGGAATGGACGAACCCACGATTAAGCACTCGATAAATACGATCGAAGGAATGAATGAACTCACCAGCTCTGACTCCCGCCCTCTTCCCACTGAGCCACGCTGCTTCTCATCTGTCCTCTCCAAGCGCTCAGTACAGTGCCCTGCCCCCAGGAAGCGCTCCATCACTACGACTGAATGAATAGGTCGTTAATAAGGAGTCCCGTGGGACCTGCCGAAGGCTCTTCGAGGGAGTCCCCACGTGGGAACCCACCCCCCGCCGGGGGCTCGGGCAGCAGGCTCCCCGCTGGGGGGGCCGTCGGAAAGGCGGGAAGCGGGAAGGCCTCGACCGGTCCTGGGGGGGGGGGGGGGACGGGGAGGACGAGGGAGGGGATGAGAGGGAGGGGATGAGAAGGAGGGGATGAGAAGGAGGGGATGAGGGGGGCGATGAGAAGGAGGGGATAAGAGGGAGGGGATTCATTCATTCAATAGTATTTATTGAGCGCTTATGAGAGGGAGGGGATGAGAGGGAGGGGATGGGGGGATGAGAGGGAGGGGATGGGGGATGAGAGGGAGGGGATGAGAGGGAGGGGATGAGAAGGAGGGGATGGGGGGGGCGATGAGAAGGAGGGGATGGGGGGGGCGATGAGAAGGAGGGGATGAGAGGGAGGGGATTCATTCATTCAATAGTATTTATTGAGCGCTTATGAGAGGGAGGGGATGAGAGGGAGGGGATGAGAGGGAGAGGATGGGAGGGTGAGAGGGAGGGGATGGGGGGTGAGAGGGAGGGTATTTGGGGGATGAGAGGGAGGGGATGAGAAGGAGGGGATGAGAGGGACGGGATGAGGGGGGCGATAAGAAGGAGGGGATGAGAGGGAGGGGATTCATTCATTCAATAGTATTTATTGAGCGCTTATGAGAGGGAGGGGATGAGAGGGAGGGGATGGGGGGTGAGAGGGAGGGTATTTGGGGGATGAGAGGGAGGGGATGAGAAGGAGGAGGTGAGGGAGGGAATGTGAGGGAGGGGATGAGAGGGAGGGGATGGGAGGGAGGGGATGGGAGGGAGAGGAGGTCCCGGGGACGGGATGAGGGGGTGGGCCCGAGTGTTGGGGGGAAGGTGTCGTCACGGAGAGGGCGTGCCCAGGCCCGGAGGTGGGATCGGGCAAAGGTTATAAATGGTCCGCTCCGGCGGCGCGACGCCCAAGTGATGCCCGTGGACCCCCCGGGGGCGGTGGGAGCGGCAGGCCGGCTCCGGACTGGGCAGCCCCGGACTGGGCAGCCCCGGACAGCCAAGGCCAGCTCCGGACCGTCCCGACCGACCGACCGACCGACCTCCCCCCCCCCAACCCGGCCCCGGCCAGCGTCGCGAGGACCGGTCGAGGGCGGCGCCGGGGGTCGGGCGGCCCGGATCGGACCGGTGGATGGTGGTGGGCTCGGCCCGCCGACCCAGGAGTCCGGGGGGGTCGGGAGGCGGACACCCCTTGCCGCCGGCCACCCCTTGCCGCCGGCCACCCCTTGCCGCCGGCCACCATGCTCAGCTGGACGGTCACCGGGGCCGTGCTGGGCCGCCTTCTGGCCTGCTTCCTCCTCACAGGTAAGGGAAGGGACCGTCGGGGGGTGGGCGGCCGGAGGAGGAAGGACGATAAATAATCATCCCGTTTGTCAGCCTTTAGAACAGTGTTGGGCACATAGGGAGCGCTTAGCCAATCCCATCGTTATCGGCGAGCGCTCCCGAGGTGCCAAAGGACTCTTCTCAGCGCCGGGGTAGATGCGGAGTAAGCCCGGTGTCCCCGGGGGGGAGTTGACGGTCTTCATCCCCATTTTCCAGGTGACTGAGGCCCAGAGCAGTTAAGCGACTTGCCCGAAGTCACCCAGCAGACCAGTGGCGGAGGCGGGATTAGAACCCACGTCCTCCGGCTCCCAAGCCCCGGCTCTGACCACTAGGCCGGAGGCGCCCGAAGCGCCAGGACGCCAGGGCTGGGGCGAGGGATGATAATAAATGATGATAATTATGGTACTTGTTAAGCGCTCGCCATCCGCCGTGGAGTCTTCGAAGCGCCGGGCAGTCCCTGTCCCACATGGAGCTCGCCCTCTTCATCCTCATTTTACAGATGAGGGAACTGAGGCCCAGAGAAGTGACTTAATCATAATCATTATGGTGTTTAAGCGCTCACTCCGTGCCAGGCACTGTTCTAAGCGCTGGGATAGATTCAAGGTCATCAGGTTAGACGCAGTCCCAGTCCCACATGGGGCTCACCCTCTTAATCCTCATTTGACGGAGGAGGGAACTGAAGCCCAGAGAAGCTGAGTGACTTAGTAATAATTAAACGCTTAGGACAGTGCTCTGCACACAGTAAGCGCTCAATAAATACGAATGAGTGAATAATAATTACGGTGTTTGTTAAGCACTTACTATGTGCCAGGCACTGTTCTCAGCGCCGGATAAGGTAATCAGGTTGTTCCACCTGGGGCCCGCAATCTTAATCCCCATTTTACAGATGAGGGAATTGAGGCCCAGAAAAGTGAAGTGGCTTGCCCACGGCCACCCAGCAGACAGGTGACGGAGCGGGGATTAGAACCCGTGACCTTCTGACTCCCAGGCCCGGGCTCTAGCCGCTAAACGACGCTAACGAGAAGCCGGGATGAGGAGCCGGGGGTTAGGGGAAGCAGCTGGTATAGTGCCTAGGGCACAGACTGGGAGTCAGAAGGTCATGGGTTCTAATCCCACCTCCGTCACCTGTCTGGAGACTGTGGGCAGGTCATTTCACTTCTCTGTGCCTCAGTTCCCTCCCCTGTAAAATGGGGATTAAGAGTGGGAGCCCCCGGTGGGACGGGGACCGTGTCCCACCCGATTTGCTTGTATCTACCCAGCGCTTAGTACAGGGCCTGGCGCATAGTAAGCGCTTCACAAATCCCACAGAGAATATTAAGGGAAGGGGGTCTCGCCCCTGGCCTTGCTTTCTAATACAAGGGAAGGGGGGACCCGGAGAAGTCCCCTTGGGGAGAAGTGGCTGGAATCCAGAGCTGGACGAATTTGGGCGAGCTCCAGAGCCTGGAAGGCCACTGTCTTGCTGGCCAAACCGCCCCCGATGCCGGCCACGAGGAGGGGGCTGCTTCTCCAAACCTCCCTGCCTCGCCTGGTAACCCCCCTTCCTCTCTCCTCCTTAAAACTCTGGGACCTCATCATCTTCCATCCACCCCAGGTGCTCAGTACAGTGCTTGGCCCCTAGTAAGTGCTTAAATATCGCAGTTCTCAAGGATGAGGGACTCTGTAACCCAGGCGCTTTTCCCGGGATTTGGATCCCCGTTCGGCTCGCGGGTTTTCCTTCTTGGCCGGTGCGTGTGCGATGAAAAGCGCTGGGCTGGTGATTTTGACCGTTAAGGCGAGGAGTCTAGTGGCAGGAGCCCGGGCTTGGGAGTCAGAGGAGGTGGGTTCTAATCTCGCTTGCCTGCTGAGTGACCTTGGGTGAGTCATTTCACTCCCCCCGGGCCTCGTTACCTCACCTGTAAAAGGGAGATTAAAACTGTGAGCCCCATGTGGGACAATCTGATTACCTTGTATCCACCCCAGCGCTTAGAATGGTGCTTGGCACATAGTAAGTGCTTAACAAGGACTATTATTATTATCATTATTATTAAAACTCAAGTGTTACCCGTGGGTTGGGGGGGAAAGGATTGCCCTCGGGGGAGACCTAGCCCAGTTGGAGCCAGCTGAGTCCAACCGTGTTGTGGCTCCGAGATGGGCGCAATGAAACGAAGCCACGGTGACTTTCGAGGAAACGGTTTCTTAGAGCGCTTGTGTGCGCGCCCCTCAGCCGGTCCCCTCTGGCCACTGGGCGGGCTGGAGAAAAGCGGACCCAGGAGACCGCTTCATTCTTCGTCTCCTATCCAGTGATGTTTGCTAAGCGGCTCCTAGGAGTCAGACACTCCTCTAAGCGCTGGGGTAGATGCAAGTGAATTCTGTTGGACCCAGTCCTGCGCGGGCCTCACGAGCGGGGCCAGGAGTTGAGATTCTGGCAGCGAGATTCCACCTCCTCCCCTGCCTCAGGTGGGACAATCTGTCCCGTTGGGAATCAGCTGGCTTCACTTGCTGGAGATAGATACAGTTGATGAAACTGGATCGAATATGCCAAATATGAAATGTTCTTTTATCTTCTCCTCCTTTAAAGAGCGCGGAGCGGGACCGTGAACGGTATTTTTTTGAAACCTTTAGTGCGCTGTGCTGAATGCTTGGGAGGATACGCAAAGAGTAGATGGGATCCTTGTTCTTATAATTTACCGTGTGCGGAACACCGTACTGAGAGCTAGAAGGAATACAGTAGAATAGGAGACACCATCTCCCTCCTCAAGGAATTTAGTCCGCTGTAGGCAGAGCACTGTTTGAAGGGTTTGGGAGAGTACGTTAGAGCTGGTTCGTTCATTTATTCATTCAATCGTATTAATTGAGCGCTTACTGTGTGCAGAGCACTTGGAAAGTACAATTCGGCAACAGATAGAGACAATTCCTACCCAAAAACAAGCTCACAGCTTAGAAGCTGGTTGCCATGATCCCTGCTCCCGAGGAGTTTACAGTCCAGCGAGGAGTTAGCGATCTGGTGGTGCCCGGCATGGGATCTTGGTTCCTTCGGCGAGTGACCCTTTAGTAGCACAGACTGTCCAGCGGGCTTTACCAAGTCAATTACTAACGTATGAGAGCACGTCTGTCGTGAGGTTGGTTGCAGCGGGTATCGCCACCTTACCCACAGCCCTATCCCTCTGAACAGGCTTGGCTCTCAGCCTGGCACGGTGAGCAGAGTCACCTTGTACCCGTAGTGCCCACCTGTACGGCTGGCCAGGCATTTAGGATTTTACAAAGGTTCATGTGTCTATTGCCAAAGTACTCTTTTTTTGCCCGGCTGAGCTCTTAGTTCAGGCAGGGGATGCTGGATGTCCTTTTTATTCTTCTTCTTCTTAATAATAATAGTGGTATTATGATGGTTGAGTGCTTACTATGCATCAAGCACCGTTCTAAGCGCCGCGGTAGATAGAAGCTAATCAGGTTGGACACAGTCCCTGCCTCACGGAGGCTCACTGTCTTAATTCCCATTTTTCAGATAACTGAGACCCAGAGAAGTTAGGTGACTTGCCCAAAGTCACAGAGCAGACAAATGGGAGAGCTCAGATTACAACCCAGATCCTCTGATTCTCTATCCACTAGTCCGTGCTGCTTCTCTTATTTGATATCAGTATTATTTATTAAGCCTCTACTTTGTGCAGAGCACTGTTTGATGCACTTGGGAGAGTCCACTAATAGCAGTAGTCACGGTCTCTGACTTCCAGGAGCTTGCGATCTACTGCCAAGTGCTTAGTACAGTGCTCGGCACACAGTAAGCGCTCGATAAATAGGATTGAAATGCGATTGAATGAATCTCCATTGTAGCACCTCGCTAATTGAGTCCAATTCCAGGCTTAGGATAATTAATAGCAAAGAGAAGGCTTCCCCTCAGGCGTGGGTTTTTTTTTGGTACATTGTGTGCTTGTGTGCGGGTGTGCACACACTCATGCTGGGTCTCCGCCTGGGGAGCCCCCAAATCTTCAATATATTTTCCCCCCTTCCCCAGGAGGATTAGATGAGAGAGGGAACCAGGATCGCTTTTGTGGGCAAGTCACTTAACTTCTCGGTGCCTCAGTTACCTCATCTGTAAAATGGGGATTAACTGTGAGCCTCATGTGGGACAACCTGATGACCCTGTATCTCCCCCAGCGCTTAGAACAGTGCTCTGCACATAGTAAGCGCTTAACAAATACCAATATATATATATATATGAAGGGCCACAATTTTCATTTGTGCATGATCGGTTACTTGCTTAGATGTGTCCGAGAACTGGGAAATCAGTGCTCGGCTTAATAATGTTGGTATTTGTTAAGCGCCTCCTATGTGCCGAGTACTGTTCTAAGCGCTGGGGTAGATACAGGGTAATCAGGTCCCATGTGGGGCTCACAGTCTTAATCCCCATTTCCCAGATGAGGTAACTGAGGCACAGAGAAGTTAAATGACTTGCCCAAAGTCACACAGCTGACAAGCGGCGGAGCTGGGATTAGAACCCATGACCTCTGACTCCTAAGCCCGTGCTCTTTCCACTGAGCCACGCTGCTTCCCGAATGCTTAATTAATTAAGCATTAGTGCTTAATGGACCAGGGGCAAGAGAGGGACACTGGGAGAGGACCGTGTCCGACTCGGTTTGCTTTTCTCCACCCCAGCGCTTAGTACAGTGCTTGGACATAGGAAGTGCCTAACGAATGCCACAATTATTATTATCCAGCGCTTAGTACAATGCCTGGCACGCAGTAAGCGCTTAACGGATAACCAGAACCGAACCGCCAGCGGGCCGTGCCCGTACCCCTTCAGGGCAGTTGTTGGGACACCTTGCTTGTGGGTGACTTGGGATCTGCCAGGACGCCGGATTTCACCCCAGGCTGGGGGGGCAGAGAGGAAATCAGAGGGGAAGGGGGGGACGGAGGAAGGAGTTGGAGAGGGCCAGGCCTCAGGTCCTGGGGATGGCGGGGCGGACGGGGAAGGGGGGCGCTCACTGAGGAAATGGTTTCTTTGAGTTTGCCGAAGATAGTGGCCGTGTTTCCTACCTCTCAGCCTGGGAGCAGGAAGTGGGGGTCCTGCAGGAATGTCGGGGGCCTTCTCACCACCGCCGGGCTCTCTGCTTGGCCCTGATGGTCTGAGGAAATCTGTTGCTTCCATAGTTTCTACCTTGGAACCAAAATCCTGTATTTTGGCCCAGGCCACGGGGGAGTTTTACTGCCAGGAAGTAAAGGATGATGAATCAATCAATCAATCAAAGGTACTGACTGGACATTTAGTATATGCAGAGCCCTGCACCGAGCACTTGGGAGAGCCCGGTGTTACTACTGATTTGATCTCTGCCCTTAATGAGGTGAGGCTTTCTCTCCTCTATCTCCCTCCCCTCTCTCCCTCCCTCCCCTCACCCCTCTTCTCCCTCCCTTCTCCCCTCTCCTCCCTCCCCCACCCCTGCACCACTGCCAGATTTCTGGAGGGGAAGGGTCCTTTCTAGGTGGGAAGAAAGGTTACAGCTCACCAACCATCAAAAACTAGTGCCTTCTTGCTCCCCGTTACCTGGGGCTGGAACACCGCTGCCTCCAAAGCCTCAGAAATCTGTCCAAGTTTTGTGCTGATGAAGAAGAAAAATAGAAAAGAAAGTTCAGTTTTTCTGGCTTGCTCCTCTCCTCCCACATACCTTAATGCTCCCAGATCATACTTAATCCCTACAAGGAGTGTGTTCCCACTGGCTGCCATTCAGCCACATACGACCGCTTTCTGTGTGCAGAGCACTGTAGTAAGCGCTCGGGAGAATACGGTACAACAGTAAACGGACACATTCCCTGCACACAATGAGCTTACAGTCTAGAAAGGGAGACAGACATTAATATAAATAGATGTGGACATGAGTGCTGTGGGGCTGGGAGGAGGGGGGATGAATGAAGATAGCAAGTCAGGGTGATGCAGAAGGGAGTGGGAGAAGAGGGGAAGGTTTTTTGGAGGTGATGTGCCTTCACCGTGCATATGCAGTGGAGGCGGTGAAGATGAAGTCCCCATGGACACAGAATGTGTCTGCCCCAGGGGGAGGCATGGGGTGTTTTAATAATCATTATTATAATTAAGGTGTTTGTTTAGCATTTACTGTGTGCCAGGCTCTGTACTAAGCACCGGGTTGGATACAAGAAAATCAGGTTGGACATAGTCCCTGTCCCACCTGGGGCTCAAAGTCTCAATCCCCAAGTTGTAGATGAGGTAACTGAGGCACAGAGAAATGAAGCGACTTGCCCAAGATCACACAGCAGACAAGTGGCGGAGCCGGGATTAGAACCCATGACCTTCTTACTCCCAGGCCCAGGCCCTATCCACTTCGCCGCGCTGCTTCTTTTCCTTCCGGACAAGGGGTGCGCCCCTATTTCTTCATTCAATTTTATGTATTGAGTGTTTACTGTCTTGAACGCCTGGGAGAGTACACACAACGAGGTGTGTCCACTTCAGAGGAGGCATGGGGTGTGCCCCTGTGGACATGGGCTGTGTCCGCTCCAGGCTCTCAAGATACAGTTCTTCTACTCTAAAGGTCCCCCGCTGCTCCGTCGGAAGGGTGGAACTCGTGGATGGGAGATTTCGGCTGGGAGTTGCAGGAGGGGTCGCTTCATCGGAACTCAGCTCTGGGGAGGTGACTGGTGGACCCCGAAAACAGGGCTTGAAAGTCTTCTAGACTGTCACCTCGTTGTGGGCAGGGGAGGAGTCTACCAACTCTCTTGCACTGTACTCTCCCAAGCGCTTAGTACGGTGCTCTGCATAGAGTATGGGCTCAATAAATACGATTGAAGATAAGACGACACGCTTTTAGCCAAGAGGAATAATAGTAATAATTAATGGTATTTCTCAAGCACTGTACTCTATCCACTGAGATGGATACAAGCCTACCGGGTTGGACACAGTGCCTGTCCCACGTGGGGCTCACGGTCTCAATCCCCATTTTACAAATGAGGTAACTGAGGCACAGAAAAGTAAAGTGATTTACCCAAGGTCACACAGCAGACAAGTGGCGAACCCACGACCTCCTGATTCACAGGCCCATGCTCTATCCCCTGCGCCATGCAGCATCTTGGGAGCCAGGGTTACGGGGAAAGATAGACGGGAGATACTCCATAGGTATAGCTTGATCTGTGGAAACATTTCCGCTCCGGAATTTCCCTCTCCGCCTCCCTGCCCCGGAAAGATGCTGGGATCTGGAAGAACCTGGAGCTGCCCCCTGGCCGGGGGTGCCCTCTGGTGGATCAGAATGGTGTTGTGGTGAATGGCAAGAAATCCAGGTGTTTCTGCGACAGCACGCGTTTCCAGAACCCAATCTAGATAATAATAATGTTGGTATTTGTTAAGCGCTTACTATGTGCCGAGCACTGTTCTAAGCACTGGGGTAGATACAGGGCCATCACGTTGTCCCACGTGAGGCTCACAGTATTAATCCCCATTTTACAGATGAGGGAACTGAGGCGCAGAGAAGTGAAGTGACTTGCCCACAGTCACACAGCTGACAAGTGGCGGAGCCAGGATTCGAACCCATGACCTCTGACTCCCAAGCCTGGGCTCTTTCCACTGAGCCACGCTGCTTCTCTAGGTAACAGGATGGACGAATTAGGGGAGGTTCTTCCTATAACCCTAGTGAGTTCTTGCAGAACACGATCCACAGTTGGCTCAAGTAAGTCAATGTTGGAAGAGGTCTTCCCTAAATCCTCATTTCTTCTTCTTCCACTCATCCACATCATCCTTGCGCTTGGATTTATTCTCTTTAGTCACCTCGCCCTCAACCCCACAGAACTCACGTACATATCCGTAATTTCTTTTAATGCCTCTCTCCCCCTCTAGACTGTAAGCTTGTTGTGGGCAGGGGAAGGTGTTTACCAACTTTATTATGTTGCTTAGTACAGTGCTCTGCATACAGTAAGTGCTCAATAAATACGACTGAAAGTGAGCGTCTGAGTTCCGTCCTCGGCCTGACTGCCCCGTGTCCAATAGGACACCGTGTGTTTTTACAACTTTATAAAATAAAGTAAGATAGTTTGGCTACATCCAGGGAGAGGCGGGTCAAAAATGGGTTGCCCAAGGGAAAGTTTGGGATGCAGGATGTTGCATTCTTAGTCACCAGGATGGATGTCCATGAGGAACAAGCTTCCTGCAGCCCTGGAACACTGGGCTGGCTGGGCCATTGCTCTAACGGCATTTCACTACATTTCCTATGAACTTGTAATCCATGTACCACCTCAAATTTGATTCTGATAGAGAGCTTTGTATTTTCCAAAGCCCATTCACGTGACATCTCCCATTTTTATCCTTGCTACACTCCTGGGAGGAAGGGAAAGGCAAGCATTATTATCCCAAAGAGGAAACCGAGGCCTAGGGAGGTGAAGGGACTTGCCCAAGGTCACCCAACAGGCTAGAGGGGTGCTGGCTGGGACTAGAATCTGGGTGCCCCGTGCCCTTTGCACGTGGATCGGTGACCGTTGGGCATTTTATATTTGCCCCAACCCCACAGCACTTATGTACATATCTTTAAATTATATATTATGAATTACTTATAAGCAGCAAGGCCTAGTGGATATAGCGAGGGCCTGGAAGTCAGCAGGACTCTGCCACTTGTCTGCTGTGTGATCTTGGACAAGTCACTTCATTTCTGTGTCTGTTAACTCATTGGTAAAATGGGGATTGAGACTGCGAACCCCTTGTGGGATAGAGACTGTGCCCCACATGATTTGTTTGTACCCATCCCGGTGCTTATTACAGTGCCCGACATATAATAGATATTTAACAAATACTACAATTATTATTATTATTATCATGTCGTCCCCTCTAGACAGTGCTCATTGTTGGCAGGGAACATGACAGCTAATTTTGTCGTAATGTACCCTTCCGAGTGCTTAGTACAGTGCTCTGCACATAGTAAGTGCTCATTCGATACCACTGATTGACTGAAGCCCTGCTTGCCAGCCTGCTGAGAAGCGGAGAGCACAGCTGCTGTCTTTCCAGCCGCGCTGAGGCAGAGATTCCTTTCCAGGCTCCGGTTTCCTCTCTCCCTGTCCCAGCTTTGGGATCTCTGGACGGCCCCCACGGCCCCGGCCTCCCAGTGCCCGGCAGCTGCTCCTCGCTGGAGGGAAGGGTCCTGGGACTCGTCCGACCCCAAGGCAGGTGCTGAGCCCGTGACCCCCGAGGTCACGAGAAACACATCTCCGGGAGGAGGAAGGCAGGTAATGGGAAAGGAAACGTATTTCAAGAAAGCAAAGCTGAGGAGGAGGGGAGGCTTGAACACTGCCCTTCTTTCAGATAAAACGGGACCTGGAATTCTTAGCATAAGAAGTATCCCTTTCCTATGGAAGAGCCGCTTCCCGTGGCCAGGGAGGGAAAAGCCGCTTCTCGTGGGCGGCTCCTTTTTTCATCCCGGGAGGGCCACAGACTCTGGTGTCACTGGCGGATTGATGGCAGAAGATCGTGTCTGGGACCCAGGGGACCCGGTCCCTGCTCTACCACCGGCCTGGAGGGTGACCTCGGGTGAAATGCTTCGGTTCTCCAGGCCTCAGTTTCCCCATCTGTAAAATGGGGACGAGATCCCCGCTCTCCTCCCCCACCACCCCCGACTCTTAGACTCTTAGCCCCGTGTGGGACTGGGACCAGGTCCGATCTGACTGTCTCGTGTCGAACCCGGTGCTCGGCTCATAGTGACTGCTTAAAAAATGCCTTCGTGATGAATTAATATACCCAAGGGGGTCATTTCTAGGACCGAGCTCGCATGTTTCCATGACTCTGCCGGGCGGGGGATCAGGGCTGGCCCTGCTAGGGTCAATTCACGGTTGTGATGCTTCAGAGAGACCCTCTGGGCCTGACCCAGCTTACTTGGACAGGTCTCTCCCCTCCAGACCCGTGACCCCGTTGACCCATCCCCATCCAGAGGTAGGGAGTGTGGATGGAGGGCGGGGTGCGGGGGACACAGCACGGTTTTCACAGTTGTTTCCTTTATCCAGCCTGACGAGGTGGTGCCGTTCCGAGGAATGCGGCCCCGACAGGGGGAGGGAGGGCGATAGAACAGACGGAGGGCTCCAACTGTCATCTGTCCTGCAAGGCAGCAGCTCCTCAGGGAGAGTCTGGCTTGTTTGCCGCTCGGGAGATCTTCCTCAGGTCTGTTCTCCACCCACGGCCGCATATGGGGCCGGACTCTTGTCCTCTCGGACTCGATTTTGTACCAGAGCCCGAGGAGCCAGCAGTCTTTTGTGGTTGTTGGTTAGAGAGGCCCAGAAACAGGGGAGGATCTGGGGTTGGCTCAATTGTAGCGGTATTTATTGAGCACCCACTTGGTGTGGTGCACTATATGAGGTGATTAGGAAGTACAAAATAAAGTGATGTATCCCCTTCCCATAGGGAGCTTCCATTCTAATGGGGATAGGTGAGGTCCGGAGGGATTCTAAGCAATCAGTCAGTCAGTGGTATTTAAGTGGAGCCCCCACTTAGGGCAGAGCAGGGAAGAAGGAAGGTTTGATATCGCTGATTAATTGATTGAAAAGCTTCTTGATCTAGCTGTGGGCCTTTCCTGGGTGGGGGGGCGGCAGGGGGGAGACAGGGAGAGGGATGGAAGGAGAAGTAACTAGGATTTACTGCTTTACCATATTTAGGATAATAACATTTAGGGTAACTGTTTTAGCATGGGGAGGGGTCTTTTGCAGGGACTGTGCAGTCCCTGGGGGTTGGGACTGACTTGGGGCTGATTTGACCAGTCCTCAAGGGCAACCTTTCCACCCCCCTCACCCACCCCCTGCTTCCCGGAGGCTCCCAACCTCCATTGGCTCAGGGACAACACCCACGGGAGGGGAAGGAAGTGTGAGTAGCACGAGCTGCTGCCCCAACCCTGCCCTTCTCTGGTAAACCTCCCGATTCGGGTTCTAAAGTTCTCTTTGACCCTCCAGAACCCCCCCGGTATGTTCAGCTGAGAGATTCCGTCCCAGGAACAGATCATCCCATTGCCCTGCCAGCTACCAGGCCCCGCAAAAGAAGCTCCACTCACCATGTGAAGCAACTTCTAGGCATGACTGTTCCCAAGTGCAAGGCCAGGGGAGTCGGGGAGGCCTCCTGGCAAGGTCCTCGGTGCAGGAAACTGCTGATGCTAATGCCAGTCTGCCAGCTAACGCCTGTCCAGGAAAGGCAAGATGATGAGGACGAGTGAGAGAGGAGCTTGAGAAATGGGATTTCTTGGAGAGAACAGGGGAAAATGAGACAGTCAGAGCTGAAGCAGCATGGCCCAGTAGACCGAGCATGGACCTGGGAGTCAAATGACCTGGATTTTAATCCTGGCTCTGCCATTTAACTAGTCTATAACCTTGGGCAAGTCATTTAACACTGTGCCTCAGTTCTCTCATCTGTGAAATGGAGATACAGTATCTGTTCTCCTTCCTACTTAGCCTGGGACCTAATGTGGGACCTGATTTGTAAAACGAGGATTAAGACTGAGCCCCGTGTGGGGCAGGGACTGAGTCCAGTCTTAATTTAAATCTACCTAGTACTTAATACAGTAACTGGTACATAGTAGGTGCTTAAGAAATACCACAGTTTTTTTATTTATCTTGTTCCTACCCCAGCACTTAGTACAATGCTTAGCACATAGTAAGTGTTTAAACAGTACTACAATTTTTATTATTAAGAAGGGAAACTAGTCTTAAAGGGAAGAGGTTGGGAAGATTAGTCGGCACTCAACAAATACCACTGGCTGGTCTCAAGAGGATGAACGGGGGACAAAGCTTGGTTCATAAATGATCCACAGGGGCTCAATCCTATGTGTTAGCAGCCCAAATCGGGACCCTGAGTTCCTGAGTCCAGGTGGGGCTCTAATAGGAGAGGGAATAGCTATAGAGAGGGATCGGCTACTTAAATAAGGCTGCCTTCACAGTGTCCTCTGGAAACTGTCTCCCCAGATCTGACTACGCCTTCATTTCCTCTTCTCCCACTCCCTCTGTAACACCTTTGCACTTGGATTTGCTCCCTTTTTTCACCCCTTCCACACCCCCACAGCACTTAGGTACATATCCATAATTTATTTTAATATCTGTCTCCCCCTCTAGACTGTAAACTTGTTGTGGGCAGGGAACATGTCTACTAATTCTGTTATAGTGTACTCTCCCACGGGCTTAATACTGTGCTCTACACCCAGTAAGTGCTCAAATAAGATCGACTGACTGAGACCAAAGCCAGTGGGCAAACCTTACCGGAGAAGGAAAGCTGAGCTTTGAAGAGCTGTTCAGGGAAAAAGTGGTGGCCAAAATGACCGGCTGTGGCTTTGAATATCTTTTAAGAAGAGAGAAGAGCCCATATCCTGCACCCCCTGCCCCTCCCTGCCAGAGCACGCAGGTTCAGAAATGCAACTCTGAACTTCAGAAAATGTTTTGGTGGAAATATATGCCCCCAATTTTAACAGAGTCCACTCAGGGCCAAACACATTCACACTGGGAAGCAGCATGGCTTGGTGGAAACAGTATGCACCTGGGAGTCGGAGGACATGGGTTCTAATCCTGACTCTACCACTTACCTGCTGTGTGACCTTGGCCAAGTAACAACTTCTCTGTGCCTAGCACCTTCCCACCTAAAGTCCTCTAGACCTTAAACTCATTGTGGGGAGGGAATGTGTCTGTTTATTGTTGTATTGTGATCTACCAAGTGCTTAGTACAGTACCCTGCACACAGTAAGTGCTCAATAAATAGCATTGAGTGAATGAATGAAATGGGAAACCCATGTGGGACTTGATTATTTTGTATCTACTCCAGTGATTAGTATAGTGCCTATTATCTTCTCAGGGCCAAAGGAGAGTTTAGTAGCCCTAGCGAGGCAGTGCAATGCAAAATCTTCACTCCTTAAGCATTGCATTTTGTTCCATTTCATGGTCTGGGGAGAAGACAGGCCACCCCTAGAAATGAGAAGCAGCTTAACCTGGTGGAGACAGCTTGGGTTCTAATCCTGCCTCTGGCACGTGTCTGCCGTGTGACCTTGGGCAAGTCACTTCCCACTTCCCTGTGCCTCCGTTACCTCATCAGTACAATGGGTATTAAGATAAAATGGGGTTTAAGACTGTGGAACAGGGACCGTGTCCCACCTGATTATCTTGTATTTACCTCAGTGCTTAGTTCAGTGCGTGACACATAGAAAGCACTTTAAAAATACCATTCAAAAATAATAATTCAAGTCGGAAAAAGATGGTTCCGTTATTTTTCCCTCCCAGGGTCTAAGTGGTGGGTGTCTCCTCTTCCTCCTCCTCCTTCTTCTCCTCCTTCTCCTCCTTCTCCTCCTCTTCCTCCCCTCAACTCCCCCGGATCTGCGGGCAGGGATTTGCACGAGGAATCAGAAAGCTCAATACGCCAAGGCAGTTGCTCATAAGCCTGGAAACGGAAGCAAGCGAGAAGGCTCACCAGAAAGATTACCCAGTGATGGATAACTTTATTGCACCCGGTTGGCAATTTAAATCCAAAAGGTCAGAGGCTCTGTATACATTATTCTTTGCAAAGACAAACTGATCCTTGGCAAACTTACTTAACACATGAATGAAAGGGCCCCGCCTATAGTTGGTGGGGGGACTTGAGGGGGGAGAGAAGGGGTGAAAACGTTTCCAGGTACCTGTGACGTCAGGAACCCTATCAAAGAGAGAAGGACATAATGACTTGGAAAAACAGGGAAAGCCATTTATCACTCCTGGCTTGAGGAAACATTCCCAGACTGATTATTTAGAACCTGTTGGGGAGAGGGGGGAGGGAGAGGAAAAAAAAAAAACCGCACGTGACCACTACTAAACAGTCTGTCAGAGTGTTTTTAACATGTCAAAATTGAGGATAAAATGAGTTTTTTAAAGCTGAGCTAAGACTTTGTACAAACTAGACAGGAAGGCAGCCTGGGGGAAAGGACACGGACCTGGGAGTCGGAGACCTGGCTTCTCCTCCCCGGTCTGTCCCTTGTCTTTTTGGGGATTTGGGGTACGTTATAACCTCCCTGGACCTCAGTTTCCCCATCTGTAGAATGGGGGATAGGTCCCTGTTCTCCCTCCCTCTTAGACCGTGAGCCCTGCATCGGATCAAATTATCTCGTAACTACCCCAGGGCTTAGGCTAGACTTAATAAGCATTTAAATTTTTAAAAATCATAATTTCACACTTCAAACACGACTCGCTAGTGACTGATGTCCACCACTCAAACGCTGGATTAGGATAGTGGCTATTGTCCCGCTTTTAGATGGGCGAACCGAGGCAGACCCACTTGAAGCATTTCGGGAAGGTTTACAGCCCGTTCTTGGTGTCGTCCAGTCGATCCGCAGAAACGGTCAGTGTAGCGTTCGGGTTTCTACGAAGCAGAGCTGTCCACCTAACCACGTGATATTATCGCCGTCTAACCAAGGAAATTGTCCAGGCTTTGCATTATGTTCCTACAGAGTGACCCTCCTGTGATGAGTCGTGCTCTCCTGGGCAGGCAACTTTCCACCAACTCTGTTTTACTGCACTCCCCCAAGTGCTTAGTACAGTGCTCTGCACACCATAAGCGCTCAAAAAAGACGAGGGATTGAAGAGGCATCGCAGAACAATGAAATAAGGACACTCGACTTTAAACCCAGTCGTTTCGGGCAGTGTTACAGAAGCATGTGTGCAGATTAGACAGAACTTGGCGTTAAAGACATCATCCAGGCAAGCGTCATCCTACAAACTGCTCAAAATGAAAACAGCTGAATCTCAGAGGGTGTAGGGTGGGGTCTCCTTCCAAGGAACGGAAACCTGTGCTTCTAAGAATAGAGTGGTGAACTCTATTGCTCTCAAACAATGAAAGCATTTCTTTATAGTTTAGGATTGAGTCCTAAACTCCGTCTCCCCTTCTAGACTGTAGGCTCACTGTGGGCAGGGAAAGTATCTGCTAAATCTGTTGTACTCTACGAAGCGCTTACAACAGTGCTCTGCACATAGTAAGTGTTCAATAAATACCATTGACTGAGTTCACTTGTTACCACATGTGAGTTAGACAATAGATGCCCCCCCAAATCTCCGACATTGACTTCCAAGTGTATCCCACTTGTCCACACTCTTTATTGACCTCTCACTTTTATTAGGGAACTCATTGTGGGGTAGAGGATTGGCCAGAATACCTGAATGGTTACACCGGTGAATCCTGTCAAATGTATTTAATAATAATAATGTGGGTATTAAGCGCTTACTATGTGCAGAGCACCTTTCTAAGCGCTGGGGTAGATTCGGGGTAATCAGGATGTCCCACGTGAGGCTCACAGTTAATCCCCATTTTACAGATGAGGTAACTGAAGCACAGAGAAGTTAAGTGACTCGCACACAGTCACAGAGCTGGGAGTCGAACCCATGACCTCTGACTCCGAAGCCCAGGCTCTTTCCACTGAGCCAGGCTGCTTCCCCATTTACTGAGCTCCTGCTCTGGTCAGTGTTTGGGAAAGTTCAGCAGCAGACATTATCCCTGTCCTCATGGAGCTTAGAGTCCAATGGAGGAGATGAGTGCTAAATAAACTACATCTAGGAGGAAGCCCCTCTCAGATTCACACCTGGAGAGTGCCCAGTACTCAGTCAGGCTTGTACACAGGAGGGAGAGTCAAGCAGAGGCATAACCATTCCATTCCTAGCTTGGGCAGTGGCTAGCGAGTGAAAGGCCGTCTGCTACAAGTCAAAACTCACCTGTGCTGGGCAGCAGCAGCAGCACGGGAGAGAGTTGAGAGCTGAGACTCAGGTTTACTGCACGGGAAGAGGAAATGGTAAACCGCTTCTGTATTTTTACCAAGAAAACTCTATGGATACGCTACCGGAACGATTGCAAGATGGAGATGGGGCGTTCTGAGAGAGACGTGTCTGTGGCGTCGCTATGGGTCGGAAACGACTCGATGGCATGAGACAAGACTGTGCGGAGCACTGTAATATGCATTTGGGAGAGTACAGTGTAACAATATAACAGACACTTTCCCTGCCCACAACCTTCTCACACCCAAAGTACCAGTACTCCGTGACTCCCCTCTCATTTCACCAGTGGACAGTGGGAGGCTGAGGAGATGCCCTCTTGTGAGGGCTTCACCAAGAGTGAATTTTTCACTTGATCCTCTCCCACTGAAGCCGAGGTAGGTCAGGCTTTATAAACTGCCAACCTTTTGGGTTCGCCCCCTCTCCCCCGCTGATAAGAAGAGAAGCAGGGCCCAGTAGGTGCTCAGTAAATACTTCGGACTGAATCAACTGATTGATGTAACCATTCGGGTTAGACTGAAAATAAGACACCCCTGGCGTAGATCACAGGGTTGATGCCCAGTAGACACCCACCGGTTGCTTGGTGACCGGCCCAGAGAGAAATGGACGGTTCTGGTAAAACCTGACCTTTAAGGAGAAGGCCGGGAGAAGGGGAGGAAGGCATGGGACACCCTTGAAAATATTGACAGAAGGAATTTCTCGGCTAGACTTGTTTTGGCCTCTGGTAAACATTTTGAACCTTACGGGATTTTTCCTTGCAAAAGAGTTTTGAAAAGGGGCAAAGAAAAAAAGGGTGAAACCAATGACCTCTATAGTTAGGTGGAATGTAAAGCAGTTCCAGTTCCTTTCAAACGGTGGCAAAAGAAAGCGGGACTGTTTGCGCTCTGAGATGAAGAGGCTATTACGGATTCTGTATTGGGGGTTTGGGTTTTGTTGATTGAGATCTAAAATATGAAGTATGTTTCAAGCTCTCCAAGAAGAACCAAGTTACAGTGGCGTTCACGAAGCAAGCATATCTGAGCTTAAGTGCCCCTAATTGCGGTATTAAATATTTAAAGAACTCCGTCGCTGCTTCTGAATTCTAGTGGGTCAATTCTAGACCGGTTGTGACTTTTCTTAGGTCTTAATCTACCAATGGGAGAATTAAATTGAATGATTTTTGAGCCAGAATGGGGAGGAAAAAAAACTCACTGTAGCTAGCAACAAGTTAAAGATATCTCTCGCTAGATTGTACTTTGTGGGCAGGGATCATGGCTACTAAAGTCCAGTGTGCAATCCCAAGCACATATGTCACTGTGGACACTGTACACACTTAATCTATATCATTGATCGATGTTGCCGGAACAATGCCGAGTGGTGACATCAGTGTTGAAAGCATGTTTGAAGAAAAGAGTGTCTTGAGGATTGACGAAGGTTAAACTTCGAGTGCCCTGGTGGATGCCAAAAGCTTAAATTTCTGAGTACTTTTTGTTTATGGTATTTAAGTGCTTACAGTGTGCCAGGCACTGTGCTACTAAGCGTTGAGGTCTTGTCTAATAATCAGGTTGGACACAGTCCCTGTCCCACATAGGGCTCACAGTCTTCACCCTCACATTACAGAAGAGGTAACGGAGGCATAGAGTGAAGTGACTTGCCCAAGGTGACACAGCAGACTAGTGGCAGAGTCAGAATTAGAACCCAGGTCCTTCTGACTCCCAGGCCCTTGCTCTCTCCACTAGGCCATGCTGCTGCTTCTGCTTCTTCTTGACCTCCCTTCTTGTGGTCCCTGGGAAACTTTATCGCACGATCAGTCGAGTCTTAGCTATTCTACATCATCAAGTTCTCCATTTGTGGCTGGAGAGTCAGAAGTCACCCTACCTAGGTGCAAAGGTTGCAATCTTGTCATTTGGAATGCAAGGAGGAAAATGGAGCAGGCATAGGTGGGGAATGAAAATTGGAAGACTGGCAAGCTTCAAAGAGCAAATGGGCCAGAAAGTCGCCATTTGGGGTCTTGGTGGCCCTGACTAGAAACTCGATGGTCTGGTCAGAGAGCTGGGGTGAGTGAGGCTGGGAGCCCAGATCACACAGCCAAGGAGACCACCATCACTGGAGAGTGGTCCCCTAGGTTTAGACCGAAAATCAGAATGAGTCAGAGCCTCATGCTTTAACAACGAAAAGGGAGTTTGATTCCCAGAACTAGCAGGAGGAAGAGCATTTATTGTGATTCCAGCGTGCCCCAACCGAGCGAGGCTCAGACTAACACCAAGCAATCTGGCTTGAGGTTTGAAGAGGGAGGGACACTTCCCAGGGTGGGCCTTGGAAGGGCCCCAAAGATCCGATCATCTTGGTTTTCAGCAGCTTTTTCTGGAGCTCAAAGCAAGGGGTTTGGGAAATAGGCAAATGAATGTTTTTTTTCAATTAACATCACGGCAGGCTTAATGATCTGCAAAAGTGCCATGGGACTGGAATTCTCCTGCTGCCATGCCAGACTTCCCAGTTTTGGGATTGGATAGGGCCAAAAAGTAATGGAAATTGGGTACCAAATGAGAAAAGGTAGAGACCTTATGGTGCAAAGAATAGATAAGGGGATAATTTTGTTGTTTTCTTTTCTTTGTTTATAATGCAGCATTCACTGAGCTTTAGTTAGCTATAAATTGGTTATTCTTGGTCTAGATTTTAATGGCCAAAGGCTGGTACCATTTGTCCAGGAGCTTAGCTTGTGTGTGGAAAAGTTTTTTGGTAGCTCGGTCAAGTGGAGGAGACCAGATGAGATGATATTTCCCAGGCAGCTTTTGGGGTCCTAAGATTCTGCTGTCACAAGTTCTGGAGTCTAACTGACTCCTGCTTGGGAGTCAGTTCCCTTCCCTTCCTTTATCAGGAGTTCAAACCTACAGGTCTTCCCCAGCCACTAGGGAAGATGCTCTGTTTCCATTCGAACAATAATGATGGCGTTTGTGAAAGCTTTCTACTTTCTGATTGTTGGGGTAGGTGTCAAATAATCAGATCAGACGCAGCTGTGACTCACAGGGGGGTCAGTCTAAGAGCCAGGGAGAGCGAGTGCCTTCTGCCCATTTAATAGATGAGGAAAATGAGGTCCAGGGAGATAAAAACGACTCTCCAAGATCACAGAGCAGGCCAGTTGCGGTAGGAATGTGTCAGGATGAGACATAATTTATAAAAGAGATCTCCAAGTGGTTTGCTGAATTAAATCTGCCATGCGTAAGCAATTGCTCCATTCTTAACCTGCTAGCCGTTTCCAATGGCTTTGGTCAGTTGGGCTAAAAGGCTCTGATAACATTGAATGACCCAGCTGAGCCTGTTGGGCTGACCTCAGGGAGAGGTCCTTCTAGAGGGAACAGAGGTGGGAAATATCCCACCCACCCTGGTGTGAGTTCGGGGCAAAAAGCAAAACTGGAGGGGGTAGATGAGAAGCAGCAAGGCATAGTAGATATAGCACAGGCCTGGGAGTCAGAGGATCATGATTCTAATCCTGGCTCTGCCACTTCTCTGCTGTGTGACCTTGGGCAAGTCATTTCACTTCCTCTGAGCCTCAGTTACTTCATCTGTAAAATGGGGATTGAGACTGTGAGCCCCCACTTCCTAGTAAAGTGCCTGGCGCGTAGTAAGAGCTTAACAAGTACCACAATTAGTCGACCAATCGCAATGTTTTCTTGTTGTTTTTCAGGATCTAGTTCAGGGTCAAAGTTGAAAGGTCCCGAACTGAATTTGAAAGGCACACAACACGTCCTGCAGGCAGGCCAGACGCTCCACCTCAAGTGCAGGTAAGGGAGGGGATCGGATGGGGCCTCCAGGCTGGAGATGCTCGGTGTCCCGCTCCAGGTCACGGCTGCCCGGCGAGGGATGTTCCTTCTTCGGGCCACTGAGTCGGCAGATGCTGTCGCCACTGGTGAATTTGGGACCTCGGGAATGTGTGACCCGGGGCCCACCTGGCCGGGGCGAGCATCGTTGCCTACTGATGGCTCACACATCATGGATGGAAGTGGGCTGAGCTCACCCAAACTCCCAATCTTTCTCCCGGGGTACCCCGCCTTGTCCCCCGCCGTGTCCCCCTCATAAGTCCCCACGAGCTCAGGTGCCACTTCTGAGGCGCGGCCCTCTGGGCCAGGAGGGGTGGCCAAGTGAGGCTGAGGGGACGACAGAGAAAATTACTGCATGCAATTGTGGGCAGAGAAAGTGTTTATTGTTCTACTGTACTTTCCCAAGTGCTTAGTACAGTGCTCTGCGCACATGAAGCGCTAAATAAATACCACTGTTTGAATGGTGCCACGTCTGGGCCAAGTGGGGACAGACCAGCTGAAAACCAGACTGACCTTCGTGCCGCTAAGGGACCCTTCTCTGTAAGGGTGGGTGTCCCCTGATGAAATCCTCCCTGGCCACTCGGGAAGTCCTGTCGCTTCCCCTGCAGCGGCCTCAGTGTCCGACTGTTTTCCTTCTTGCCTACCGCTGCAGGGGAGAAGCAGAGCATTCGTGGTCTTTGCCTGAAACAGTCAGCAAGGAGAGTAAAAAGCTGAGCGTGACCACATCCGTCTGCGGAAGAAACAGCAAGCAGTTCTGCAGCACCCTGACACTCAGCCGGGCACAAGCGCGTCACACGGGCTACTTTGGCTGCAAGTATTTATCCCGCCCAGTGTCCAAGAAGAAGAAAGTCGAATCCACAATCTACATATTTATTAATGGTAAGATGGGGCTCTTCGCAGCGGGTGAGGCAGAGCTTCCCAGTTGGTCTCCAGTCCATCAGCAGGCTTGACAAGGGGGCTGGAATGGAGCAAGGAGAATCCGCATCGGGAAGGAGAGGGTCACATTCCCAAACCACTGGTCTCCTCATGGTGTCAAGCGCTGAAGGGGCCAAGAACCCGGTTCACTCTACCCCAGGGTTCTCAGTTTTAGGTCGAAAACCTGGCCTTCAGTGTGCCAACCTTCCTGGGCAGGCCTACCCTGGCATCTGGCCCAAGCCAGGAATAGCATGTATTTTTTTTTTAATGGTATTTGTTGTTGTTTTTAGTGGTATTTGTTAAGCACGTACTGTGTGCCAGGCACTGTACTAAACCCTCAACACAGTCCAACGTGGGGCTCACAGTCAATCCCCATTTTACAAATGAGGTAACCAAGGCACAGAGTAAAGTGACAAACCCAAGGTCACATAGCTGACAAGTGGCAGAGCTGGGATGATAAACCAGGTCTTCTGACTCCCAGGCCTCTGCTCTATCCACTAGGCCACGCTGCTTGTGCCATTTGTTATGGTCATCTGTATATCAATTGTTTTCAATCCATTTATTTCAAATCTATTCCTTTAACTACAACCCAACCTGCACTGTCTGATTCTCTAACACCAGGCTACTCTCTATATCTCAGTCTTGCATACCCCACCATCGACCCCTTGCCCACATTTCCCCCTTCATCTCCGACAGCCCACCGTTCTCCCCAACTTCCAAACCATCCTAAAAATCACATCTCGTCCCCTCCATATTGCCCGTGGCCTCAAATACCTTTGACGATGCTCAGAGTCTGCTGGTTGGAAGAGTTCCCGGCGGATTGTAGGTGTATTCTGTCTTCAGTACCGGTAATTGTGGCATTTGGTAAGCGCTTGTATCTATCAAGCACTGTACTAAGCTCTGGGGTTGATAATCAGGTCCCACATGGCGCTCACAGTCTAGATAGGAGGGAAAACAGGTTTGGATTCTCCCTTTTGCAGAAAAGGGAACTGACGCCCTGAGGGGAGAGGGGGAGTTTCAGAACAGAGGGAGGGTGTAGGCAGGGGGCCAGTGATGAAACCGACAGATCGAGGAGCAGTGAGCAGGTTGGTGCTAGATGAGCACAGTGTGTGGGCTGAGTTGTAGATCAGTGAGGTGAGCTAGGAGGGGGAGAGCTGGTTGAGTGTGTCGCACTATTAGCACCCTGTGGGCAGGGATCAGGCTCTACTGTATGTTCCCAAGCATTTAGTACAGTGCTTTGCACATCATAAATTCTCAATAAGTAACAGTGATTGGTTGATAGGTGAAATCCTATGTTAAGGCATCTTTTTAACGCAGAGATGTGCCAGGATGATTTTTTAAGAAAAACAATCTGGGCAGCAAGAGCGAGATATGAACTGGAGAGGTAGAGTTGGAGGCAGGTGGGTCGGAGAGGAAGCTGATAAAATAATCAAGCCGATAAGCGGTTGGATCGGAGTGGTAACAGGTTAGAGGGAGAGAAAGGTGCAGATTGTACAAATGCCTTGAAGATAAAAGTAACAGGATTTGGAGACAGATTGCCGGCAATGTATGGCAAAGGTGCGTGTTGGGCATACTTTGTGTGGGAATTTGTGTTTAAAAAAAAATGTCCAAGTCCATTCGTTCTTTTTTTAATGGTTTTTGTTAAATACTATATGCCGGGCACTGTCCTAAGCGCCGGAGTTGCTACTAGCTAATCAGGTTGGAAACAGTCCCTGTCTCGCATTTTACAGATGAGGTAACTGAGGCCCAGAGAAGGGAAGTAACTTGCCGAAAGTGCCCCAGCAGATAAGTGGTGGAGCTGGGATTAGAACCCAGATTCTCTAATGCCCAGGCCTGGGCTCTATCCACTAGGCCATACTGCTTCTCTCTAGGCCAGGCTGCTTCTCCTTTTAACCTGGGCTCTCTTATGAAACCCTGAAAGGGAAAGACTTCAGGTTTTCCTCAGAACCAACCAGTTAATGAAACACAAAGTGGCACTTGTTAAACTTTACGATGGTTGGTTGGGAGGCGAGTCACGGGCCTCAGTTTCCACATCTGTGAAGTGGAGATAAGATAGCTGCTCTTCCTCCCTCTTAGCGTCAACCTTGTGTGGGACGGGGACCGGGTCAATCCGGTCTCGCATTTACCCCCAGCGCTTAGTAGGGCAGTGCTCAGGGCAGTGCACTGCTGAAGAATCACCATCACACCATCACCATCAAAGTGGCAGGCTAATCAAGAGTAGTCTGTATAAGTGGGTACTCTTTCATGGTGAGTGGAATAACACAGTCCAATTTAGAAAAAGAATGAAACAGAAGAATGTGGATTCGTAAGATGTGGCAATGTTGTCCTAGGAGGCTGGAAAAAAAAAAAGGCTTTCAAGTTCTGGCTGGCCTTTCTGCCCTATCAGACACGCTGAATTATGCGGTGACATTTATGCAAGTGAGCTGGCGGTCTGGACATGACTGAAAGGCCATCTAAACGTGCTCACCAGCATCATTGTTTTCTGAAGAGACACTTGGAAGAGAAAAACATTGTTTTTATCCATGGGAAATTCCTTAGACTGAGAAACACGCTAACACAGTTAACGTTCTGTGGGAAGGAAAAATGAAGAAATCACCCTCCGCCACCCCGACTCCCAGTTGCCTCTGGCTGGCGGGCTTTCTCCAGCTCAACTTCTCTGGTGGAGCTCTCAGGCTGTCTTCCAGGCTCCTTCTAGACATTGGCACTATTTGTGTCATCTGGATGCGCCTTCCTTGGTCTCTCTGCGCCTCCAACTCTTACCTGTCCCTGCCATTTCTTCTGGAAACCGGCTCGCGAGGCTCTGGGATCACCTGAGCCCCTTGCTCTGCATTCCCTTTACTAATAGTAGTAATAATCAATTAGTGGTATTTATCGAGCGCTTGGAATTAATTAATGGAATTAACAGACACATTCCCTGTCCAAAGCGAGCTAAAAGTCTAGAGGAGACTAATGCTAATAGTAACGATTTAAAAATTGAGGTATTTGTGAAATTCTGCCTTTATTCCAAAGACTCTGTTAAGAATGGGGTAGATATATAGAGTTAGCAGACATCGGTCCCTGTCCTCAAGGAGCTTACATTCTAGGGAACTTGTCTATCAACTCTGTTATATTGTACTCTCCCAAGCTCATAGTATAGTGCTCCACATAGTAAGTGCTCAATAAATATGATTGATAGTTTCGATTCTGATAAAGTCCTTTGAATTTCTTGGTAGAGCGGCCCTGAATAATCCCCTCGAGCTGGCACTGTCCGTTGCTTGGTTTTGAGGCAGTCCTCAGGGAGCCCCTGCTTCTGCGCGGCCTCCTTTTCATTCTTGGTTAGATTTGGTCCGAGGGCCCGGTTTGACCGTCAAGTCAGTCAGCTATATTTACTGAGCGCTTACTAAAAGCACTGTACTAAGCGCTTGGGACAGTGCACTATTACAATATAACAGACACATTCTGTGCCCACAACGAGCTTACAGGATGCAGAGTGTGTCCCAGCAGACCGTCTCTGTCCCTGAGCCCCGAGGGAGGAACTCCAGGCCGAGGATGGGACCAGTTCCATATCTCCTGTCTGTTGTCCGGCGGAGGCCGTGTCCTGTCCTCTCCCAGCCCTGACCCCGGCCTCTCTTCACCTGGGCTCATTCCTCTGGGCACTGCACTCTCCCATCGCCTCCACCACAGGTCCGGCCCTGGGGAACACTGGCCGCTAGGTTGAGGAAACTCTCTCCGGCCCAGGCGTGGCCAGAGGATGGGCATGGCTCTGGGAGCCGGGGAGGGGGCAGACCCAAGGGAGCCGGGCTCTGGGAACACCGGGCCAACCAGCGAGACCTGGCCGGACTGGGCCGTGTGCCGGAGGGGTTGTAGGCCCTGGTGGGGGGACAGAAGAGGGGTGGGGGATCCATTCGGTCTCTCCAGCTCCCAGGGTGACTTCCAAATCCAGCCACGCCCGCCCCTGGACTCATTTCCCCCCACAGATATGGAGCCAGGCAGGAAACGTGAACATTTGTTGTTTGAAAGCTCTCAGTTCAGAAACTACTTCAAGGGATCTCACTTAAACAAAATATGGACAGGGAGGTTTGGTGTCAATGCAATAATGCTTTAATTTGAGAAAGACTTTCTAAAGGTTTCCAGGGCATTTTTCATCGTCCCGCTGTGACACTGAAGCAGAGTCCTCTCAGTGACTGCTGATTTGAAAAAGTTTCACTTCTAATAATTATGATGTTGATTAAGCAGTCCCCGTGTACAAAAGTAGGTGCTAAGAGCTGGAATAGATGCAAAGTTGTCAGACCAGATCCATCCCCCGGCCTCACCGGAAACTTCCGGTCTAATAGGGAGGGAGATCGGGGATCTTAGTCCCATTTTAAAGATAAGGAAGTGGAGGCATAAAGAGATCAAGCCACTTGCCCAAGGTCACATAGTAGGCCAGTGACAATCCTGGGACTAGAATCCGAATCTTCCGGCTCCCATTCCAATACTGTCTCCATTGGACCATGCTGACTCCCACAATTTTTTTTTTTTAATGGAATTTGTTGAGCACTTAATATAGGCCAGGCACTATACTAAGTGCTGGGGTAGATACAAGCTAATCAGATTGGACACAGTCCTTGTCCCACATGGACTTAATCCTCATTTTACAGATGAGGTAACTGAGGAGTGGAGAAAGTAAGCGACTTGTCCAAGGTCACATAGCAGACAAGTGGCAGAACCGGGATTAGAACCCAGTTCCTCCTGACTCTCAGGCCCGTGCTCTATCCAGTAGGCACACTGCTTCTGTTCCCCTTATCGCTCCTCTAATTCCCATCTTTCTGCCATTTGGCATAGCCCTTATCCAATAATATTGGCAGTCATCTTGGCTGACACGCTCTGTGAGTCAATATCCTAGAAGCACATTTGTTTTGAGGGGGAGAAAAAAAAAATCAATGGAAATATGAAACCAATACCATATCACCAGATGCTCATCTGCGATGTGAAAGCTTGTGTGTGTGTGTGTATGTGAGTGTGTGTGTTTTCATATTATATTACAGTTCTTCATTACCAACGGTGTTGCCTTCCAGGAAGATGCTGTAGGTTTCATGGCACGGAGGCCTATATCACTGACCACTCGGGGAGATGATTACCCCTGCGGTACCCATGGCTGGCCACTCCAGGAGGTATCTTTTAGATTGTAAGCTCTATGAATGAGGGCAGGGATCATGTCTCCCAGCTCTAAAGTGTTCTCCCAACCACTTGGCACAGTACTCTACACACAGTAGGTGTTCGGTAGATGCTTTTGAGGATGGAAGCGTGTCTGAGAGATTCTCGTTCTTTGTCCTCCTCGCCCCGGCGGGAGCTCAACGGACAGGGACGAGAAAGTGCCACACTAGTTACCTGCGCGATCCCCCGATTCCATCGGCCGGTCCTCAGTCCCGAGATGGGCGAGGCTGGACCGTTGTCACTGGCGCCGAGGGGGTCCACCATCATCTGGGAGTTGAAGGCAGAGGAGCTCGAATTGTTGTCCCGTCTTCCTCCGGGAGGCCCCAAGCGGCAACCGAAGCATCAGTTGATGGAGTGAACTTCTGGCTTGCTCAGTTCCTGATGGGGACTCAACGTTCAGCACCGGGGAAACTTACGTGGCGAGAGGGTCAAGAGAAGGGTCTCTACCAAGGCCAGGTGGCCTCCGGTTCAGCTCCTCGGAGAGTCTACGTGTTCCGTCAGCGACGGCTGGATGTTCTCACTTGAGGGAACACTCCACTACCGTCCCCACCGCTTCCTTGAGGTGCGTCAGCTGGTCGACCACGTCTGCGCTCTCTCTCTCTGACTCTCGGAAAGAAGCCGGCACCCACCCCAGCCTTAAAATAATCCTCCTGCCGCTCACAAGAGGGAAGGAAAATGAAATCAAAGGGAACCAGGAAAGGGCTGACACAAATCTCCAGAACATAAATGTGCTAGGAAACGCGATGTTTATTGTTTGATCCCTTTTAATCAAAACCAGGAAAGGAGCCGAAACACTCCCGAGCTACCCACCGCCCCAGGCGGAACTCCCCGTTGATGTCAGTGGGAACTGGGGCTGGCGGAGGGTGGCAGGCCGGGGCCCTGCTCATCCCAACACTTGAGGCGGCGTGGTCCAGTGGGAAGACCCGGGCCTGGGAGTCAGAAGGACCTGGGTTCTAATTCCGGCTCCGCCACGTGTCTGCTGGGTGACCTTGAGCAAGCCGCTTTGCTTCTCTGGGCCTTAGTTTCCTCATCTTTAAAATGGGGATTCAATTTCCGTTCTCCCTCTTGCTTAGACTGCGATCGCCATATGGGACCGAGGCTTTGTCCAGCCTGTTTATCTTTTATCAACTTCACTTCTCTGGGCCTCAGGCTCCTCACCTTTAAAATGCGGATTAAATTCCTCTACGCCTTCCTACTTAGCTGTGATTCCCCTATGGGACCAAGACTCTGTCCAAACTATCTTATATCTGCCTCAGCACCTAGTCCAATGCTTGGGATATAGTAAGCGCTTAACAAGCACCACCATTACGATGATTATCTTTGAACGTGCCGCCGAGATTCCAGAAGGGGAGAAGGAAAATCACCCTAAATAGCCACCCTCCCAACCCAAGGAGTCCAAAGGCAAGCGGCTGTCTGACCTGGCCCAGGCCTTCCAGGAGTTGACCTGTGAGGGGCAATCGATTGTGTTCATTGAGCGTTTACTGTGTGCGGAGCATTGCATGGCGTGGGTGGTGGTGTTGGGCCCCCGGGTGGGTTGTGTTTTGTGTCAGTTTTCTGTTCCCGTTTCTTAGCTCGGGTGTCCAGAGGCTCCGGCAGCATGATCCCCAGCTCCCGCCCTCCAGTCCCCGGATTCCCCAGGCACCTTTTCCCCAGTCCTTTCTGGCCTGCCGTGGGGACAGCGTGTCTGTGTGGACAGAGCTCTTCCTCAGGCTTGTTACGACTATCCGGGCGTGAAAATTCAGGAAACCGCTCGTGAAAATTCAGGAAACTGCACGGCAGCAGCCCTGGCTCGATTTTGGAAGTCATTTTTAATTTCGTGACAAAGATGAATAACCCCGGGGGAGCAGTAAAGTAGCTCTGCCGGTGATCTCGTATCCCCGGTCCTTGCAAAACAAAAATGTTTGGATTATCCTAATGCAGGCCCGCTCATTCTTATTCTTTCCTTGAATCAAACTGCAAAGGAAATGCACCATTAACACGTCCTCAGGGTATTTTTGTTACAGCTTCAGAAACCTTTTCTTTCTCCAACACAATAGACCTTGGACACCAACCTTTACTGGGACTCCATGACTGCGCTTTTGGATTTCAAATGTGGCCCTTTGTCTGTCCTCTTGCTGCTGTTCCCCATCTTTTCCATCCCCCCAAGTCTGAAACCCAGGCCCCCCGGCCCCCTCTCTCTCCCCCTTCGCCACGCTCGCTCGGGCTGCAGCTTTTAAAGAGGAGGCCCTTTGGCTGTGGTACAGTAAGGTACCTTCGTAGGGGAGCCCCAGGAGCGATAAAGGAGAGGAAAAGATGAATTTAACGAGGTGACGTGGTGGCCAATTGCAATGGGGAAGCCGCCCGGCCAGTGCTTTTTAAGCATTCATTACATTTGATAATGGCCGCAAAAAATGTTTACTGTTTCCTGTAGGACTTTTCATGCCAGTGTCCTTTGTTTCAGACGATTCCTTAAGGAGACAGTCAATTATACCGTGAAGGTTTTACTGTTTAGTTAAATGGAATAAACCATTTCCTGGTACCTTGGGACTTACAAAAGAGACAAAAATATGGAGTCGCGGTAGGAAGGAAAGGAATGATTAAACCCTGATGGCCCCTGCCTCCGTCCTGGCTGCCAGGCAGCTCTGTTTAGATGAGAAGTTTATTGCTAATAAGTGAATTCCACTTCATTCTCATGTGTTTGTTTCACTCCCTTTCCTCTATTCCCCCGTCCCTTTTCCCCACTGGCCTCTCTAATCCCATCCCACTCTCTGCCCGTGAAGCTGACCGTTTAAACTTCGTTAACTGCGGTGTGTTTAGCATCTTCTTGGCACATAACAAAAGACTAAAATAAACTAAGTTAAAGAACTATGTAGTTGAATTCCAATCCTCAGCATGGCTGGGGTAAAGCTTCAGAACTTGTTTAGATTTACTGCTATGAGGTTTGCCTCCAGTGATCTTACTCAGAAAACGAGGGAGAGAGAGAGATATTGGAGTCCAACCCGATAATGGTTTGGAGTGACTGGTCGAAGAAGGTTTCTCATTCTTTGTAGAACTCTCGGCCCTGGGCTGGTTCTCGGCTACCGTTTCCAGGAGGACGGAATTGTAATTTTGCTGGGTGAAAGCGGGGGTGGAGGTGGCATTTACTGAGCGCCCACTGGATGCAGTGCACTGTACTAAATGCTCGGAACTACGAATTGAAGAAGTTGTGCTCCTTGCTTACACTCTAATAGAAGACAGACAAAAATATTTACAAATAGAGTAATCAGAATAAATCACTGAATATGCAGTTGGACAAATATATTTATAAAAGGACTGATGATAGGTATAAATATGAACATAACTGCTTGAGATGGCTGGTAGGTTTATACTACTGGGGATGGAGGGGCGATTGAAGGAGCGCTTTGAGGGTGGGGAGAGCCGAGGTCTAGGGGACTGAGGGAGGGATAAATGAGGGGACTTACAGAGGAAAGCCGAAAGCAAGGTGCAGTTAGAAAGTTCGGAAGTCTTTTTGTTAGTGCTTACTATGTGCGTAACACTGTACTAAGTACTGGGGTAGATTCTAAATAATTAGGCCAGACACAATCCCTGCCCCATCTGGGGCTCTCAGCCCGAGTAGGAGGGAGAATGGGTATTGAATCCCAGATTTATAGATGAGGAAACTGTGATCCAGAGCAGTCAGTGAGTCAGTCATATTTATTGAGCACTTACTATGTGCAGAGCACTGTACTAAGCGCTTGGGAGAGTACAATGTAACAATAGACACGTTCCCTGCTCACGGGATGAAGTGACTGCCCCACAGAGCCAGGATAAGAACCCGAGTCCTCTGACTCCAGCTGGTGCTCTATCCCCTAGGCCGCACTGCTAATTACAGATATCTGGAACTCTTGTTCCTTGAGCCTCTGTGCTCCTGTCGGGCTCCAGTTCTAGAGAGCAGAGATCAGGTGGCTGGTAGTGGGATCTGGATGCCCGTGACGAGGCAGAGGAAGAGAGAAGTTGGCGCTCTCTCTGCCACCCCACTCGCCATGGCCAGATCCTTGCTGACCTTTGGCCCTCCTCCCTGTAATATGTGTCAGAGAAGCAGTGTGGCCTAGTGGAAAGAGCACGGGCCTGGGAGTCAAGAGGACCTCTGCCTTTTGTCTGCTGGGTGACCTTAGGCAAGTCAGTTTGCTTCGTTATGTCCGTTTCCTCATCTGTAAAATGGGAATTAAGACTGTGAGCCCATTGTGGGCCTACTCAATTATCTTGTATCTAGCTCAGCGCTTAGTACAGTGCCTGGCTCATAGTGAGCGCTTAACAAATACCACGATTATGGTATGTGCCAGAGAGCCTTGTCTGTCCAGCCAGTGTGGACGCATTAAGCTTATTGTGGACAGGGAATGTGTCTGTTTATTGTTGTACTGAACTCTCCCAAGCGCTTAATACAGTACTCTGCACACGGTAAGGGCTCAATGAATACGAATGAATGAATCAAGATGGGCTCAGCGCTGCGGCCTCCCAGCCCTTGGGCCAGAACCAGACTGCCGAGAGAGGAGGTGGACCAAAGGGTGGGGGGTGGGGAGCCATTACTGCCTTGGGCTCAGCTGGCCCAGGGACCAGGTGCTTCCATGTGGACCTGGCCCCCGGATCCCAAATCGGGCAGACCAAGAGGGGAGGTCGAAGGTGAACGGTAACAAGCTCGGGGTGGGGGCGACGGTGGCCCGCTGTCTCAGCCGAGGTCGCCCCACCTCTCCGGTGCTGTACCTCTCGGGTGCTGTGACCATTCCGGGAATTCCGGGAATGGCATTCCAGCCCCATGGCTTTCCTTACTGCCCCTAGTGCCCTGACACCGCCCTGCTGTAGTGCTAATACTTTGTGTGGCATTGAGTTTTGTGATATTTAAAAGAAAATTATCCAGTGCTCATGGGGCAGGGTGGAGATTGCTTAGTAAATGTCATAATGAATGAATGATTTGGGCTTGGGTTTCTTTCTTTCTTTATGGCTCTCTCACTCTCTTTGGTTTTTCCCTATCTTTTTCCTCTTCTCTTTCTTTCTTTCCTTCTCTTTTTGTTGTCTTCTCTTGTCCTCATGGGGCTGACCTAGAGGCCTTCTCACCCTCAGCTAACTGCACACAGATCGATAATTTGACGCTGGGTGTGTACGCACACACACGCAAGCTCACGGCCACACATACATGTACCCGCACCGGTTTCCCTCTGACTAGCAACCCAACTTCAAGTTGAGGGAAACTCTGGGAATGGCACTGGGACGATGCCGCCATTCCTGCTTCCCGGCCGGGAATGGGCGGTGATAGGAAAGCTAGGCACGTGATTAGCTCGTCCTCTTCTGGTCCTGCTCCCGATGTCATTTCCTGAGCACCTGCTGAGTGCAGCGCAGTGTACTGAGCACTGCGGGAGGAATAAGCCCAAAACACATTCCCATGTCCACAAGGAGCTCAGGCTCCAGTGAATCGCAGTGTCCTGTAGGAGCTCGTTTGGGGCAGGGAACGAATCCATTCATTATGTTGTAGTGTACTCTCCCAAGCGCTTAGTACAGTGCTCTGCACGTAATAAGAGCTCAATAAATACATCTGCTTGATTGAAATAGTAGGTGGGGAGAGAGAAGGGCCCAAGTTGGGAGAAGAGTTTCAAGAAGGTGAGCCTGAGTTGCTTCTGGGAGGGGTCGGGTGTGTCTGTACGGAGTCGGGGCCGTAGGCTTGAAAATAAAATGGGCTTGGGTAGAAATGGGGGAGAGCTACGTGCAGAGAATGAATGAGGGAGGCTTAAGAGTCGTGAGTCTGAATTCCTGCATGTGGATAAAGAGTTAGATGTGAGTCCATTTTGGAGGAACGGGGACCTGATTGACTTGGATCTTCCCAGTGCATAACACAGTGCTTGACACATAGGAAGTGCTTAACAAAGACAGTAAATAACGGTAATAATAACTTCCTTACTCTCCCGACAGTTCCTCCAGCCGGAGGTGACGGCACCCTTTTCCCGGCACTGACGTACCTCCGTCTTTCTCGTTTTCCCGTGCAGATACAGGCAGCCCTTTCATAGAGCTGAACAGTGCCATACCCCAAGTGGTGTACATGGCTGAAGGGAAGGAGATGGTCATCCCCTGTCGTGTCAGCGCCCCGGACATCCCCGTGGTGTTAAGAAAGGTACGTAGGAGCGGGGCGGGGCTCTGAACGTGAGACTGGGAGCACAGCCGTGGGAATTAAAGCCGCAGCTGTTGAGGCTGCGGTCGTCTGGGGTTGGGTGTGCGGGGCGGGGTGGAGGAGGAGGGGCTCAGAGGATTCTCACTAGCCTGGAATTTGGGTATCTCGCAGTCGTCTTCCATGATTCCAACATCCACTCTCCTGGATATTAAGAAATCAATCAACTTCAGATATTAAGTGGAAAATTAAGACAGAATCTGTGCATGCATTTTTCGGGGACGCAGATAGTGACTACCTGTATATAACAATATCTGTCACCAGGGCGCATCCCTGGTCCTGCAGTATTTGCAGAGATTTCTGCGCTGCCTCATTCCACTACTAGTTGACGATGGCCAGACGGCCCCACTTCCACTGCTGTCTTCCAGTTCGGCCGCTTCATCTGACATTTTACTTCACTGGGGCTTTCGATCATTTCTTCTGTCTTCCTTGTTCATGGCCCCCCGCCCCCTTCGTTTCAGTTGGCCCTGAAGCAGCTCTCTGGGGATCCTGCCACCCTTCATTCCCCTCCCACATTCCTCTCGGTGAGAAAAGCAAGTGACAAGCATCACTTTGATGCAGGTGGACGGATTGCATCCCCATTGTGGTCCCGTGAGCTCATTTGAAATCAGGCGTGGCACCCAGGTGACACTGTTGGAACTTTTCTGAAAGTTGGATGAGGCCCCCGGAGTAAATCTAGGTCTAACAATGTCTAGATAGTTGGACAGCAACAGCTCTGGGGATTTTGAGTTGGCCTGAAGCTTTACCCCGGCTCTTCTTTGCTGTCTCCTAAAGGTCACGCTGACCTCTTTGTCTTGGATTACTCCCTTTGTCTCTCGCCTTGGGTCATGGGGTTGGGTGCTGACTAGGTAGCAGAATTCAGTAAAAGCATTCAGCTCTGTGTCATTGCTAGAGATCCTCGGTTGGTGGTAAAGTCTTTCAAAATGCAGAATGGCACAGTGCCTTGGTCATCTTCCGCAAAATTAGCAGAGCGGGGTGTTCGGCTAATTCCGAAAAGCAGGTCACTATCTCTTTGCAAGCTGGTTCTTCTCCGAGGCGGGCATCTATGAGGAGCAGTTCCTGGAATGGCCAGGTCCAGACTCTCAACGAGCATCTTGGCCCAATGGGTTTGAAATACTTCCCTAAAGTTTTGGAAGCAGAGAACTGATGTGGTCTAGTGGAAAGAGCATGAGCATGGAAAGCAGGGATCCTGGGTTCTATCCCAGCTCTTCCACTCATCTGCTCTGTGGCCCTGGGCAAGTCACTTAACTCTTCTGTGCCTCAGTTACCTTATCTGTAAATCTGGGGATTTTCAGCTCAAAAGGAAAAGTTTTCTGGGACCAAGTGGTGATTTTTGTCTCTGGATAACTCTTCCGTTGAAGATGAAAATAGCAGGTATATCCAAGCTGCTTGGGAATGAACAAAGGATCACCATCGGGCCAGGTACAACTTGGTTTGACTCTTATCCTCTCCTGTTTCAGTTTCCACGAGAAACCTTGATTCCAGACGGGAAGACCATAATCTGGGATAGCCGGAAAGGCTTTATAATATCCAAGGCGACGTATAAATTCATAGGACTCCTGAGCTGTGAAACCACGATCAACGGGGTTCTGTATAGCACAAAATATCTCACCCACCGACCAAGTGAGTGACGTCCTGCAGCCGCGATACGGGATAGGACTGTCCGGAGCCTGGCTCTGAGATTCACTTTCCTCTCTTGTGGTGTGTTTGCAGCCAATACGATTATCGACGTTCAGGTGGACCCCTCGAATCCAATCAAATTGCTGCGAGGTCACACTCTGTCCCTCAACTGTACTGTGACGGCTGCCTTGAATACCAGAGTCCAGATGACGTGGAGTTACCCGGGCAAAGTGAGTGATCTATTTAACCCCCTTTCCTCTCCCTGCTCAGGATTTTTCTCCTCTAGGAAAATTCGGTGAGGCTTTCTCAAAGCTGGCAAATCCGGTTGAGTCACCCGGGCTCTGGTGACGACCAGAAGCAGTGAAGCCTAGTAGGTAGAGCATGGGCCTGAGAGTCAGAAGGTCACGGGTTCTAATTCTGGCTCGGTCGCTTATCTATTGTGTAACCTTGGGCAAGTCACTTCACTTCTCTGGGCTTCAGTTCCCTCATCTGTAAAATGGGAATTAAGACTGTGAGCTCTATGTGGGACAGGGACTGGGTCCAACCCAATTATCTTGTTTCTACCTCGGCGCTTAGTACAGTGCCTGGCACACAGTAAGCGCCTAACAAATACCACAATTATTATAATTATTATTACCGGAACACCCTTCCTCTTGGGAGGGCCAGCCGACTCTTCTCCCAGTGGCTGACCTGCCTGAGAGAGGAACCGGGGTTCCTGTTTCCCTCTCTGTTTCAAGATTGGCATCCCCGGGGCGATTATCTCCGGACGTCTCTGTGCTCCTGGCATTTTCCGCCCGACTCCGATGCGGGGGAGGAAATGGGCCGGTTTCATCCAGGGGAACTTTCCACTGGGATCCGGCAATGAGAGAAATTTATCAGTAGGGGCCAGCAAGCGGGAGCTGTCCTTCGGAACGAAAAACAGGGACCGTGCGGTGTCTCTGTGGGCACACCCAGTTAGGAGGTAGGCCGATGGAAATCTCAGTAAAGAGACCCTGGTTTATGTGACGGACTGCCCCCGTGTCTTGTGTCAGCGGGACGTTTGCGTCTCTCCTTGGGCTAAGGATCGGAGCAAGCTTGAGCAGTGCCACCCGTAACTCCCAAACCCGAGCTGAGCTGTCCGTGACGGCCATTTGCAAAGGGCACCTAGGTATGGTCCCTTGATGGGAAATCTGCCCAAAGTTTCACGTCTGTCCCCATTGTTTCACGTCCACTCCTCCCTGGGGGCACCAGGAAGCCAAGGCGGAGCCGGTATTAGGGAGGCGGTGGGGGGGTCAACACTGGCTCTGCCCTTGGGACAGGCTCACCGTCTGCTCGGATAATCAATCAATGAATCGTATTGGAACATCTGAGTGAAAAGCACTGTGCTCAGCGCTGGGGAGAGTGCTACTTAAGGTCCATATTCCCTGCCTTCAAGGAGTTTGTCCTCTAATGGATTACAGTCTTTTGGGATTGGGTGGGGAGAGACTTCTCAGAGATAATGGCAGGAATCTAAGAGGGGCCTATTAACTTTTTCTGTTGGCTTTGCTGGCCAACGGCCCCTCCAGGGTACTCACTCCCATCCAGGGAGACCTGATTATGAGGCAGACCAACTCCTTGGGCTTTTCACAGGGATTTTTAAATGTCTTCATCCTGTCTTAAACCTTTAGCAGGCTTTCGTTATCACTGTATCTTGTCCTGGAAAGACACTGATTTGAATCCTGGTAGTTTGGCTGGGATTCTCTCTTCATCATCATTACAGTGATTAAAAGTTGGCTCCAACTAAATGGCCGTTTTCTCTCTAGGCACACAGCAGGGCCTCGATCACACAACGCATCGACCAAAGTCAGTATGGGACCAATGTATTCTACAGTTTTCTTGTAATTGATAAAGTGAACCACCGAGACAAAGGCCTTTATACGTGTCAAGTGAAGAGCGGGCCGTCCGTCAGATCTGTTAACGAGACAGTGCACGTCTATGGTAAGAAACACGCTGTGGAGACAGACGTGTATCCTGCTGGGCTTGGCCCCTCCTCCCTCCCCATATCCCCAGCGAGGTTCTGGCTGCAGCCATCAGCCTTCCTAAAACACCTTTGAAGCGATCAGAGATTCTGTCCTATATAGCTTTGGTTGTGTATCTCACCAAAGACGATATTATAAATTTGCCTCTCACAGTCTGGAAAGCAGATCCACGTTAAACCTCCACTGAATTTCACTCTATCCGGCATCATTTCCTGCCTGGCCTTGGAGGAGTTTCTTTGCTTTTATTTTTGCTCGATGTTCTTTGTAACTTGGAAGCCAGACTTGCTGTTCTCAGACATCTACTTCTCACACTTTCAGAGACTTAGGGGTCCAGGAAGTCAAATTGAGTTTGCTTTTTTTTTTTTTTTGCCCAGAAACATTTATTGGTACGAATATGAGAAGATCTGGGTGTGTTCAATTCTTTTTCCTGGATTTCCTAAAAGTGTGACTCTCCATCTTTCTTTTCTCCCTCTGACTCTGTCTCAGTTTGTACCTCTCCAAGTATCTGGGCCTAGTTCTTAATTGTGTGTGTTGTGCGTGCTCTGCCCCTTTCCCCTTATTACCTATTGGGCAAACCTATGTCATTTGAGAGATTTTTTTGCAACTGGTGTATTTAGAGATGATTATGCACATTTGCCCTCATGCAGTTGATTTGTAAATGAGAGCGGAACGCTGAACACTATAGTGTGAGCTATTGTGAAATTCCTGCTGTGCAAGTTCATTCACATTTTAGGGAAGCCCGCCTAGTCTTTAAGGAATTAGAGTTTCTGAAAGAAATGTCCACAGTTCCTGAAAGCCCCTCCTAAATCTACTTCAGCCCCTACCCCCATGACCTTTTCCAGCTCCCTCCCCATGACCCACTCCAACCTCCCTCCTCTCCCCCCAGCCCCGGCCCTTCCAGGGTCCTTCTCCAGTCCTGCGGCCCCCTCCCAGCTCCCCACAGCTATGCAGGAAGGACTGCAGAAGAAGGAGGACAGCCAACTGTTGTATGGTCTTACTGCTTCTTCCTCTTTCTCCTGACCCTCCTTCCTCCATTCCCTGACTTTCTTCTCCCAGCTCCTGATAGTTAGCAGATCAGTCATTCCCTCTGCCCTCACTGCCTTGGCCAGGAAATTTTCTCCCTACTTTCCTCCTCCTCCTGGGTTTAATTTGGTTTGGTCCTGCCTCTTCTTTTCCATCCCAATCTCATTTGGCATTCTGGGAACATCAGTGGGGATGGGGTGGCATGCTGGGGGAGGGGAGGTGTTCTCACACCTCACACTCGCTCTGTGGTCCTCACCCTCTCTGTTGCCACACACATGCCCACAATCATCTCTTCCACCCCCCAAATGCCCACAACCATCTCTTCCACCACACACATGCCCACCATCGTCTCTTCTGCCACACACGTGACCTCAGACATCTCTGCCATCACACACACGCGCCCACAGCCATCTCTGCTGCTACACACACCCAAGCCCACTGTGGTCTCTGTCCCTGCAGCACACGGGGAACAGGCAGGCTCATGGCCTCGGGCAGACAGTCCCCAAATCCTTTACAACAGTCCAGCTGACCTGCGTCCTGTGGCAAAACCAAGAGGTCACGCAACTCCTGCATTTTCGGTCATTCGCTTTGACAAAAGTCAAGGAGGAGGCCTGTCCCCGGTTGACAAAGACTGACCGAAAGGGGCGATTCCCAGGACTGACCCAACATGTTGAAGTGTCTGTGGTGATGGAGAGATCGGCCCATCTCTCCGGCCCTCATTTTCGCCCACCTCCAGGGCAGGGATGAATAGATCCTGTTAATCTCTGTAAGGCTAAAGTATTTGTCCCTCCTTCTTTCAAAGAAAAACCGTTCATCACCGTGAAACCTCGAAAGCAGCAGGTGCTTGAGACCGTAGCTGGCAAGCGCTCCTATCGGCTCTCTGTGAAAGTGAAGGCGTTCCCCTCTCCGGAGATCATATGGTAGGCCCACGGTTCTTCTCATTGCAATTCCAGAGCTTCCTAGAGGAGGGGGAAATCCTTCAGCCTCCAGGGAAAAATAATCCAGAGTCACCTGGACATAGCAGCCGTAAACTCAGTGCCGGGCAGCCTATGTAGCAGGAAAGAGGAGACGAAAGAGCGGAAGGGCTCTTTCCCTCTCTCCGCGCCTCCCAAATTCTCACTAAAAATTTACCATCCCCTCCCTGGGCAAGTTCACTGAGATCTAATCTCTCCATCTCCGATAACGTTCGTCTCCTTCCCGGACGTGTAGGAGGCAATAGGGCCTCGTGGAAAGAGCATAGGAGACGTGGGATCTAATCGAAACTCTGCCGCTGGTCTGCGGTGTGATCTTGGACAAGTCGCTTAATCTCTCTGGGCCTCGGTTTCCTCAGCTGCAAAATGGGAAAGAGATAGGTCAGGTGTTCCACATGGGGCAGAGACTGTCCTTGATCTGATTATGTTGTATCTCCCCCAGTGCCTAGCACATAGAGAACACTTCACAAATAGTGTTGTTGTTGTGTTATTGTCATCATTAATATTATTATTATGTGACTTAATAATGGCCAAGCATCTTGCTCTAACATCGGATAAAGATACTGAAAATCATTCTTTTTAATAGTCGTGTCTGGGTTTCAAGTTTCTAGTCTTAGTTTTAAAATGAAATGTGGCTAGAGACCTGCATTTCCTATCCTCAAGGAGGTACGGGCTAATGGGAACTATTTCCATTTTTTGAACAGACCGTTGCACCTACTTCAGCGGGTTTGAGCGGTTTTTGGCTCACGCGGTGCATATTCACAAATCCCCTGAGCAGGTTTTTATATTAGCCCTGCACCTTTACAGAAAACAATGTTATCAATTCGTAATCTCCAAGTTGGTTTGTTAAATCACTTTCGAATGCCACAAACTGAGCCAAAGATATCGAATTTGAACAGTGGGTGTGTCCTCCAAAAGAAAACAATCTATACATACACAAATAGGCCAAGTTCTGATTATTCTCAGCTAGTTTATTTTCGTTTCTAACCTCACGCTGAAGGAGTGTTGTTATGTTCAAAAGCAACCAAATTTGCAGCAACAACTGGAGGATTAGGAGGGGGAAATGTAAATGGCTTTCATATGTTTCCCCCTTTTTAATATCATCCTCAAAATAAGAAGAGTGGTTTTAAGTTTCTAGTCCATAGAATTCCTAGAGCGAAGTTCAAAATCGTTTAGTTTGTGCTCTGACTCAGCCCCCGACAGCCCAACTCGGAGAAACTACATTCTGGCCACGAGTGGCGGGTGCAGAATGACGGACACGGAACCCCTTTGAACGTCTGTGCGCCTTTGCTGTTAGTTTTCCAATTATCGGGGGGGGATTTACTGAACACCTACTCTATGCAGAGCACTGTACTAAGCCCTTGGGAGAGTGCAAAGGAGGAAGAGACATGGACCCTGCCTTCAGGGAGCTTGCAGTCTAGCCTGACAGCCAGAGGCCATTCACAGTCAGAGGAGGAGAGAGAAACTATGCTAGGACTGTTGATAGCTGGAGTGTGGAAGGTTAATAGAGGAGCAGGCAGCCCGGTGGAAAGAGCTCAGGGGTGGGAGGCAGGGGACCGGATTCGAATCCCAGCTCTGCCACTGGCCTGCCCGGGAACCTCGACCAAGCATTCTGTGTCTCAGTTTCCCCATCATTGAAATGGGGATGAAATGAGATTCAGAGCCCCGTGTAGAATGAGGACTGTGTCCCGACTTGATTACACTGGATCCAGCACTTAGCACAGTGCTTGAGCACACCAGAAGCGCTCTCTCTTCTTTTTCATAGTATTTGTTAAGCGTTTAGTATGCGTTAAACACTGCTGTAAGAGCTGGAGTAGGTCCAAGTTAATTAGGGCAGACAGTCCCTGTCCCACATAGGACTCACAGTCCAAGTGGGAGGGAGAAAAGATATTCCTACTTTATGTTTGAGGGGACTTGAGGCACAAAGTTAAGTGACTTGCCCAAGGTCACCTATCAAGCAACCAGCGGAACTGGGATTAAAACCCCGGTCTTCTGACTCCCAGGCACCGTGTTTCTTCCACGAGGCCGTGCTGTTTCCCATCATAATAAATACCGTAATGATAGTAGTTATTATTCTGTTTGTTACGGAGTCCAAATCCACCAAGGTGGAGCCCTGCTTGGTCATCGCACCGAGGCCGCTCAGGTCCAGTAGGGGTTGCTGACTGACCCTGCTCTCTCGAACCCAGGCTGAAGGACGGCCTCCCGGCGTCCGAGAGGTCCACCCGCTACGCGGCCCGAGGCTCCACCCTCCTCATCAAAGATGTGGCCGAAGAGGACGCGGGGGATTACACGATCTCGCTGGGCATCCGGCAGTCCAGTTTAAAAAAGAATCTCACCATCCCTCTGATCGTGAACGGTACGTTGGCCGCACGGCAACCTCTTGCGGGCTGGTTGGGATCGGACGAGGCCCCGTCACGGACATCGGGGAGCCTCCCCGAGGTGGCTGCGGGGGTCTATCCCCCCAACCTGGTCCAGCAGTCACGAATGAGTCTCACTCGCCTCCCCGCACGCCCCAGTAGCCGATGGGCCGCGGGTGCGGAGAAATCCGTGGGGTGACCCTGCAGCTGCTGATACCTGTCCCTTGACTTTTGTCCTCCTTGCAGTGAAGCCACAGATCTATGAGAAAGCCGTGTCGTCCTTTCCAGATCCCAATCTCCACCCGCTGGCCAGCAGGCAGGTCCTGACTTGCACAGTTTATGGCGTGCCCCGGCCTACAATTAGGTGGATTTGGCATCCCTGTAGCCAGAATCATTCCAAAGCAAGGTAAGGCTGCTGGTTCCCTCGTTTGGCCTTAAAGAGCCCTTGAGCTCCTGGGGGGGAATTCTCCTCCTGAGCAGAAGGGACTCCCGCGGTCACTGGTGGGGGGGACCTCGCCTCCCGAGCAAGGGTTTTCTTATCCTCCGTCGGGGCTGGAGAAGTGGGAAATGAGCCGGGGTGTGAGTGGCTTTCTCTCCAAGGTCCGATGGTGCGGTTGGTAGATTATCCAGGCTCCCTGCCCCTACTGCTCTTCTTCCCTGCCGGCCATTTGGCCAATTCTGTGGCCGTGAATGCATCTGTGAGAGGGCAGGGCCGGGGGTCGGGGGAGAGGCGAGGCGGTCGGTGGCCCCACCCGGCTACATTCGAGCCGCCTCAGTGAGATGTTTGGTGGTGGAGGAGGTAGGTTGCCAGAGCTTGGACCGCCGGGACGTCGTTGAAACTTGATTTAAAGTACTTTGGCCTGATTTTTTTCCTTTGTTTTCCTTTGCTCGGTTTAGATGAATTGTTTAGGCTGCTTTAAGATGGATGGGGGAGGGGGGGAGAAAAAGGAAAAAAAAAACCCTATTTCCAGCATAAACACTTGGAAGGGCCCATTATTTGGCTTCCGAAGTTCTTCCTGCAGTTTTGGCTCGTCTTCATTTCCTGAATTATTAACCCTTTGCCTGGGCTTGGGAAACTAATGGAGGAAAGTCACCGGTAGGGATTCTGTCCAGAGAGACCTGTTTTTTGCTGACGAGTTCCCCGATTCCAAGAATGCATTTCAGGGATCACAGAATCATTCCCAAATGGAATTGGAAGCTCCGGAAACACCCGGGAGGGTCACTTAACCTCTCTGAGGCTCAGTTTTCTCATCTGTATGATGGGACCGTGGATACTTGCTCTACCTCCCCCGGGGACTGAGGCTTTACTCAGTGTGTGATCTAAACAGAGAGAACCGGCAGCGGTGGTTTCCTGGGTCGCCTGCTTTTTCCCACATTGCGAAAACCTTCTTCTTCGACTGGAAGTCCCAGCTGGGGGTGAGGGGAAGACTGTGTCCGGTCTGATTATTATCTGTATCTGCCCCAGCGTGGTATGGGGCACATAGTAAGGATTTACTAAATGCCATGATTGTCATTATTAGTAGTAACCTTGCCACGAGGGACTTTTCCCGTATGTCAGTGGAAGGAATCCACTCTCCGAGCTGTGGAAAAAAAAGTCGCCTCTACCTTTTGTTCGACTCATGAGTTGCAGGGACAGAAAAAGGTCTGCGGTTTTCCGTTGTGCTTCCCAAAGGCGGGTGCCCCCAAAAGGGGTTCCCGTGCAAATCTTTGGCATCCTCCAGTCAGGATTTCCTGCCAGTAAATTAGTAAAAGGGGTTTTGTCTCTGTCCGGGGAGGTTTGGCTGGTCCAGTATCTCCCGACTCCCCACTGTATCTCTGGGTGGTGGATGATTTTCCAGGTCAGCGGTAGGCATTTTTCTCGAGCTTTGTGCCGGCCGAAGGCTAGAAACTAGAAAATGAAGAGAGAGTTAGTGGAAAATTTGAGATGTAGAGCAGCCCACCCATCCGTGCGTCCTCATTGCCGGTGGGGAGAGTGCTTCCCTTCTGCTGCCCTTTCCTAGGTGTTCAGTACAGTGGGCACTCAATAGATACCGCTGTCACCACCAGCTTCACTACTAGAAGTGTTTTGCTTAAGTCCCATTCACTTTCTAGCCAGAAATGGAGATGAAAAAATGTTAGCGGGACTTGGGCTCGAGCTGGGGTGTCTAGGACACTGTCCTGTTCCGCGGGGGGAGCGAGGGGGCAGTGCCACCGCCAGCCTGAGACCACCCCAGCCCGAGATGAGTTCTCACCAAGACTCTTGGACGTTAGGAGCAGTGCGGCCTAGTGAAAAGAGCACAGGCCTGGGAGTCTTGGGTTCTAATCCTGATTCTGCCACCTGTCTACTGTGTGACTTTGGGCAAGTCACTTAACTTCTATGCCTCAGTTACCTCATCTTTAAGATGGGTTTCAATACCTGTTCTCCCTTTTACTTAGATTTTTAGCCCCGTGCGGGACAGGGACTACTTCTGACCTGAGTATCTCGTATCTTCCCCGGCATTTAGAACAGTGCCTGACATGTAGTAAGCGCTTAACTAATACCACATTCGGTATCAGTTTTGTGTTGTGGTCTGCCGCGGGCGGACTGGGCAATCTGCCTCGGATGGCTGAGACGTGGGCAAGTCACTGCGCTTCTGTGCCTCAGTTACCTCATCTGTAAAATGGGAATTAAGCCGGTGAGCCCCAACCGGATTAACTTGTATTTACCCTCAGGAGAATTCCCAGGATTTGGATTCTATGCAGCAGATTCCCCCCGGTGCTTCGGCAGCGGGATCGGGGCCCCGCCGGCCCTGCTGCCTCCCCACGTGGCTCTCCAGTTCGGTCTTTCGGTTGCCTCAGTCCGTGCCTGGACTCGGGTCATCTTTGAGGAGGGAAGCCTCCGGCCCCTGGCCCCTCTGAGTCCTCCACCAGCTGGCTGGGCCCCATTGTCATCCAGAAGCTAGTTAAGAGCAGAGGCAGAAAAGACACTGTTGGATTTGTATGCCTCCGGGAACAATGCAAATTCCCGCGTAGAAGAAAGTCTCACATTAGCCGGCAGACGCAGCAGTCATGTTTGGATCGGGATGGCTCTTCTTTCTCCTCCTGGGCGGCTGGGGATAGAAGTTTCTCTGTCAGGGGAGACCTCACAGCCAGAACTTGTGGCCCATCCATGCCTGGCTGGCTCTCGAACCATCAACCCACCTCTCTTTCCTCACAGTCAGCCAGCCAACCGATAGCATTGATTGACCCCAGCTAGGGGCAGAGCACTGCACTAAGCACTTGGGAGAGTTCACTTGAAGAAGACCTCCAGTCCCTGCCTGGAAGGAACTCACACTCTGCTCTCTCTCTCCCCCTTCCTTCTTTCTCTTCCCTTTCACTGCCTGCCAGCCCCTTTAGGGATGTCACCTAAGTCCGGGACCCAAAGGGGGAGTTGAAGGGAGGGCAGAGTCCACTGGCTGCCCAAGAGCTGATGGTGGGACCTTCTGGTGGGGTACTTCTCTCTGATTGACTCTAGTAGACTCCCTTGCTATAAACAGTAGAGAGCATCCGCTTCCACCCTCTTTGTTGCCAGGGTAATCAAAGGCCAAAAGCTGGAGGCCTGGGTGCCCTAGGTGGGCAAAAAAACCTGGCTACCTGACCTACAACCCCTGCAGAAAACCCTATCTACCTCGTCTACTCTAGCACAAAAATCAGACTGTCTGATCTACCCTTGTTTTGGGCCAGTGCCACCAGTTTCTTCTCTCCTGCAGTTCTTGCTTCCTGCTTCCTCCTAACTTCTTCCTTTTCCTCCCTCTAACTCTCCTTAACTCTCCGGAGCTTCTCTGAGTTCTGAGGACCCTGGCCAGGCTTTGTGGAGGTCTGTTAAGAGCCTCAAGGGTGAGCCAGGAGCTTAGGTTCTGTCCTTGTTGCTGCTCTTGTCCTACTGAGTGATTTTGACCCAAGTGATCAACCTTTCTGCTGTTCAGTTTCCCTTTTGCAAAATAGCAGGACTAGCTTTCGGTCCAGGACACAGAAAGAAGCTGGTGCATCTTTATTTTTGACCTAGGAAAAGGATGATCTTTTTGTCTAGCCTCTATTCATTCATTCTCTCGTATTTATTGAGCGTTTACTGTGTGCAGAACACTGTATTAAGCCCTTGGAAAGTACAATTCAGCAATAGAGACAATCCCTGCCAACAATGGGCTTACAGTCTAGAAGGGGGGAGACAGACATCAAAACAAGTAAACAGGCATCAATAACGTCAATATAAATAGAATTATAGATATACATCAATGCAGGTAAATGGACATTAATATAAATAAATAGAATTATAGATATGTACATATATACACGTGTGCTGTGGGGTGGAGAGGGGGTTGCAATTCTTTTTCCAGTGGTTTTTCTCTCCTAATTGGTAAACACATTTTTCCTTGGTTTCTCATATGGCAATAACGTAACCATTCCCACGGCATCTGGGGTCAAACTTGCTAAGAATTCAGCTCACCAAGACAGAACGGTGCCAGGGTCGAGTTGCCAGTCTTTATCCTCACATTCCGGCTCAGTCTCTGAGGCCACAGACAGACAGCAAGACTGGGCCTCGGGCTACCACGTCAGCGGTCGCTGGGGTTTTCCACAGATGTTGTCCTAGTTTGCCCTCGGAGCCGCCCTCGATGCCGCTGGCCAGTGTGGGGCAAGCGCTTCCTGTCTGTTTGCCCCAGCCCCAAACCCCAGAGGGACAGAGGTGACCACGACCAGGGCGATTCCAGCGCCTACACCACTGGAACAAGATGCAGGTGGACAGAGGACGTTGTCGCTTCTTCGCTTGGATTCAAAGTAGATTTTTTCCAAAACTAGTCTCCTCTCTAATCTCTGAGGGAAGGGTCAGTCCGTATCCCACTCTATTTGGAATATGAACTCTGCCTCGGAAGCAGACTTTGATGGAAACTAGCGGGCTAGGGCTCTGTGGGCCGCTGAGAGAATGGATGCTCCTCCTCTTAGGATTAACTGGGCTCTTTGTCTTGCTGTTCCTGATAGAATACAGGGAAGGCTGATCATTTTGGGAGTCTGTAAGAGGCGGACTAATTGCATTGCTATATGGTTTGCGTCAGCAGAATCGCAAAGAAAGGAAGGTCAGAATCATTAGGAACGTGTTGGGCTGAACCATGAGGAGAGAGGCATTAGTGCGCTGTGTCAGATGAACGAGCCAAAGACAAAACAACTGTTAATTGTTGTTAATTAGAAATGTCCTGAGGAACTCAAGCGCGATTGTCTCCCCACAGGGACATCCGTTATTTTGGTTTTGGGACGGTTTTCTATTCCCTGTTCTCTTTTCCATTTGCAAGGGGTGGGTGGTCCTAGCGGTGTAAAAGCTGAAAGAAATGGACCGCTCTCTTGAAATGAAAGTAGGGCAGGCGCCTGGGAGAAGCAGGAAATGCAGGAAACGCCTGTCCGACACGAACATCGGACCTGTCTCCAGGAGCCCATTGCAGACCTGGGCCCAGGTGGCCGTGAAGAGGCCCACCAAGCAGAAATTCAGTTCCCAATCAACCAGGCCCCGATGCCCCAGACGAGGCCATTAAAGAAGGCCGCTCCACCAGGAGAGCTCCGGGCTGAGCAGAGGGCCACGTTGGAGATGACGGGAAGCTCTCATCGCCAGCCAAAAAGCTGGTGTCCCTTCGCTAATGGGGAACTCGCTGCATTCTAGGACTTGCTGATTACTCGGGGAGGAGGGCCAAGATTGGTAAGGATAGGGGAACTGATTGCTGCAGTCTGGAGAGTTTCCTGAGGGCTCGGTATGGCGAGCATATAGGGTTGTGAGGCAGGAGAACGGGTCCTTAGTCCCAGCTCTGCCACTAGCCCACTGTATGACTGTAAGCCACTCCCCTAACTTCTCTGGCCCTCAGTTTCCTTATCCATAAAATGGGTATATTATCTGTCTCCCAGGAGTACGGTGAGGATTAAATGAATTAACATGTGAGAGCTTAGGAAAGATTAAAGGGCAACACAAATCAATGATATTTTTCCGAGTGCTTATTGTAGGCAGACCACTAAACTAAGCATTTGAGAAAGTACACCGTAACAGATTTAGTAGACATGTTCCCTGCCCACAACGAGCTTATAGTCTAGAGTGGGAGACAGACATTAATAGAAATAAATAAATGACTGATATAGCCATAACAGCTGCGGGGCTGAGGGAGGGGTGAACAAAGGGAGCAAATCAAAGTGCCAGGGCGACACAGGAGGGAGTGGGAGAAAAGGAATTGAGGGCTTGGTCAGGGAGGGCCTCTTGGAGGAGGTGTTTCTTCAAGATGGGAGAGTAAATCGTCTGTCGGAGATGAAAAGGGACATACAGGGTGTCGGGGGGTGGAGACGTTCGGGTAGATCACGCTTCGATCACATCCACCCTGGCCAAAAAGAGCATATTATTGGTAAAATTTTCAACACTAGTGTGACTTGTTTTGGGAAATATTGGTGTGTCTCAGAGGTATTGATTAACTTTACTGGTATTTCTGTTTGTGACTCATGGTGCTGCCATTCTGTATAATTTTGGCAAATTATTCCATCGCTCGGCCAAGGTAGAACAGCCTCACTGTCCTCTCAGGGGAAGACCTGGGCATTTACATCTGATGGGCCAAGCTGGGATTTCTGGACAGAGAATGGCCAATGCAGTCCCCGGTCAGTAATACTCCCCTGTCCTTTCCTTGCCACGTCGGCTTCCGCCTCAGTGGGCGTGACTGTGGGTGCTAGACCCTCGTCAAGTCCCACCATCTGACAGGTACCCCAATTCCCTCCTGACCTCGGTCGCCCACCCGTGCTCCTTCTGGAAAAGTTGAGTGGTCATAAGTAGCACTTCAAGGTCCGCAGGCCTGGTGGCCGGTGACCCCGCCGGATCGTTTACCACTGGGGGCAAAAGGTGAAGCCACTCAAGAGATCGGTGCCAGGGGCAGGTTCTGCTCCAGGGGCATAAAGGAAGTCAGAGTCATCCGCTGCTCATTGCACTTCTGGCTGGCTTCCTTAATTTGGTTTGCTCCTTCGCAACTACATGGGATTGGACAGCCGGATCGTGGCGGGAAATCTGATGCGAGCTTCCTGGTCTGAATCGCCAGCGGGCCCATTTGGCTGTGGATTGGAGAGGGATCTCGGCGCCGCCCTCGCTAGGATGGTTTTGGTCCAAAGGTCCGGTTGGCTTGGCCAAAGCGGCTCATGATTCCTGTGTGTCATCTCGCCGCGAATCGATCATTCAGTGGTATTTCCTGAGTGCTTACTATGTGCGGAGCACCGTACTAAATGCTTGGGGAGAGTATGCTACAACTGACTGCCAAAGATCCCGTCACTCGATCGTATTTATTGAGCGCTTACTCTGTGCAGATCACTGTACTGAGAGCTTGGGAGAGTACAGTAGAACAATATAACAGACAGAATAGAACAATATAACACTGTGTCTGCTTATTGTTGTACTCTCCCAAGCGCTTAGCATATTTCTAAATAGCTTATTCTTCCCTCTCGGCTTGCGTTTACCCTCGTTCAGTGTGTCCCCTACGTGGTCTATCTCCCCTCTGCCCTGGCAGAGCTGCCCTTCTCTGAGCATTCCTTCAGAGGCGGTGATAGAGCTGGCCTCCGGAATTTTGTGTTGGAAGCTTGTCCTGCCCCCGGATATTGGATGTGCTCTCTAGGAGGTGCTTTTTGGGAGCTAGAAGGAGGCTGTGTCCTTCGTAGTAGGTTCAGATCTCTGAGCTGCACAGGAGGTGGGCTGCCACAACAGCTTCACAGAACTCCCACCTGAAGCTCCGTTGTCATCTCGGTCTGCCCGCCTCTCTGCCATAGATCAGGCAGACAGAAGGTTTGCGACTTCTCTGTTTTCCGGTGCATCACGGGCTAAGGTACCTCCTAGGATTCGGGGATAGCATTATCGTCTGTATTGCTGATGAAATATCTTGGGTCGTGTGTCCAGATTCCCGGCTGGTAGATGGCTTTGGTTTTCTCCAGATTTAGTGTTAATCCAGGGCTCCGGGCCAGATCTACCAAGTGATCAGCCATCCGATGTGCCCATTTCCCTCTGCACGGGCTTCGAACACGCTCGTCTACACCTCCTCGAAGACTTGGATGGCGCCGGGAGCCTTTGAGTCAAGGAAGGGTCTCCCGGTGGATCGGAAGTGTATCCTGGCTCCGGCCCCATTCGCCGGGGCGGCCAGGGCTCATTCGACTCTGTTCAACTCTGTCTCCGCCAACCGCTCCAACCGGAGGTAACCCAAAGATGTCGGTGAGTCTCGCCGGACTTTGACTCAGCAGTGACCGGTGGTCCGTCAATGGCGTGGTATACTTTGGGGAGGTATATGAAGATCATTTCGAGGTCTGGGTGTTGCTCTCGCCTTTCCCGTATCCGTCGTGCCCCCGGGTGTGGCGGCTCTGGCAACGATTTGGTCCGAGGCCGCGTCACATTTCAGGAAGGGGGACCGTTGACTCAGTTCCTCAGTCCGTGACGTGAGAAGGTGACAGCTTCTCCCGTGGAGCTTTGGGACTGCTGTTTCCCAGCTACGCCACCATCGAAGTCATTTACCGTCTTCTGCTCCGGGGGGAATAGAAGATTTCGTTGGAGAAGCAGCTTGGATAGCCTCTGTAGATCAACCAGACAGAGACAGCGTGACAACAAAAGAGCGGGTGAAGGAGAGGTTCTGCTGCCAGGCTCGAAGACTTCAGGTCCTCTCCCAAACTTTCTCTCCCATCCCCGCTGGCCCCCCGGCCCCCGGGGAGGATCAGCCTCTACTCGATGACAAAGGAAACCGTGGCGTTGAGAGGCGGGGGCCTCTCCGAGGGCGCCGGAGTGCCCGGCGGCGGCGGCGAAGGAAACCCTTCTGGTGCTGACTCAGACTAGGGGAGGGAAAGTGAGGGGAAGGGGGCAGGCCCTGGGGGCGCTGGGAGATTACCGTTGAATCAAACGGGCTGGAGAGAGAGGAGGAGGAAGGAAGGAAGGGTTGGGGAAGACACAATCGCATTCTGAGTGAACGGGCCGCAGACCCCTACGAGGCAGGAAACGCTGCCTGCCAAGAAGCACACGGAGAGGCCCGCACTGACCGGAGGGGCCCAGGACCCACAGTCGCCTCTTTCCCATTGTCCCCGAATGGAGCCTCAGCTTCCAGACCCTCCGGCAGGCACCCTTTCCTCACCCTCCTCCACGTGAGAGCCAAGACGCCTCGCCCGTGACGCGGTGGACCGTTTCCTCCGGGTCAGCCGAACATCCCAAGCTCAGGTCTACGTGTCGGGCCCGGTTCTTCCCACCTCCAGTTTGACCCAAACTCCCTCCCGGCTTCCTCCCGACCGACCCACATCCCAGAGCCGAAGGAACCAGGGCCCACTGCCCCGTGAACTCATTGTTCCATTTGTTTGTAAAGCGCACGCGATGGGGGAAAGATAGTATTCGCGGCTTCCATTAATCCGTGGCTCGGGCACACGAGCGCCGACGCTTTGGCATCATGCTGCGGAGGCCAAGGAAGTGTCTCCGGGGGTAGCCCGCTCCCGCACCCCCCCATCCACCACCGCCTGGCCTCCTGGATCCCAGCCAGCACGCCGCTGCTCGTTCACTCTTTATTCTGTTTTTGGTTGTTTTTTTTTTGTTCCCAAGACTTGTATAGCCTCCATTTACTCCATACTACCGTTCCTGCCCCTTTGTTTCCCAGCCCTGAATGATCCCGTATTCTTCCCAACTGATCCTAATCACCAGCAGCGCGTGCTGGAACGCCCCACTGAGGCGATAAGCCGGGTTCGCGCCTCAGCCGCTCCGGTTCCGGTGCCCAGAGGGAGAACGCGAACACGACCCCTGGATCCTCTTTAAAGGCGGGTGCCGGGCGGAAGAGGCCCTTTGGAAGGAGAATCAAGCAGCTCCTCTCCTCCCCAAGATATTTCTGCCCAACCCCGACGGAAGTAGTCCAGAGACACAAGGGGTGCTGGACCAGGGAAAAAGGAGACAAAAGGAAGATTCTTCTGTTGTGTTGCCAAGGCCCAAAAAAAGCTCCTTGGGCAGTGCTGGGTAAAGGGGGCCAGCCCTTAGCATCAAAGCGCCTGGCACGAGGATGATCCGTGGCTGTGGCATCAAAGCAGGCAGTGCAAAATGTCTCCCTCTGCCCCCGCTCCTTCCCCATCTCAGGAGATGAGTGTCATCTTCCTGCTGGAGCCTGTCTGGGAGACCGTTTCGGGTTTGTTGGCTTTCCCACCTTGGGCTACGGTGTGGGAGTCTCAGGACCGGACTGGACCGGACCGGAGCAGCTGGGCCCTGCGTCACTGGAGACGTTTCGAGTTCTCCCTCCCTCGCTCCTTTTCTCCGCCCACCCAGGGTGAAAGAGCGACTCTTGGTAGCCTGCACCCACATCTCAGCTGCCCCACTCTGCCCCAGACCCCCGTGTCCTAGGAGTGCGCAGAGACTCCTGAAAACCGGCCTTAAGACCCTCTGTTGGGGCTTGCCCCCCTACCTCGCCCCTCTCCAGCCTCACCCCTATCCCGCTACACCCCAGCTCACTCCTTTCCTCTAAAACCAACCTACTCACTCTACCTCGCCCTTCTCGCTTCTGACTTCTTGCTCACGTCTCCCTTCGGTGAGGAGCTCTCTCCTCATTTCACATCACGCAGACTGCTGCCCTCCCCGTCTTTCGGGCCTTTCTGAGGTCACATCTCCTCCTGGAGGCCTTCCCCGATTAAGCTCTGCACCCTATTTCCTCTCCTACCGCCACTTTCGGCACTTCTGTATCACCTAAACCCATGGGTACTCACCTTCCCCACCCTGCCCCGCTTTTATGCCCATCTTTACCCTCTGCTGCTTCTCCCTAGCTGTAATTTATTTTAGTGTCTGTGTCCCCGGCTAGATTGAAAATTCCCTGAAGGCAAGGATCATGTCTACTGAGTTGTTCGTACTCTCCCTGAAGTGCTCGGTTATGCTGCAGTGAGGAGACTACCTCTGTTACCCACTGAAGCTCGTCGGATCTTGGCCCAGTCTGCCTGTCTCAGGCAAGAAGCATCTAACTCCAGACCTTTGCCTAGAACTTCCAGGCTGGAGTGGTGGGGGAGACGCCCCCGCCAGCAGAAAAAGGGCTTTGAGCTGGGTTGGCCTTCCTCCGACTCTAAGACCTAGACTGCGAGCTCCACGTGGGACAGGGACTGTGTCCAATCTGATTACCTTATATCTAGTCCAGCGCTTAGTACAGTGCTCGGCACATAGTAGTAGTAAGCGCTGAACAAGTACTAATTTTTTTAAAAGGCCTCACGGACAGGAGGAGCTAAAAAGCTCCTTAACCGAAGAGGTTAAGTTGCAGGATTTAGAGACTGAGAATGTGATTTTTCATTTTGGCTTTGAGTTGATTTGTGATGGTGGGCGTAGCAGCGTGGTCTGGTGGATAGAGCACAGACACAGAAGTCAGAGGGACCTGGGTTCTAATCCCGGCTCTGCCAACTTGTCTGCTGGGTGACTTTGGGCAAGTCACTTCACTTCTCTGGGCCTCAATTCCCTCACCTGTAAAACGGGGATTAAGACTGCGTGTCCCACACGGGACACGGACTGTGTCCAACCTGAAGAGCTTTTATCTACCCCAGTGCTTAGTGCAGTGTTGCTGCTGATGGAATTTTTCCTGATACTTTCTCCTTAGAGCCGAAGCCTTCCGGGGAAGTTGAAATGGAAGGGACCCTGCCACTAATTCACCGAGTTATGTGGGAAAACTCTCCGTGTTCCCCTGGCCCTAAGTTTCCCCCCGGAAAAATGAGAGTTTCAAATAGGGTTCAGAGCACCTGGGTCGAGATGGACAAACCGAACACACGGGCGGCGTCTATACAGGAAGTAAGTGGAGAGCTGAGGTGCTACTCCACGCAGTTTAAATGTTCAGATTCCCCTTTATCTCCTTTAGTCTTTTTTATGGTATTTCTTAAGTACTTACTATGCGCATTGTATTGTACTAAGCGCTGGGGTAGAAAGAAGCTAACCAGGATGGACGCAGTCCACATCCCAAATGGGACTCTCGGTCTTAATCCCCGTTTTATAGACGGGGGGAACTTGAGGCACAGAGAAGTGGAATGACTTGCCCGAGGTCCCACAGGAGACAAGTGGCAGAGCCAGGATTAGAACCCAGGTCCTTCTGACTCCCAGGCCGGTGTTCTAAGCACTAGACTATGCTGCTTCGGTTCAGCGTCATTTCAGCAGCACGGAAGACCCAAACGGTTGAACAAAATGGGGCCTTCGCATACTTTTGAATCCATGCCCCATGTTGCTCAGCCCAGTGCGTTGCACCCAGCGGGGGTCTCAATAGATGCTACTACTAAGCTTTTCCTCACCTAGGTGTTGGCTTTCCTGCTGTTGAAATTCACTGAAGCAACTACTGGGCGGGGAAAGGGGGAGGGGAGAGGCTTTCTGCTTCCCCCCATTAAGAGGCAAGGGAATGCCAATCCTTGTGTTCATGCATGAAAAAAAAAGAGTCCCGAGGAAGCATGTACGTGTGCATCATTGAAGGAGAGAACGAGAGGAAGCTAGGCTCACCAAAAGACTCAGTTTGGAGCCTGACAGGCTAAGTCTGAGAGCCCTGCATCTGACCCTCTCTCCCCCAAGGGGAAAGAGTCCGGGACCGGGAGTCAGAAGACCCGGCTTCCAGTCCCAGTTCCCCACCGGCCTGCTGTGTGACCTTGGGTCAATCACTTAACCTCTCTGAGTCTCGGTTTCCTCATCGGTGCAAGGAGACTAGGATTACGAGCCGCAGATGGATCAGGGCCTGTATCCGATCTCATAACCTTGTGTCTGTGAGGCCCCTAGAAAGAGCTCACTAATAATAGGAATGATAGGAATAATATTTAAGTGCTTACTAGGTGCCAAGCACAGGGGTAGATACAAGATAATCAGGACCTACACGGAACTCACAGTCTTAGCAGGAGGGAGACAAATAAACGCCTTCGTGATCTGACAAAGCGGTCACTATCCGGGGCCAGCAGGAGTCCCTCGTTTTAATTCTCTAATCGATCCCGGTTCTAATCGGCACCTCGTTTGGTGCTCAGTTCCAGGATGACCTGCGCCAGTGACCCAGAGTACTCTCTCACCCTGGACATTTCCCCCCGGCCCGGTAGTTATAAATACCCTCCCCGCTGTTGTCCTTGGCCGGCAGCTCGCAAATGGTGGCCGGAGCTGGGGAACTCATCGGCCGGCGGAGCGGGCCGGGCGATCCGGAGAGGGGACGGTGGAAAGCCGAGGTCGATAAAAGTGGCCTTGTCCAGAAAAGGGCCATGGGAGTTTTCTTATCTCACTTTGGCAGGAGGTGCTGGGAGCTTCCTGTGCGAAATCAGGAGCGGGGCTCGCTTTCCTCTCGTTGTTTGGCTTCCTCCCCTCTACAAGACGGTTCCCAGCACTGCGATTATCTTTGCATCTTCAAACATGGCACAATCTACTTCCTTAAGAGCTTGATGTATTCTTAAGGTCCGGGCTGGCCTCCCTCCCTCCAATACGACTCCCCCCGGCCCGGCCCCAACCCCCGCCCTCTTCAAGTGCTGTTACACAGTCAGTGCCCCAAATGACATTCTATTTTTAAGGTTCAGAGTCTAAAGGGACCAAGAGGGATAAAGAAGTCCCTCTTTCTCTCCCCACCTCCCAGCCGCTGGAAAGGCGTGGAAACCATAAAACGGCAAGTCGAGGTTTCCGGGGGCTTGCAAATCCCCGGCCAGTTGACATTCTGGCGTTCCACCGGACTGTCAGCCCCTCGAGGGCGGGGATTGTTTCGGCTTACCCTGTTGAACTCTCCCAAGTTCTTGGTTCAGCGCTTCGCATAGAGTGGGCATTCAGCTCGGACTGTTGCCCTCCCAAGACCCCCAAGAACTTGCAGGAGGCTCTGGAGAACTCAGAGGAATCGTTGAGGCTTCTTGAGTCTGAGTCCGGGAGGCTGTGTGACGGGCCCTGGCAAAATGATTTGAGTCAGTTTTTTGGCAATCGTCACATTCTCCTTGATTTCAGAATCTGGTGTTTGTCCTAATGTCACTGAACAGTAGGATTCGGGGTTCATAACTCGTAGCAGTGATAGATATGATGCTTACCAAGCATCCTCTGGTTGCGGTGGACAGAACCAAGAACTTGGGGAAGGACAGAGAAGCCCGAGACAAGTGTCTACCAACTCCTTCATACTGAGCTCTCCCCAGGACTCAGTAAGGTGCTCGGCCCACAGTAAGCCCTCAATAAATACCACTGATCGATCGATTGAGGCACGTTCTCTTCCCCCTCCTTTGTCATAAGGTTGGTGTTGGACAAGTTTTCTGTCCTCCCCGTTTACCTGTTTTCATTCTAGTCCCCGAATTCTCAAATCCCACTGGGAAGTTGGGGAACCCGCCACAAGACGAGGGTGGTGGAAATTGGGCAACTTGTCCTATGTTTGGCATTGATCGTCATGGGTAGGGAACATACCTGCTAATTCTGTTGTATTGTACTCTCCCAAGTGTTTAGCGCAGGGCGCTGCACAGAGTGAGTGCTCAATAGCATTGATCAATTGATCGTACCACCCTGCTTAAACTTCAGAAAATCCCCAGGCACCTGGAGGAAGGGTAGGGTGAGGTAAACCCCTGCAAACACCTTCTTTTATAGAGGCCACCGACCCATCGAGTGCTTAGTATAGTGCTCTGCACACGATAAGTTCTCAATAAATAGGATTGAAGGAATGTGCTAATCCATTTTTTTTTAACGGTACTTATTAAACACTTACTATGTGCCAGGCGCTGTACTAAGTGCTGGGATAGATACAAGGGAATCATGTTGGACACATGGGGCCTGCAGTCATAAGTCGGAGGGAGGAGGATTTAATCCCCATTTTACAGATGAGGCAACTGAGGCCCAGAGAAGCGAAGTGACCTGCCCGAGGTCGCACAGCGGACACGTGGTAGAGCTGGGATTAGAACCCAGATCCTCTGACTTCCAGGCCCCTGTCTTTCTGCTGGGCACTGCTGCTTCATTTCCAATCCGTTGCGGAGGAGTAGTTGTTCTTGGGTCATTAGCTGCCCCAGCCACAATGAACCTTTCAAACTTCACTGAGGCGGAAAAGAGCGGAACCAATTAGAGCTCATTTTGGGATAAATAAAAGGAAGACAAATTCTTCGCCAGGTTACTCTGCCAAGCTGGGATGATTACGGCACCCAGCTAAATTATATTTGACTTAGGACCCATTTACAGAGCAACACACCCCATGGGCCCTCAATTCATTTTTGCTAATTCAAGTGAAAATGGTTTGTCAACTAGAATTAAATTGGTTGTCTTTGAACTGATTCCAGTTCTGAAAAGGAACAGTCTGACGGTCAGGAGGGTTTTTGAGAAGATGATTATTCAAGTGCTTTTTTTGAAAGATGCCTTCTCCCTAACCCCTGCCACTACTCACCCCAAAATGCCTGAATTTAACAAGCATTCCTGAGAATTTGTTTCCACAGGCTCCACTTGAGCCTCTGAGAAGCTAATCAGTGCCACAACCAAATTTATTGTAAGCACATTGTGGGCAAGAAAAATGACTGATAATTCTGTTGTATTTTCTCCGGCGCTTAGTACAGTTCTCTCCACAGAGTGAGCGCTCAATAAATACCACTGATTGATTAAAACCGCTCTGCTGAAGAGGGGAAACCATTTTCCCCGAGGCTCCCGTTGACGGCCGGCACTTTGGTCCCTCGGCCGCTTTCACGCGAGCCGCGTTCGGGGTTTAGTGAAGCCAAAGGTTGGCATTTGCTGACTGCCTATCCACTTTTCGTTAAACTTCTTACACGTCTAGATAATGCAGAGTGGGCGGGCACCCACAAATTCAAAAAGAATTGGCTCAGGTAATGTCTGTCTCCCCCCTCTAGAATGTAAACTTCTTGTGGACAGGGGCGTGTCGACCGGCTCTATTGTATTATACTTGCCCAAGCACTTAGTGCAATGTTCTGCACACAGTAAGCACCCAATAAATACCACTGATTTTCAGAAGGGCAGTTCTTGAACCGGATAATCGAGGCCAAAGTGTATTGAGAGGCCTCAGGTTGGTTGTTGATTTGCCCGTGAGGGCTCAGCCTCCTAAAAGCTGAGAGACAGCATGGCGTAGTGGATAAAGCACGGGCCTGGGAGTCAGAAGGTCCTGGGTTCTAGTCCTGACTCTACCCCATGTCTGCCGTGTGACCTTGGGCAAATCACTTCTTCACTTCTGTGCCTCAGTTACCTCATCTGTAAAATGGGGACTGAGACTGTGAGTCCCATGTGGGACAGGGACGGTGTGCAGCCTGATTACCTTCATTCATTCAATCGTCGTATCTACCCCAGCGCTTAGAACGGTGCTTAAAACATAGTAAGCACTTAAGTACCATGAAAAGCAGCGTGGCTTAAGGAAAGAGCGTGGGCTTGGGAGTCAGAGGTCGTGGGTTCTAATCCCAGCTCTGCCGCTTGTCAGCTGTGTGGCCTTGGGCAAGTCACTTAATTTCTCTGTGCCTCAGTACATCTGTAAAATGGGGATGAAGACTGTGAGCCCCTCGTGGGACAACCTGATTACTTGTATCTACCCCAGTGCTTAGAACAGTGCTTGGCACATAGTAAGTGCTTAACAAATACCAATTTTTTTTTTTTTCTCCCCCATTTAGACTGCGAGCCCGTTGTTGGGCAGGGATTGTCTCTGTCTGTTGCCAAATTATACATTCCAAGCACTTAGTACAGTGCTTGCACATAGTAAATGCTCAATAAATACAATTGAATGAATGAATTATTTTTCCATCTGCCGTAGAAAGATATTTTTCTATCTCTGGCCAATCTACCTCCCTTTCTGTAAGGAGAGTGGAACTTTAAGGGAAAGTCCAAGAGTGGACTTCGTCATTTGGAAGCAATGCAGGCTGATCTGTGTTTATTTCTCTTGACCTGCCTCTAATCCAACACAGCAGACATTTCTTTTTTTAATTTTTTGCAGTATTTGCTAAGCACTTACTATGAGCCAGGTACTACGCTAAGGAGCACTGGGGTTAGATTCAAACTAATCAGATTGGACACAGTCCATGTCCCACATGGGGCTCACATTCTTAATCCCCATTTTACAGATAAGGTAAGTGAGGCACAGAGAAGTTAAGTGACTTGCCCAAAGTCACACATTAGACCAATGTCAGAGCCGGGTTGAGGACCTAGATCCTTCTGATTTTCAGGCCCGCGCTATCCACCAGGCCACGCTGCTTCTCTCTCTATTTCTGTACTAAAACCACCTTGGGTCAGGTTACACGCCGCAATCATCAAGAGCCACGGAGTAATTCCTCCTCCTCCTCCTCCACCTCTCCTCCACAGGTCGGATTCCTGCTCTAACACCGAGGGGCCCTTCATCCTGACTGCTGAAAGCAACATTGGGAACAGGATCCAAAGCATTACCCAGCGCATGGCCGTCATAGAAGGGAAGAACAAGGTAGGACTTCAGTCCCTCGTGTGTTCTGAAATTACTGCATCAATGCTTGACTCGGGTCCTACTTAGATCTCTATTGAGAATTTGAATAAATGTGAACGTTCCCTGTAGGCAGGGACAGAAACAGTCGAAAGCACTATTTCGTGTGTAATCACTTCGGATGCTGATGGGACGCCTTACTTCCCACCGGTTGGAACGGGGACGTATTGACCGTTTTCAGGTTTTGATTGGCCTGAACGTTGAATAGAGATGGTGTTTTGTTGAGCGCCGACTACGTGCCAGGGCCTGAGCTAAGCAGAGGAGGAGACTGAAGCTAACTGAATTGGGTCGGTGTCCCCAGTGTGCAGTGAGTGGCTTTGATTAAGAGTGAATGTAGAACTCTCCCCAACTCCTAGACCAGGGCGCTAAAGCTCATGAACGCACCCAAAATATGGAGAGGGGCGACATGGGTCACCCCACAACCTTGGGTAAGTCTCAAATCTTCCGACGCCCGGAGGGTGGTGGGCGCCTGTGGCCGTTACTGCCTCAGGGACCGTGGAGGACGGGTAATGCCCTTAACTGATCGATCAGTCAGTCAGTGACATTGATCGTGTGCCTACTGGGGGCAAAGCACTGTATAAAGTGTTTGGGAGAGTCCAGTAAAATTAGTAGACCCAGCCCCGGCCCATCACTTAGGTACGCATCATCATCACCAGTGATATTTATTGAGCTCTAGGTGCAGAGCACTGTACTGAGCACTTGGGACCCTACAATACAACAGAGTTGGCAGACACATTCCCTGCCAACAGCAAGCTTATAGTCTGGAGGGGGAGACAGGCGTTAATATAAATACATAATTTATAGTCATCTGTAATTTGTTTTAATGGCCGCCTCCTCCTCTAGAGTCTGTAAACTTCGTTAGGGCAGGGATCTGGTCTACCTAGTCTACTGTATTGTACTCTCTCCCAAGCGCTTAGTACACAGCACTCAGTAAATACCACTGATTGATTGATTTCAGTCTAGACTATAAACTCTTGTGGGCAGGGAATGTTTCTGTTTTACTGTTACATCGTACTTTCCCCTGTGCTTAGTACAGTGCTCCGCACATAGTAAGCTTTCAATAAATACGATTGACTGCCTGACTGGTGGAGGAGACAGACCCAATAATAATTGGCAGGTGGAAGAGAAAGGGAAAATGGATAGGAAGATAAATTCTTAATCCTAAATTGATACGTACAGAAGTGCTTAATTTCCCTAAGGGAAATTGGTGCAAGAGATGATGGGGGGATACGACCCCGGGAGAATTAAAATTAATTGGAGACGGCTCCTTGGAGGAGGCGAGTTTTACTGTTGTTCCCAATCAATGGAGGTTTTGTTTCCATGATTCCTAGCTGCCCTGGACTTCCTCAGATAGCTCCTGCTGGGAGAATTGAATGTATTTGGAGCTTGCTTGTTGGCGGAGGTTGGAAACAGAAAGCTTACTAAGACCGAGTTAATCATGCTAACAGCCGAGTTAACTTGAAACCTTTTCGTTCCTTGGAAGGCACCAAGAGAAACAGTTGCCAGCATACATTGGGCCTTTTCTCACTCAGTCTGGGGGTCCTTGGGCACCCGTTGGCCTCCCGATCAGTGAGTCGAATTTACTGAGCACTTAACTGTATGCTTAGCACTGTACAGAGCTCTGCACACAGTAAGCACTCAATAAATACAATTGAATGAATTCAATTTGAAGGTGGTGCTTGGGTGTCCCCAAGGATCCACTTTCCGGTCCTCTTCCTATGATTCCCAGGGCTTTGCGGGGGGGGATTACCTTCTGCCTCGGGATCGCTCGGCAGGCTTGGAACGGTTCCTTCCCCTGCTGATTGCTGAAGCACCTGTGTCTCTCTTTGCAGATGGCCAGCACCCTGGTGATAGCTGAGGCGCGATCATCTGGAGTCTACAGCTGTGTGGCGGCCAATAAAGTCGGGCAGGTGGAGAGAAACATTAGCTTTTACGTCACAGGTAAGCTGCAGAAGCTCCCGTCGTCGGTAGCCTCTTCGGGGGCGTCATGGGGCCTCGGGGTCGTGTCTCCTCCCCGCCGCCTCCGATCTGGTTTGGCTCAGCCCTGGCTTGACAAGAACCTCTTCCTCCCGGGCTTGGGGTTCTCCAAAATCGGAGAAAAGGGATTTTGCTTGGGGCTAGGATCAGTATTTTTGTATTTATTAAGTGCTCAGCGGGTGCCAAGCACCGTGCTCCGTGTGGGAATGTCTACCAACTCCGTTGTATAGTACTCTCCCAAGTGATTAGTACACTGCTCTGCAGAGCAGTGCAGAGTAGTGTATCTTATCCCCAATTTACAGGTGAAAAAAACCGAGGCAGGTTAAGGGCTTGCTCAAGGTTGTGTGGCAAGCCAATCGATCGGTGCTATTTATTTAGCATCCTTACTGTGTGCAGACCACTGTACTGAGCATTTAGGAGAGGGCAGGGCTGGAACCGGAACCCACGTCTTCTGGATTCCCAGTTCCTTGCTCTTTCCGCCTCCCCTAAAATGACCCTAAACCGGTCCATTTCACAGGCAACGTCCACCGCATAACAAATCAGCCCCATTCTCTCCGTCCCTCCCTCAGCCTACACCCGCCCCCCGACCCTGTCTGTCTGTCTAGAGTTTGGGGGCCGTTTTGCTGGCACCCAGCGTGTCCATGGGTGTGTTTGCAATCGCTGAGGGTGCGACAGGAACACCCGTGCCTTATCTCCCTGGCTTCCTAGTGTCACTAAATGCATTTTATTTTGAGATTCCTGGCTTGGCAAAGATAAACAAAATCTTCCACCAGGAAACCTGGGGGCTATTGCCACAGGAAGTTTCAAATCACTAAAGTAAATAGAAACGCTCTTCTGCAAGCCCCGTGAGGTTACTGAGCTCTGCTGGGCCAGCGTTCACTAGGAGGGGCTTGTGGCCTCTGAGAAACGGTTTGATTGGATTCCATCTTTCCCAAACCTCCCCCCAGCCAGAGTCAGCCGATGGGTCAATCAACCAGTCGTATGTACTGAGCGCTTTCTGGAGCAGAGCACGGGACCCAGAGCTTGGGAGAGAGCTCAAAGAGTTGGTAAACAGGATCCCTGCCCTCGAGGAGCTTCCAGTGTGGGTTACAAGAGGCGGGGGTGGGCGGGGAAGATTCCTGATAGTATCTGGCCGGTGGCCCCGCTGGGTGGAGACCCTCACAGCAGGGGAGTGGACTCTGTCCCCACCCTTACAGCTGCCTTGCCGGTGTCCAAGGTCGTCCCACTGCCTCCGCTTCCCGCAGCTCCTCGGGGGAAACTTCCAGGGTGGCGGAGGTGGAGGTGACGTTTGACTCGCTCAGCGCCCGCCCTGGGCACCCTCTGACTCTGGGAACCTCCGCTGGCCCAGGCAGCCCAGGGTCAGGGGAATACTTTGGCATTCCTTCAGACATGGTGCTTTATAATAAAGCCAAAACACCAAAATCTCAGAAAAACAAGCAAACCGAGATGGAGGAAAAGACTTGATGCGATAGCTAATTTTGGACTATTGTCCCTTTAAAGTTTAAAGGCTTCTTTAGAGCTTTGTGTGAGGAAGATGATAATAATAATAGCACCACATAGAGCTTTTCATCTTCAAAGCCCTCGGCAAAATGCTGGGCCAAATTCTCCTCTCCTCCTCCTCCGTGGACGGGCGGGCGTCTGGCTGTCGACGGTCGGCCGTCGGGCTGCCCGTCGGCAGGCGAACGAGTCCGTGACAAGCAGCGGACGGGGCTCAGAGCACATCAGACCGTAAACTCGTTGTGGGCAGGGAACGTGTCTAGCGACTCTGTACTGTCCTCTCTCGGGTGCTTAGTACAGTGCTCAGCACCCAGCAGAGTACTCAATAAATGCAATTGATTGATCAGGTGAGGGCCAGTGTCGCTAAGTAAACCTCTTAAACCCGACCCCGTCGCCCGGGAAGTGCAAATACGGTTCCCAGCAGGAAAACCAAGCCTAGAGCTGAAGCCTTCAGTTCAAGACTGGGAAGTCCAAGAGAAAGAGATTTCGAGGCCGGGTGGAGGGGTGTGGTGACTGGGGCCGGGGCGGCGATGTCACAGTAGGGGTGGGGGTGAATCGGGGGAGTCCGCAAACTCCCAGATGGCTCTTCTGCCCTCTCCAAGGGGAGGAGTAATGGCATTTACTGACCGCGTCCTGAGAGCAGTGTGCTGTATTAAGTGCTTGGAGGTAGCACAGAAGCACAGATGTGTTTCCTGCCCGAAGAGAGCTTCCACAGACTGAAAAGAAAGCCATGTGGTGAAGTTGTGAATTAGAATTGAAATTCTTTCAGACAGCTTCTGAGGCACCCCGTCAATCCATTGATAGTATGTAGTGAGCGCCTACTGGGTGCAGAGCCCTGGACTAAGCACTTGGGAGAGTCCAATAAGGTCAAAGGCACGGTCCCTCGCCCTCGAGAAGCTTACAGCCTGTGTGCAGAGCACTATACTGGGCACTTGGGAGAGTCCAATAGAGTTGAAAAGACACAATCCCAGCCCTTGGGAAACTTAGAGTCTAGCACATAAGGCAGTGGGGATAAATCATCCTTTTCTTCCCACCAAAGAGTAAGCATTTTGTAATAGGCCCCCAAATTTAGTGGGCAGAATCAGAACATTATAAGGTTGGCCTGCAGCGAGAGAGAGAGGGGCTGAGAAATAGAGAGACCGGTAAGTAGGTGTCTTCAGCCTCTAATTGCTGCGATGGTTGTGATTAGCAAGGGCATTCCCAGACCCTGCTTAGAGTTTAGCGGACAAGCTTACGGTCTAGAGGATGAGCTTGCGGTCTAGAGGGCCACTTAAGGCCGTCAGGGACTTGAGCCTCACGGTCAGACGCGGGGGAGCAGGTGGTGGGAGTGTTGGCTTCTGTTTCCGCTCCCTAAATTCTCCCCAGAGAACGGGGGCAGCGCCCACCCACTCTGCCTCGCCCCAACTCTAGGTCAAAAATCGAGCAGCACTAGGCCCGGCAATCCTCGGAGAAGCTCAAAGCCAAAGGGTGTCGCCTGGCTTGGCGTTTGACGCTGTTTTCTCTGAATCGTTTCTGTTGTTGTCTCGCAGACGTCCCCAACGGATTTCACATTAACTTGGCGAAAGTGCCCACCGAAGGGGAAGATCTAGTGTTGTCCTGCACAGTCAACAAGTTCCTCTACAGAGATATCACCTGGATCCTGTTGCGGACCGTGAGCAACCGAACGATGCACCACAGCATCAGCAAACAAAACGCGGCCGTCAGCGGAGAGTTCTCCGTCACCCTGAATCTCACCATCAAGAACGTTTCTCGGGAAGACTCTGGCACCTATGCCTGCAGAGCCAGGAACGTATATACGGGGGAGGAAATTCTGCAAAAGAAAGAAGTGACCATTAGAGGTGAGCACTGCAGCAAAAAGGCTGTTTTCTCTCGGATCTCCAAATTTAAAAGCACGAGGAGTGATTGTACCACACGAAATAATGTCAAACATTAAAGGACTCATTAAACTAAGTCGCAGTTGTCTCAGATCATCTTGATTTGTTGTTACCGTGGCTCTCCCTTGCAGGCTCTGGGGAGGGCTCCCCCCCTTCCCCCGGAGGGGTTCGGAGACCAGAGTCGAAATGAGACAGCGGAATCCGGCCTCGTGGGCGACTCTCCCACCCTCCGACGGCCGATGGCCACTCGCCGCTTATTTAACGATGGGTTGTCTTTATGCTTTGCTCTCTCCTCTCCGGGATACGTGGCAACTCTGGACCAGCTGGATCCCTCTGCCACGCCGCCACCCCTCCCTCCTTGGAAAAAACACACCCGGGCCGTGGTGTGGGCGGAGGAATTTGAGCCCCACCCCCCCAATTCCCGGACCTCTGCCCGAGATGGACTTGATGACCTCGCCCCTCCGGCCCCCACCGGCCTCGCGATGCTTATTTATTGGAAACGCTCTCCTGCAGCCGGCACGCTGACCATAGACGGCAGCTCCTTTGGCAGCCCTCCCCCTCGCCGTCCCCCCGCCGGAGTGGAGACGGCAGCGTGGCCCTGGACTCGTCCGACGCCGGCCAGGTGACCCCGCCAGGCCGACCCCGCCCGGCCCCCCTCGGAGAACTGACCGCTCCAAGGGCCCCTCCCGGGCCCCGCCTTCAGACTGAGTGGGGCCAGCGTCCGGGACCACCAGGGACATCTGCGTTTCTCATACCTCATCCAGCCGGCCACCGGCCCACTTCCTTGGAGGACGGATGGGCTCCCCGGAGGGTCCCGGGCCTCCAGCCTCCGGGCCGGGCCGAGGCCATCGGAATGAGCCGGAGAGCGAGGCCCTGCCTCCGTCCCGCCCACCGGGAGCGGAAGAGAGAACGGGATTGCCTCTGGGAATCGCGTGGTGGCCCAAACTGCGGAAGGTAGCCACAGAGGTCATTCGAAGCACTCTCGCACAGACACACTCACAAGAGTGCACGCTTTCGAAGCCTTGATTATTTTTCGGCCAGGGAGGTTCCTGGCTCGGGGCGAGGTGACTGTGTTTTTTAGAGCTCGGCTCCGCATTGTTACGTCGGTTTCGTTTACGATCGATCATTCTGTATGACTTGTGGGGGCCCCGGCAGGGACCAGAAATAACCTTGGCCGACGGGGGCTGAACGGTCAGTCGGGGGGTGACAGCGTGACAGCTTGAAGTGCTTGGGAACTCGGCTGACCGTTTCCTCCTTTAAGGTAGCGGGGCTCTGTCCCACGGCTAAACCGGTCTTTCACGTGGGAATTGCTTTTGTCGAGTGTGAAAGGGTAAACAATAGCGTTTCCCCAGAATGCCCCTTCTAGGGGGCTGAATATGCTCGGAAAACAATCAGGGACCTGGAAGTGGCCGACACAGAGGAAAGAATAATCAATTGTATCTCGAAAAGCTGTACCTGATGCCTTCTCTCCCCGCTGCTGGTCCATTATTAGTCAGTAAACGAGCGTCCAGGAAACAGTGCCTTTGTACCTCAGACCCTGGGGCCTCCCCTGGCCATCGGCTGAAAGACGGAAGGAAGCTATCGGGCCCATCCGCCCGGCTGGAGCCGCGATTCCCTCCCAAAATGCCCAACCCTCCGGGGCCAGGCCCCCGGGGGGGTCGTCGTCTCCAGCTGCCCTGAAGAGAGGACCCCCCCGCCTTCCCCCATTCCCTTGTCCCCCAGAGACTTCAGCGAGACTCGCTCACGGGAGTCTTGAGAGAGGACTCTCCGTTGGCCGAGGGAGCCGGGGGAGAGGAGAAAGGGGAAGTTACAAAGCGAGGGGGATGGGGAATCAGGAGTCAGACCTCCCTCCCTCCACCCCAGCTGAGGGCAGGGACTCTGTTCTGAAACAGTTTGGGCTGACGGTCCGTGGGACGGCCCAGATCCTCGGCCGCTCTGGCCGAGAACGCGGGGCAGGGCGCTCCCCGGCTACATGCCCAGAGAGGGTGGGCAGCACCCAGATGAAGTGAAATTGGACTTCCGCAGCCTCCGCCACCTCCCGGGAGAGAAGCCAGACCCATTCCGTCTCCCAGATACTGTCACCCGCCTCCATCTGGGGGCTACAGCTCCCGGCTGGGGCAGAAGGACTCTCTATGAGGAAATGCATTGGTGGTGGCTCAGAGGGGACAAGGTTCTGCAATCAGTGGTATCTACTGAGCGACTACAGGGTGCGGAGCACTATACTAAGTGCTCGGAAGAGCACAGGCAAAAGACGCAGGCCTCCACCCTCCAGGAGCTTACAGCTTCACGAGCAAACTTAGAAATCAACTTTTCCCAAGGAGAATTTTGTATTTTTTTTTTTTTTTGAACCGCACCAAAAGCAGTTTACTTTGCCAAAGCTGCCATCCTTGTCCTGCCTGTGAGAACCGCATCTCGGATCCCGAGCCCCAGAGAGCTAGAGAGGAGGACGTTTAGACTTCAGTAAGGCTTGCTCGCACCTGAGGCCTGGTCTCCAAGGCTTGAAGCTGGAGAAGGTTTGGATTTGGACTTTGTGTGGCAAAAGGGAAAGGCAGATACCCTTCCTGCTCCCAAACCACTTTGAGGGGAAAAAAAAAGCCTTTTTTATTTAAAAAAAAAAAAATAGAGAAATGCCAGGGCTGCTCTCTTGTGATAAGGAATGCCGAGACAGAGTTCCCCTGAAGGAATGAAAGGGCAGGATTTCCAGAGCCAGAGGGATCCCCAATCCTGGAATTTCCACGTTCTCATCACTCCCAGCAATGTGTACCCGCCCGGCCAGCTTCCCAAACCCGTCCCTCTAGAATGAGGGATGGAGGGATTGGCAAATAGTCCGAAGAATCCGAAACCGCCGATGTAGGATGGGAGAGCATTGAGAAGAGGCAGTCGAGAGAGACGGAAGAGGGGTGAGAGACCTCAGGAGGTCTTGGTGGTTTTTTCACTGGAATTGGGGCTGTCAATTGTTCGCAGCTTATTCAGAATGTATGCCCAGTCAGCAGGACACACCCCCAGTGTTGCCTCAGCAGAAAAACGGTATCCAGCCTGGGTCTCTGTGTGGAGTTTTTATGTTGTAATGTATTCCTCCCATTGTATTAGAATTCCTTCTGTTGTACTATATTGGTGGGCTTTGAAATAAATTGTATTATATTTGTATGTTCTAAGAGATAAAAATGGATAATATAAAATATAATATTTGTACTATTATATAGTGCAAAACCTACACACCCTTGCCTCTGCCTCTTCAATGTACCTTTTGGACAGTAGTGGGGCTGGTGAGGAGGGAGGACTTGGGGGGGAGAGGTCAGTCCTTTTCGATTTGACAACGATCGATCGAGTTTCCAAGAGAGTCTTGCACCCGGCCCGCCGCGTCGGGGAAGCGCTCAGCCGGGCCGTGACTCCTTGAGAGCGGCCGAGTTGCAAAACCCCCGAACCGACCGAGGGGATGACTTTTGGTGGCGGCATCTTGCTCCCTCTATTCTCGAGTCTTTAGGTGTAACCGGCTGGGGAAGCGAAGCCTGGCTCTTGGCAGCGAGGAGTTATTGAGAATGCCAGTCACTCCCACATCGTCGTGCACGTGTGACCGCCGGGCAGTCAAGCAATAGTATTTCTCGAGGACTGTCTGTGGGCCGAGCCCTCAACTAACCGTGTACGAAATGGGACAGGATCGGCTCCCGTTTACTAGCTTGCGTAATAAACAGATGACTTTCGAGCGCTCCCTCTTCCGCAAATCCACCAAGTCTTTGGTTTCGGGGATTCCTCTGACTTAAAACAGGAGTGGGAAGCGGTGCCTCCGGGGGTGATTTCAAATCCTTGGACGCCGTGTGTGAAAACAGCATCGCCTCTGACGGGGACGGCCCCTTCACTGCCACCAGCTCCAACCGACGCCCGTCACTTTCTTGGTGTCAGGAAAGGAAATCAAAGGGTGCCAGGGAATGGGAGCGAGAGTGGAGTGGCGTGTTCTCAAACTGTGCTCGGTGATTATGTAACCTACTCAACATGGTGACTGTGAAAGCGGGAGGATTCCAGAGGCATACGACCGATGGCTAACGGAAATGTCCTTTCCCTGTCTGTCTCTCTCCTGCTGTCTCTCTTTCTCGCTCTCCGCTAGAGCTCGAAGCGCCATTCCTCCTGAGGGACCTTGTGGATCAGATCGTGACCATCAACAACTCCACCAGTTTAGACTGCCGGGCCGGGGGGGTCCCTGAGCCCCAAATAACCTGGTTTAAAGACAACCACGAGATCCAGCTGGAGCCAGGTAAGAAGACACTCCTCCCTCGCTCGTTCCTCCCTACTCCTTCGGTCCTTCTGGTGTACGCTTATCTTACCTGAGATGGTCTGGGGATCAAGAGAAGCAGTGTGGCCTAGTGGAAAGACCATGGGCCTGAGAGTCGGGACCTGGGTTCTAATCCCAGTGCCGCCTCTTGTCGGCTCTGTGGCCTTGGGCAAGTCACTTGACTCTTCTGGGCCTCAGTGACCTCATCTGTAAAATGGGGATTAAGACTGTGAGCCGTACCTCTCCCCGCTCCTCAGGAACCTCCGGTGGCGGCCATCCGCAAACAGAACGGAAACGGAATCGAATAGAAACTTCCTACCGGTGGCTTCAAAGCACTCCGTCAGCTTACCCCATCCAACCTCACCTCACTGATCTACCTCAGCCCAGGCCCTACACTCCACACCTTTAGAGAAGCAGCGTGGCTCAGTGGAAAGAGCACGGGTTTGGGAGTCAGAGGTCATGGGTTTGAATCCCGGCTGTGCCACTTGTCAGCTGTGTGACCGTGGGCAAGTCACTTAACTTCTCTGTGCCTCAGTTACCTCGTCTGTAAAAATGGGGATTAAGACTGTGATCCTCAGGTGGGACAGCCTGATTACCCTGTATCTACCCCAGTGCTTAGAACAGTTCTCTGCACATAGTAAGCGCTTAACAAATACCAACATTATTATTATTATTTAGCAGCAGCTTACTCACTGTGCCCCGATGTTGTCTATTTCACTGCTGACCCCTTTCCCATGTCCTCCCCCTAAGCTGGAACTCCCTCCCCATCCATATACACCAGACCACCCCCTCCCGGCCTTATTATTAAGGTCACATCTCCAAGAGATCTTTCCCAGTTAAGCCCTCTTTTCCCCAGCTCCCTTTCCCCTATTTGTTGGATCTGTGACCTTTGGGCATTTGATATTCACCCCACCCTCCACCCCACAGCACTTTGTACATATCTTTAAATTATATATTATAAATTAGTTATATTAATGCCTGCCTCACCCTCTGGACTGCAAGCTCGTTGTGGGCAAGGAACATGTCTGCCAACTCTGTTGTACTCTCCCAAGTGCTTAGTTCAGTGATCTGCACATAGTAAGCGCTCAAATACCAGTGATTGATGTGTGTATCTACTCCAGGGCTCAATTCAGTGCCTGACATATAGTAAGGACTTTATTCAGTCACATTTATTGAGTGCTTGCTTTGTGCAAAGCACACAGTACCATCGTTTTAAAAAAGGGTCAAGCGCCTAGCTGCAGGTTTCTCTCTAGACCGATGTCATTCCAACTAGAGAGATTCTCTAGATCTGATCAATTGATCGATCAGTCGGTGGTATCTACTGAGTGCAGAGCACCATACTGAGCACCTAGGAGAGTGCAATAAGAGAAGGCATGATCCCTGCCCACATGGGGCTTATGTTCGAGAGAGAGAGGCAGACACTACAATCATCTGCAAATAGGGGGAACAAGTGCTCCAGTAATAATAAAGATATTAAAAATAACTGTGGCATTTGTGAAGTGCTTTCTCTGTGCCAAGTTCTGTAATGGATACAAGATCATCAGGTGTGACACAATCCCTGTCCCGCACCGGCCTGAATGTAAGTGGGAGGGAGACCGGGCATTTCATCCCCATTTGACAGGTGAGGAAACTGAGGCACAGAGAAGTTGAGTGACTTTCCTGAGATTATGCAGCAGGCAAGTATTAAAGCAGAAGTTAGAATCCAGGTCCGTGCTCTTTCCACTAGGTCATGGTGTACAAAACAGGGCAACAGGGAGTTGTGAGAACAAAAGTGCTGAGTTGATATTAGAGAGGAGGTGACCCAGGGGGAGAAGAAAAATGAATCGGGGAAGGCCGCCTGGAGGAGGTGGGGTTTCAGAAGAGGGGGAGGGCTGTGGTGTGGCATGATGCTAGCCCCTTCCTGATTCTGCCAAGAAGCCGGGCTCAAATGCCCTCAGAGGGGCAGAGACCATGTCTATTTTTGGTTTTATGGTATTTGTTAAGCACTTCCTGGGCATCAAGCATTGTTCTAAGCCTCGGGGTAGTTACAAGATAATCAGGTTGGACACAGTTCCTGTCCCACATAGGGAATCTCCATCTAAGTCAGAGGGAGGAGGAATTAATTCCCATTTTACAGATGAGAGAAGTAAAGCAGGGAGAAGTGAAATAATTTGCCCTAGGTCACACAGCAGATTAGCGGCAGAGCAGGAATTAAAACCCAGGTCCTCTGACTCCCAAACCCATGCTCTTTTTACTAGTTCATTCATTGACTCAATTGTATTTATTGAGCACTTCATGCAGAGCACTGTAGAAAGCACTAGTTCCCACCTGTGTATTCTTTCCTGGTGCTTAGTACAGGGCTCTACACATGGTAATCACTTAATAGATACCATTATTAGGATTGTTGCCAAGCCCAGACTGCTCAGTTGCCCACTGACAGGCAGAAAGGTGGAGGTCGGAGACATGGAGGGGGAAGCAGATGGTCTCTTGAGGCGGAAATCATCTCTCTTGAGACAAAAATGTCCGATCAAGAAGAAGGAATGTAGTCATCACTTTTTTTTTTTTAGCAGTTACGTAGGGTTAAGTAGACAAAAATGTCCTACCAAGAAGAAGGAATGTATTCATCCCTTTTTTAGCAGTTAAATAGGGCTAAGTAGGTGCCCTGCGTTGTGGCCCCGGCCAGGAACCGGCAGGGTTGTGCAGGGCAAACCCACCTCACACCTGGGACCCTAGAGCATCAAGTGACCTTATTGGCCGCTCCAGAAATAGCTGGGTCCTCACTAACCCCAGCCAGAAAAGGTCAGTCAGTCAATTGTATTTATTGAGCACTCACTGTGTATAAAACTCTATACCAAGCGCTTGGGAGAGTGCAGTATAGCAATACAACAGACACATTCGCTGCTCACAACTAGCTTGCAGTCTAGAGGGGGAGACAGACATTAATATAAAATAAAATTACAGATGCGTTCGTGTTGTGGGGCTGTGAAGGGGGATGAATAAAGGGAGCAAGTCAGGGTGACGCGGAAGGGAGTGGGAGAAGAGGAAAGGAGGGCTTAATCGGGGAAGGCTTCTTGGAGGAGATGCGCCTTCAATAATACTTTGAAGATGGGGAGAGCAATTGTCTCTTGGGGCACTCGGACCTTTTGAGAGATTATATCTACTCCACCCAACTTTGTCATCAGCAGCAACAGTGGGGTTCGAGCACCAGCTGGGTGCAACACACTGTACTAAGCGTTTAAGAAAAGCAGGCAATGGAAATGAGAAGCGACGGTCCCCACCCTATAAGGGATAATGAGCTAACAGCGGGAGGCAGGTGGACAGGGGGTGGAGGGGGAAAAAGCAAGAGCACATGCAAGGATTCAGCAGGGGACTGCTGGGAATGGAAGAGTGGACACAGGTTGGGAGCAAACACATGAGCTCTTAGGCTGAGGTTGGTATTTGTTAAGCGCTTACTATGTGCAGAGCACTGTTCTAAGCGCTGGGGTAGACACAGGGGAATCAGGTGTCCCACGTGGGGCTCACAGTCTTCATCCCCATTTTCCAGATGAGGGAACTGAGGCACAGAGAAGTGAAGTGATTTGGAACAGCTGCAGCCAAGAAGGCACCATTCAAATCAACCCCTATTCATCATTATTAATAATGATGGTATTTGTTAAGCACTTACTATGTGCCAAGCTCCTCAGTGAAATAAAAATGAGTTTCTTTTTTCAGAATTTCCAACCCCTGTCAAGCCCTGGCTGGGGTTTCCTGGGAGGACTGTAAAGGGGATCTAAGTTCCTCATGGGAAGGGAACATGGTGCTTTTTTATTCTGTACTTTCCAAGCATTTTATACCAATACAGTACATAGTGAATGTTCAATACATATTAGTAACTACTGCTAGGCAAGAGAAGCAGCATGATCTAGTGAAAAGAGCACAGCCCTGGGAGTCAGAGGACCTGGGTTCTAATCCCTGCTCCACCACTTGCCTGCCATCGGTGACCTCAGGCAAGTCACTCAACTTCACTGTGCCTCAGTGAACTCATTTGTAGAATGGGAATTAAGACTGTGAGCCCCATGTGGGACAGGGACTGTTCCCAACCTGATTAACTTGTATCTACCCCAATGCTTAGTTTGGTGCCTGGCACATAGCATTTAAATATCATTAAAAAAGAGGTGGAAGGGAAGTGACGAGGTTTGGAGTGGAAATGGAAAATGGAGCGAGGGAGGAAAAGGGAATGGATGCCACCTGAGATAAGGGAAGGAGGTAAGGCTGGGGGTGGAGGTGGAGACAATGAGCCCAATCAGAGAGAACCAAAGAGAGGCTGAGGAGCAGAGGAAGGTAAGAGACCCAGTGTGTTTTGTGTGTGTGTGGTGAAGGAGGTGGTGACAGGAGCAGAAGTACAGGCGACCTCCGACTCAAAGGCCCCCCCCCCCCCCCCCGCCGATGTCCGTGAGTGTGAGGGATTCTGGTAGAGACGGGATCAAACGATGGTATTTATTGAGCCCAAGGTGCCACAGCAGAACAGTGGCAAATCTAGAATTAGAACCCAGGTCTCCCGCCTCCCAGCCCGCTGCTCTTTGAATCACCCAATTAATGGTATTTATAGAGTGCTTGCTGTGTGCAGAGCACCGTGCTAAGCGCTTGGAAGAGTGCAATACAACAGAGTTGGCAGACATGTTCCCTGCCCACACATTCCCTGCAGCCTAGAGAGGGAGATAAGGAGTAGTAAAAATCAAATTATGGTTATGCACCAAAGTGCTGTGGAGCTGAGGGTGGGGTGAATATAAAGAATGAACATGATAATAATAATTATGGTATTTGTTAAGCACTTACTATGTGCCAAGCACTGTTCTAAGCACTGGGGTAGATATAAGGTAATCAGGTTGTCCCACTTGGGGCTCAGTCTTAATCCCCCTTTTACAGATGAGGGTACTAAGGCATGGAGAAGGTAAGTGGTTCACCCAAGGTTACACAGCAGACAAGTGGTGGAGCGGGGATTAGAACCCACATCCTCTGATTCCCAAGCCCGTACTCTTTCCACTGAGACACACTGCTTCTAGTGGGAAGGTCAGTTTTCCCCCTAGGAAAAGCTTCCTCCTAGTTGGTGAGCCACCTGGGTGAGAGGAACTATGTCCAATCTGCTCGTCTTGAATGTAAACTAGCACTCACCTAGGAAGAACTTAATAGACACCCATAATTATTGCTAATTATTAGAACAGCCACATTCCCCTTGAGACCTTTGCCAGATTTCCTTCTCCTTCCTCCTTTCTTCCCTTCGCCTCCCCTGTACCTCACCGTTTCCATCCCAGGTCTAGCTCAGAGCAGGCTCCCTTCTTGCTACTGGATACTCAAAAGAGTTTCTCGGTCTTTCACGCCCTCAGAGAATTCAGCGTCTGTGAGAAAAAAAGTGTGAGCTTTAAGCTACAGACATATATATATATATATATATATATATACATACACACATATGCATATATATAGATCCAGTTATGTCTATATATATATATAGTTATATCTATATATACATGGATATATGTTGATATATAGATATATATCCACAGATGAGAAGCAGCATGCCTAGTGGAAACAGCAATGGCCTGGGAGTCTGAAGGACCTGGGTTCTAATCCCAGCTCTGCCACTTGTCTGCTAGGTGACTTGGAACAAGTCAGTTCATTTCTCTGTGCCTTAGTTACCTCATATGTAAAATGGGCATTAAAACTGTGAGCCCTATGAGGGATAGGGACTGTGTCCAACCCGATGATCTTGTATCTACCCCAGTGCTGGCACAGAGTAAGCGCTCAACAGACACCACTAAAATAAATAAATGCCATTAATTGACCGATTGACTACCCTGACACAGGTGAGGTTGGATACCAGGCAGGGCTGGGTAGCGGCTAGACGGGGCCAAGGATCAGATCCCCCCACCACCGGGACCAGACTTCCTGGGCTGAGTAGAGGTGGGAGGGGAGGGGCCGTGTCCCACTCGTGTCTCAGTCATCCCCTCCGTCTTTCCCATGCAGGCATCGTCCTGGGGCCAGGAAGCGGCACGCTGCTGATCGACCGGGTGACAGAGGAGGACGAAGGGCTGTACCGTTGCACGGCGACCAACCGCCGGGGATCCGCGGGGGGCTCTGCCTACATCACCGTCCGAGGTAACTCAGCCCCCCAAGACTGGCCGGGCCTCCGTTTTCTTGCCTTTCCCTCGCCCCTGCCTCCCGCCTTCATTCTTCTCTGCTCTTCTCCTTTCCCCCCAACTCCCTGCCCCAAGCCGGGACCACAAGCTGACCTCACCCCTGCCCCTGCCCCGCTTTCTGGAAGGCCGGAAAACTGGCGGCAAGTGAGGCTTGCGGTGTATCAGCCCCCGGAGTCTCTGCCACCCTAGAGAATGGGTGAGTGGGGACAGCTGGGTCTTCGAAACATAATAATTATGAGTTTGTTCGGCTTTTACTGTATGCCAGGCACTGTGCTAAGCGCTGGGGTGCACAGGCAACTCAGGCTGAACACATCTTTCAATCAACCTACCCATAGTATTTATTGAATGCCAACTGTGTACTAAGCACTTGGGCAAACACCATAGCGTTAGTAGACACGGCCCCTTCCTGCAGGGAGTTTCCAGTCCGATGGGGTAGCTTACGTTCCCAGAGGTGGACAGAGGCCACTGGGCGAGGAGGCGGCCCCAGGAAGTGTCCGACCAGAAGTGGACCTCAGCAGCCTCAAGAATCAGCCTCACGCCCGCAAAGATGGGCCATTTGCAGCACTGTCTCCCTCCCCTCCCACCCCCGGAGAAGGACGTCCCTCTGTAAGGGGAGAGGCTGAAAAATACAAATTACTCTGGTCCCAACAATATGGAGGAGACCCAGGCTGTTCTGAAGACAGGCAGTCAATCATATTTATTGAGCCCCTACTGTGTGCCGATTACTGTCCGGAGCACGCGGGAGAATGCAATAGAACTCCTAGACATGATTAGCCAGGAGACCCAGGTTCCAGTTCCCAGACCAGGGGGAAGTCACCTCATTTACCTCCCTGAGCCTCAGTCTCCTCATCTGTTAAATGGGGATAAGATAAATTGTGAGATCCACGTGGGACAGGGATGGCATCTGTTCCTATAATCAGGTCACCGAGGGATTAGCAAGCAGTACTACGAGAAGCAGTGTTGCCTAGTGGATACAGCACGGGCCTGGAAGTCAGAAAGACCTAGTTTCTAATCCTGGCCCTGCTGTGTGACCTTGGGGAAGTCATTTCTCAGTTACCGCACCTGTAAAATGGGGATTTAGACTGTAAGCCCAGCTCACTGAGGGTAGGGACTGTGTCTACCAACTCTATTGTACTGTACTCTCCCAAGCACCTAGTACACACCTCTGTACGTAGTAAGCACTCAATAAATATTGATTGATTGATGTGGGACGTAGACTGCGTCCAATCTGATTAACTTGTTCTACCCCAGTGCTAAATACAGTGCCTGGCACATAGTGAGTGCTTAACAAATACCTTAGAAAAATAGCGCTAGTGAGTGTCAAAATTATTACGGAGAGAGGAGTGGATATTTAGATGAGTAAGCGCTTAAAAAGTAGACTATGCAAGTGCTACAGTGGCCCAGGTGGGTGTGTGGAACCTTAGTTGGTTCAGCTGTGCTGAAGGGGCAGCTGGGGAGAGTAATCTGGGGAAGACTTCCCCGAGGAGATCTGGGCTGATTGCACTAGGGCTCTGAAACTGGCTGTGTAAGGGAGGCTGGGACCTTTCAACTGAATGATTCAACCCTTGATCTCTGCTCTCCAAAGTGCTCAGTCCAGTGCTTTACAGGTGCTCCATCCATTCTGCCGATGGACTGACCGTTGTCTGTCCAGAACAGGATCAATAAGGTCTTTCCATTGTCCTCGTGAGAAGCAGTGGGATCTAGAGGAAAGGGCCCGGGCCTGGGAGTCGGGGGACCTGGATTCCAGCCACGGCTCTGCCCCGTGCCTGCTGTGTGATCTTTGGCAAGTCTCTTAACTTCTCCGTGCCTCAGTTCCCTTCTCTATAAAATGAGGATTTAATACCTGTTCTCCCTCCGTGTGTCTGTGTTTTATGGTATCTGTTAAGCACCTATTGTGTGTTAACCACTGCTCTAAGCACTAAACAGTGTGGGACGGCGGACTGTCTGACCCGATTAATTTGTATCTACCTTAGCTGTTAGTACAGTGCCGAGGCACATAGTAAGCGCTTAACAAATACCACAGTTTTCCTGATTAATCATTATAATGAAAACGGGGTTGTCGGCCTCTCCTTTACGTTCAGCTTTCCCAGTCCAACAGTAGATCCTTCCTGCATCCTCGGAGGTGAGACTTTCTCTGAGGGTCAGCGGGGGCCACCTTGGGCCTATCCCGTCCCGGAGAACGGGGAAACGGAGCCGGGAGGGGCCCGGGCCAGTGGGCTCTGCTGTTCTGTCGCCCAGATCTGGAGAGCTGTTTGAGGGTTCGTCAGGAAGGAAACAGTCTGCTCTTTTCATTTCCTTTGAAAAACGAGTTCTTATACTTACAGATAAAACAATGTGTTATTTTTGTGTCTGAAAGTGGGAATCAAAGTGCCTTCTTTAAATAATCACAGGGCTTGTTTAGTTTGGAAAGAACCCATGGAGGGCTCGGGCCAGGGGCAGGGGGAAAAGCTGTCACATAAAAAAAAAAAAAACCACTACCCAAGTAGTCAAAATAATGACTTAAGAAACGAAAACAGCCTTTACCGGGTTGAGGATGGTGATCTGATGTCAGTGAAGATGTGGGATGCGTTTAATCCCGTGCTAGAAGGAAACTTACTTTATAGTCATTCCCTTACAGAAGATGACGCAGACTAATGCCCGTTCCGCTCTTACCTTGCCTCTGAAAGCAATTTAAAAGAATTATTAAAACGGCGATTAAGCAGCAGTCGACAGCACCGAGCACCGTGGAAGCAGAGTCACTGCCGTGTCCTCCGGGTTTCCAACGTGACAGTATGACATGACGGAGCTTAAAGTCTCCTCGGCATGTTACCGATGTCGCTAGAATTACACGCGGGGCAATCCGTTACCTGAAACACGCTCTCCAAGTCAAGGACCAGAGTCCCGGCCTAGGGTTACCCCTGTTTCTCTCTGAGGGACTGGATAGGGGTCAGACTGGCTGAAGAACTGTCTGCCTGGGTCCTTGGGCAAAATACGGTCATGTCCCGGGATGACCGGAAGCTCTTTATGGGCAGGGAATGTGGCTCATGCTTCTGTTACGCTTTCCCAAATGCTTAGCACAGTGCCTTACACCCTGTAGGGGCTGAACGAACACCGTCACCAGCTGCTTCTTAGAAAAACCCCCCATTCTCCTGTCTCTACAGCATTTTGGGGTCTTCCTTCCACGTCTCGTGGGGATGGGTTATTTGGTCTTGATGTGTGTAAGTCCTCTAGGAAATGAGGCAGGATCCAGCTCCCTTCACCCCAGATTCACCGGCCCCCAGTGTGCTTAGGAGACCAGCCCAAAGTAAGGAGAAGTGGAGAGCAGGACAGAGGGGGAAGAGGGATGGTCACCTTGGCTACCCCAAAAAAGTAGTGTTAGGGGTTGTCGGTTCCTGGTTATTGGCTGATGGGGGGTTGTTTGCTGCTTGTTTTTAAATCGGCAGCTTTGAAGGGTTTTGTGAGCCTCAAAGGAGTACTTTTAAGTGATTCCCCCCCCCAAAATTTTTATTTAGAATTTCCTCTCAGACCCATCGGGGAGATGTCATTTTTTCCAGATTTAACATTTTAGTGGGGTTTTTTTTTCCTACTCTAAATTTTTCTGTTTTGAATTCGTTCCCTGGTTTTCGCATCGGTTTCCCCAGTTTGTAAGCTCCTCTTCTGCCACCATTGGTAGGGGGCTTTTTTCAACTTTAGTGGCGATGTCATGGGGGAAGAGACCCCCCCCCCCCCCCCCACCAGTCAGGACGCTCCCCAGAGCGGGCAAGTTGGCCCCTGGAGGACCTGGTGTGGCGAGGCCGGCGCAAGCCGGTCTTGGATCCCTGGGCCGGGGGCTCGGGTGAGCTCTCCCAGCTAAAAGCATCGGTCGTCCTGTTTCCATAGGGACCCCGGACAAAACCCGCCTGGAGCTCATCACGCTGACCTGCACCTGTGTGGCCGCCACGCTCTTCTGGCTCCTGTTAACGCTTTTCATCCGCAAGCTGAAACGGGTGAGAGCGGCCCCCAGGGTGGGAACCACGGTGAACTCCTCCCTTCCTGGTCCGATTTCCTGGCCCCTTCCTTCACACCCTCTTCGTCTTCCACACCCGCTGCAGACTTTCTGTTTCCCTCCGGTCTTAGCCCTCTGGAAAGGGGCCATTTGTGATAGGAACGCCGCGTGCCTTCAGGTGCGTATTTCATCCTTGGCAAACCTCTCCTGCTGCAACTCTCTGTCCCTTGCTCAGTGTCCCGGGTGTCAAACTGTGTCCAACCTGATTAGCTTGCATCTGCCCCAGCAGTAAATACAGAACATAGTAAAGTACTTAGAAAATCCCATTAAAAAACAAAATGTTGGGATAGATGTAAGACAATAGGTTGGGAACGGTCCCTATCCTGCACGGGCCTCCCGTCTAAAGAGAACAGGTATTGAATCTCCGTTTTACAGATGAAGAAACTGAAGCACAGAGAAGTGACTTGTCCAAGGTCACAAAGCAGGCAAGAGGCAGAGGTGAGATTAAAACCCAAGCTGGTGTCCATTTCTCACTCAAGATGGATTCGGGTGATCCTAGTGATTCCTAGGAAATCCTAATAGTGATTCCTAGGAAATCAGGACTCACGGACACCCTCGGCCCTGTCCCTGCCAATGGGTCCCCCTGGAACTTGAGGCTGAAAAAAGTTGGTTCTGTGGGCCCGTTGGACCTCACCTCTCCCTTGCCGAGGGGCTCCAGTCTGTTCTGCCTGTTCTCTTTGGGATTCATCTAATAATGTTGGTATTTGTTAAGCGCTTACTATGTGCAGAGCACTGTTCTAAGCGCTGAGGGAGATACGGGTAATCAGCTTGTCCCACGTGAGGCTCACAGTTAATCCCCATTTGACAGATGAGGGAACTGAGGCACAGTGAAGTGACTGGCCCACAGTCACACAGCTGACAAGTGGCGGAGCCGGGATCTAGTAGGGAAAGTTATTTTTAGCAGTGGCTCGGTCCAAATACCTTTCATTTTTCCCTTTGTTGTTCAAGCGGTAATTATTCATGAGGAAGCATGCAAGCGGGGGTATCGTTGGCGGAACTGGGAGCAACGCCTCTGCCCACAGGGCAGCACCAGGGACCCCTTGGGGATGGATCGACTGCTGCAGTGGGAGCAAGATGGCACTGGTTTACGAGTGTCGGATCTGGGCGGCTTTAGTGCCCCATTGTTCAGCCCAGGGCTGAGCAGAGGATCAGCACGCAGTAGGTGGCGGAAGAATCAACCCCGCCATTACCGTTGCCCCTGTACCGAGATTGCCGTTACCCCGGCAGCTCCAACCAGGAGACACGGCCTGGTTTTTGGTTGTCCGGGAGAGCCCGGGATGGCGGGACACGGTTCTGTGTGCAGCGGTGTGGAGAGGGGTAATCGGTCGGTGGTATTTACCGAGGGCTTACCGTTTGCCGAGCATGTGGGAGAGAACAAGTCAACAGAGTTGACAGACATAATCACGTTTCCCACTGAGCTTCCAGTCCAGAAGGTAACGATTCTCTGTTTTCCAGCCGGGTTCTGTGGCAGTGAAGACAGACTACCTGTCTCTCATCGTGGACCCAGAGGAACTGCCCCTGGATGAGCAGTGTGACAGGCTCCCTTACGACGCCAGCAAATGGGAGTTTGCCCGAGAAAGACTCAAGCTGGGTAATGGCGGGTCTGCCGGGGGAGCAGGAGAGGGTGGGCGAGGAGCTTTCCGAGGGTAACGATGGGCACATTGTGCATCTGTGGGTGGGGAAGAGGTGTTGGGTGGTCCAATTCGTGTTCATACCTCTACAGTGCCCAGAGCGTGGACCAAATCCCCTGGGTCCCTAGGAGAGTCGCTCCTCTCTAGAGGACTTGGTCTCCGTCGTTCATCTTTCTGCAGTATCAACCTTCTTAAGGGACCCAGCGTTTGAAGCAGTGTGGTCTAGTGGGTAGATCACGGGCCTGCGAGTCAGAAGGACCTGGGTTCTAATCCCAACTCCGCCACTCATCTGCTGTGGGACCTTCGGCAAGTCACTTAGCTTCTCTGTGCCTCAGTTACCTCATCTGTAAAATGTGGATTAATACTGTGAATCCCAAGTGGGACATGGACTGTGTCCAACCTGATTAGGTTGAATCTTCCCCAGTGCTTAATACTGTGCCTGGCACATAGCGCTTAACAGGTACCATAAGAAAAAAAGCACGGGCCCGGGAATCAAGACTCTCAGGATGTAGTCTCAGCTGTGCCCTGCCTGCTGGTTGACCTTGGGCAAATCATAAACCTCCCAGGGCCTCCATTTCCTCATCTGTAAAATGGGGTGCGGTCCTTGCTTTCCCTCCCCATCATATGAGCCAAATAGTAATAATAATAATGATAACTGTGGTATTTGTTAAGCTCTTTCTGTTCGCCAGACACTGTACTAGGCGTTGGGGTGGATACAAGCAAATCAGGTTGAACCCAGTCCCTATCCCACAAGGGGCTCGCAGTATTAATCCGCATTTTACAGATGAGGTAACTGAGGCACAGAGAAGCTAAGTGACTTGCCAAAGGTCACACAGCAGACAAATGGCAGAGCTGAATTTAGAACCCATGACCTTCTGGCTTGCCAGGACCGTGTTCTATCTACTCTGCCATGCTGCTAGGATAGGGATGGTGTTTGACCTGATAATCGTCCACCTACCCCAGCGCCTAGCGGAGAGCAGGCACTCGATCGGCACCATCGACGGATTGCTCGATCGAGGCCGTTTGGAGAAAGCTGGAGACTGAGGAAAGCAAGGATCTGAGAGGGGCAGAACTTTTATTTAAACAAAGCTTACTGTGACGCTGCCATGTGAATATGGGGCAGGAGGGGGCCCAGCCCCCGGATCACCAGGGGAAGGATAAGGTCTCCAAGATAGCCCAGCCACACAGACAAGGGAGAGCAAGCCCGAAAAGGCTGCTGCGACTTTCTGGGTGTTGCTCCGACCAAGGCCCAGGGAGCCCACTGGCGGGACCCTGATCCGGTTTTCCCGCCGGACAGGAAAGAGTCCTGGAAAACAGACATTCCTCCTTCTGAGAACCGGCTTTCGCCCTGACTACCGTGAGAACGGGCTCACTCGGAGACGCGGCAGCCGTCCTCGAGGAGACGCCTGAAGGGGGTTTTCTGGCTGAGTCAGGGCTGGCCGGAGGCTCGGTGGCCGATTTTTACAAATCACCTCCAGCCAATTAGTCAGCATCAAAAAAAACCCCTATTTTTATCTTTTTAAAAATAAACTGCGTCTGATCCGATTAGCCTGTATCCTCCCCAGAGCTTAGCACAGAGTTAGGCACATAGGCAGGTGCTTAATTCACGCTACACTAATGACAGTAAATGAATCCAGAAGGCAGTTGGGCCATGGGGAACCCCAGGAGTGACCCCTTCGCTCCTGAAACATTTCAAGTAGGCCCGCTGGACCAGCTCTCAGACTTACCACCATTTCCTTTACCACAGGCAAGTCTCTGGGCCGAGGGGCGTTCGGGAAGGTGGTCCAAGCAGCTGCCTTCGGCATCAAGAAGTCTCCCACGTGTAGGACGGTGGCCGTGAAAATGCTGAAAGGTAAATGTTGCGTGTGTCTTCTCGTGGAGGGCGGGGTCCCCAGCTGGTAAGAGCCCAGGCAGGCTTATGGTGGTTTCAAAGCATCCTTCCCTGCTCACCTCACTGAGGACAAGGATGCGGCCTCTGGGGTCCCAACCAGCAGAATCCCGGCAAGGGGGCTTCTGCCCGAGCACCCGGGATCTCTCAGCTACAGTCCTGGGCTCTTGAGGATCTTGGCTGGCTGAAGGGGGGATCACTGGGACGAGCCCACCTCACTGTGGTAAAGGAAAATCAGTAGCCATGCAAAACGCACGTCTGGGAGCCCAGAAGCCTGGGTTCTAGTCCCAGCTCTGCAGCTTATCCACTCCGAGCCTCAGTTTCCTCAATTAAAATGGGGATCAGATTCCCGTACTCCTTTCCTCTTTGACTTTGAGCCGAATGGGACAGTAGATGTATCTCAACCATCTTGAATTGATTCTCAAGTCCAACACATACTAAGAGTTTAATAAGTGCCATTATTATTGTCATTCTTCTTCTTATTAGTAATGATATTAACTGTACTATTATGAGCATCCCCTGGGTGCTTGATTCCGTCCTGGTTTGGCTGAACTCCAGAGTGGAGCTGTGGGAGGCCTGGGGAAAAGGTGAATTAGCCAGGGCTGCGAACAGTGACTTCCACTGGCAGACTCCAAATTCCAGCAATTTCCCCTTTCTGGAAACGGCCAGAGGATGCGGCTCTCTTCTGGTGTTGGGAGCTATTTTTGCTTGAGGAAACCCGGGGGCGGTGGCACTGTTTCCTGACAGATTGAACGGGGCCCCTGGTGCCAGCAGGGGAGAGGAGAGCGGGAGAGGAAGAGGAAGGGAAAAGCAGGGGGGAAAGTCGAGGTCCCAAAGCTGCCGTCTTGAACAGAGCTGGGGCCAGAGGTGCCTTATGGGCAACTTTGGTTTTACGGATTCCTCCCATTAGAACGTTGCTTTAAGGTCGGCCCCTCCCACCCCCCTCCTCAGACTGGTTCGCCGGGCAGCATCTAAACGGTGAGCATATCCGCCTGTTGAATGTTGGCCGATCAAGCCGATTGGTGAACAGATCCGTCTGCGGAGTTACCCGTGCTATCGACGCGGTTCCCCCTGGTTGAGCCGCGGACACGGCTTGTTCTGGGCCCCCAGCGGTTCCTCTCTCCATGGCCACTGTTACAGAATGTCCCCCAAAACCTCCAGCCAAACTCCTCCTCTCAAACATGCAAACCGGGACTCATGCCCATTCCACCCTCTTATCAGCCTTGGCGCCCGCTGTGTAACGAAAGTCTTCCGACCACTCTGTCCCCCTCTGGACTCTCAGCTTGTTGTGGGCAGGGAACGTGTCTGTTTATTGCTATATCGTACTCTCCCAAGTGCTTAGTACAGCGCTCTGTATACAGAAAGAGGTCGATAAAGACAATTGACTGATTTACCTGACCCGTGCTCTTTCTGTGGGACTTCCAAAAACAAAAACTCTGGGAAAAGGGATCTCAGAAGCTAAGGGAGATGGGGTTAGGGAAGTGTGGATGCAAGGAGTTTGGTGGGTGAGGCGACCCAGAGAGGGGAGAGGTCAGGGAATGGGGTCAGGAGGAAGGTTTTGGGTTTTAGGAGATTGATTCATTCAGTCATATTTATTGAGCCTCTACTGTGTGCAAAGCTCTGTACTAAGCGCCGCTCCTGGAAGCATGAAGGGTTTGGAGGGGAGGGAGGGGTTTTCTTCCCCTTACTAGCCTGGCGGAGTATTAATACCTTTTGTAGAAGCCGTTAAGAACAAAATCCAACATTAACTGCCAACAAGCGGGCGGGAAGGCAGAAAACATCCACCGGCCCCCGTCCAGGAACCCGAGTCTTTTGCTAGGCCCTGGCCGCCGGGAGGGTGAGGCTGAGCCGAGTCACAGTCGTTCAGGACCCAGGCTTCCAGCTCCAGGAAAATTGGGGGGAAATGGGTGGTCTCTGGGGAAGAGGGAGCAGGATGCTGCCCCACCCTGCCTCCTCCCCACACCCGGCTCCTCCGCCTCTTCGCTACTAGTGCCGAAATTGAGGCTTAATGGAGTTGAGAAAGGGACCGGCCGCTTTAAGTCGCCTGTGGAAGGATCGATCTGGGGGCGTTTGCCGAGCATGAGGGTCCCGGTCCTTGAAGTGGGCCTACCCTCATGGCATCCCGGAGTGTGCAGCGTGGGGCACAGGAGGCTCCCGAGGCAGTGTCCTTGACTTACCCTCCCTCCCCCCCGGGGCCCAGAGGAAGTGTGATGGTGTGCTGAGTGCCGGACAAAATGTTCTCCGGAGGGCGGCCCCTTCCAGGTCCCGAGCTCACCTCGCCTCCCTCTCCGGCTCCCTTCCGGGCTGAGGGCCGGACTCGCTTTCCCCAGAAAGGTGCCCTTGGCTCCCCCAAGAGATATGGACCCGAGCCAGTGTGGGTTTGGGGGAGCCCAGTAAAGTGGCTCCTGGAGGGACTCGCAGACTCCTTCCTCTGGGACCAGAAGATGCATGTTAGATGTTCCTTGGGGTTGAAGAGTGGCTGCACCATCCCGTATGCTTGTCCACTCTCACTCACTCTTTCTCCCTTCTCTTCCCCTCTTCCTCCCTCCCCTGCAAAGGGGTAGAGATTCCAGGCCAGGTCCAAGAGCAGGCCAAACCACAATCTATGCCTACAAATTATCCAGATCATGTAGAGTCCAAAAAGGACAATTTAGCCTCAGTTATCCAAATAGTTCAGCCCCCCCCCCCCACCTTTTCCTGAAAGATCCGGATGATGGCATCCCCAAGCGCGATCTTTTGCCTCACTAGGGATAGATGTGCGTGCAGGCCCCGGCCTGAAGTGCCAACGGGAAGAATCGCTTTCGTCGTCGGGCCTGAAGTGCGACTGGCCAGGGGTTGGGGCGGCGTGGCACGGGGGGGACGGGTTAGGGCTTGGGTTCATACATACGTGTCCAAGTGTGCGTGGGCATGTTTGTGTTCACGTGTAAATGTGGTGTGTGTGCACTCTTGCTCACACCCTCTGGCTCCCGGGGGTTGGGAAGGCAGGGGGTCTCCGGGTAATAAACCAGAGCCCCGTCAAGACCATGGGGGAAGGGCAAAGGTGGAGGGCACAGAACTCATCAGCCGGGGGGAGCCGGCCTCACTGCTGGCAGGGCACGTCTGTTACACTGTTATATTGTACTCTCCCTGAGCGTTCAGTACAGTGCTCTGCACATAGTAAGTGCTCAATAAATACAATTGATTTTGCCCGGTTTCCTGCACAGAGGGGGCAACAGCCAGCGAGTACAAAGCCCTGATGACAGAGCTGAAGATCCTGACTCACATCGGCCCCCACCTGAACGTGGTGAACCTGCTGGGAGCCTGTACTAGACACGGAGGTACGACCTGACCTGACCCGGGGGAGCCCCCCGTGCCCCGACATCCGCGGTCACGGGTGTTTTCCTGTGGGGGCAGGGCTTTGGAGAGGCACGGCCTGGTTGCCCTGGCCCCGGGGCTCCCAGCCCCCTCCCTCTGGTTGCCCGCTCCTGAACTGATGATGACGATGGTATTCGTTAAGCCCTTACTATGTGCCAAGCGCTGTTCTAAGTGCTGGGGTAGATACGAGGTAATGAAGTTGTCCCACGTGGGGCTCACAGTCTTCATCCCCATTTTACAGAGCAGGTAACCGAGGCACAGAGAAGTTAAGTGTCCTGCCCAAAGTCACACAGCTGATAAGTAGTGGAGCTGGGATTAGAACCCACGACCTTTGACTCCCAAGCTTGTGCTTTTTCCACTAAGTCACGTTCAGCTGAGTGTCATCTATCAATCGTATTTACTGAGCGCCCGCTCTGTGCAAAGCACGGTGCCGAGCGCTTTGGTGGGGTACCATGGAGTCAGTAGACATGGTTCCTACCTTGAAGGGGCTTCCAGTGTAGCGGGAAGAGGCACCAGGAGAGTCTGGGCTTGGGTCGCATGGAAGAGGCTTCCAAACCCACAGCTGCTCTTTTCCAGGACCCTGAGGCAACTGGACCGACCCCCTCCTCGGTATAAACGGCAAGATAATGTCTGGCCTCTGGGGAGCATTTTTTTGTTTTTGTTTTTGTATTCCAAAGCACTTTCACGTCCGCAATCTTGTTTTAACCTCACAAGCCACGTGCGGACCTGGGAGTCGGAAGAACCCGGTTCCGACCCCAGCTCCACCGTTTTCCTGCTGACATCTGGCAAGCCACCTCACTTTTCTGGGCCTCAGTTTCCTCGTCCGTAAACTGGGGCTTAAACCTCTTCTCCCTGTGGACCTCAAGTGGGATGGACTACGTCGGATTTGATTGTCCTGTATCAACCCCAGCATTTAGGAACAGGGCTTAGTCCATAGGAATAAATACCAAAATCGTTATTATTACTTCGTAATTATTATTATCCTCCTCTTGAATTAGAGAGAGGCAAGAGGTATTACCCCTATTTTACAGGGGAGGGAACTGAGGCCCAGAGAGATTAAGCGAGGTCACAAAGCAGGCTCGCGATAGAGCCGGGAATAAAACTCAGGTCTCTCGATTCCCATCCTGGTGCTCTTTCCTCTAGACCTTGATAAATCCATGTTTTTCCCTGGGCTAAAATGGCACGGGGCTCTAGACGCTAAGTAAGCATTTGATATGGGAGGAGGAGGAAGAAGAGAAGGTGGGGGTTCTTGCTAGAGAAGCAGTATGGCTCAGTGGAAAGAGCACGGGCTTAGGAGTCAGAGGTCACGGGTTCTAATCCCGGCTCCGCCACCTGTCAGCTGCGTGACTTTGGACAAGTCACTTAACTTCTCGGTGCCTCAGTTCCCTCACCTGTAAAATGGGGATGAAGACTGCGAGCCTTACGTGGGACAACCTGATTCCCCTGTATCTACCCCAGCGCTTAGAACAGTGCTTGGCCCATAGTAAGCCCCTAACAAATGCCAACATTATTATTATTTATGGTGGTTGCTACTGCCGGGGTGCTTGAGGAAGACTGTTCTGTTCTTGCTGCCCGTGTTTTGGAGTTGTGTTCCCGGGGCTCTGGGGGGGTATGGATTAGAAACCCTCGGGAGGTCTGACGGGCGACCCTCGTCCAGCCAAGCCCCCCACGAGGTGGCCGGAGACAGTGGGATGGCCCCTGTCGGGGGCTGACCGCCTTTCTCAGCGAAGCGGCGTGGCTCGGCGGAAAGAGCCCGGGCTTGGGAGTCGGAGGTCGTGGGTTCGAATCCCAGCTCTGCCCCTTGGCAGCTGCGGGACCGTGGGCGAGTCGCTTCTCTGTGCCCCAGTTCCCTCATCTGGAAAATGGGGATGAAGACCGTGAGGCTCACGTGGGACAGCCCGATGACCCCGTATCTCCCCCGGCGCTTAGAACAGCGCTCAGCACATAGTAAGCGCTTAACAAATACCAACATTATGATTCTCTGTTGGCTGCAGGCCCCCTGATGGTGATTGTGGAGTACTGCAAATATGGAAACTTGTCCCACTACCTCAAGAGCAAACGAGCCTTGTTCTTCCTCAACAAGGTAGGTAGAAGGCCGGCAACGCCCTCCCTGGTCCACAGGTTGCCCGTGGCTCCCTTCAGGCATTCATTCGCTCCATCGTATTTACTGAGCGCTTACTCTGTGCACAGCACCGTACTAAGCGCTTGGGACGGACAACTCGGCAACAGCTGGAGACCCTCCCTGCCCGCTGACGGGCTCACGGTCTAATCGGAAGAGACAGACAGAAACGAGACGACTTAATCACAGTAAATAGAATCAAGGGGACGGACGCCTCATTAACAAAATAAATAGGGTAATAAAAGTCAGCTGTGTGACTGTGGGCAAGTCACTTCACTTCTCTGAGCCTCAGTTACCTCAGCCGGAAAATGGGGATTAACGGGGAGCCTCACGTGGCGCGACCCGATGACCCTGTATCTACCCCAGCGCTTAGAACAGTGCTCTGCACATATTAAGCGCTTAAATACCCGCATTATTATTAACAAAATAAGTAGGGTAATAAAAATGTAGACAAATGAGCACAGTGCTGAGGGGAAGGGAGAGGGGGAGGAGCAGAGGGAAAGGGGGGAAGGGGATTTAGCTGAGGGGAGGTGAAGGGGGTGCAGAGAGGGAGCAGAGGGAAAAGGGGAAGCTCAGTCTGGGAAGGCCTCTGGGAGGAGGTGAGCTCTCGGTAGCCCAGCACCTCGGGGCCGCAGGCACGTTCCCCGCGTGCGGGGTTCCGGTTTGAGATAGAAGTCTACTGGCCCCTTGCCCTCACCGGCCGGCTCACCCACCGTCTCCCGAACCTCTCGTTCGACCCCTTTTCCTCCTCCCTTCCTTCCCTTCCCCACTCACCTTCCCTCCCTCATTTCTTCTCAGGATGCCGCCCTGCAGGCCGCCGAGCCCCGGAAAACCAAGGAGGAGCCGGAGCCGGGCCTCCGGCCCGGGTTGGGAAGGGCAGCCAGCAGTGAGAGCTTGGCGAGCTCCGGCTTCCAGGAAGAGCGAAGTCTGAGTGAAGGCGAGGAGGAGGAGGAGGAGGGGGCGATGGAGGCAGAAGAGGATGAAGGTAGGTATTCTTGTGTCCCCACGGCCACTGCCCGTGAGACTCTGCAAGCCCTTTGGGCATCTCGGAGAGGCTTCTCCGGTTTACCGTCTAAGGGCCGAACGTGTGAGCCGCCCCCCAGGCCGTGTCCGCGAGCCGGGTCACAGGCCGCGTTCCTCGCTGAGACAGTAAAACATGCCGTCGTCCGTCCTCTGGCCTGCTCGCCCTGGGGACCGCCATCCTTAGGGTGGGGGGCGGCGAGTCGGATGCGGCGCGGCGCCTCGCGTTGGCCGGCGGGAGCCCCGCTCAACCTCCTGCCTCGGAGGCTGCCTTGCGGCTTCCAGGCCCGGAGCGGAGCCCTGACGGCGGCTCTGGCCCTCTCCAGAGGATGACGACTTCTACAAGCGGCCCATCACCATGGAAGACCTGATTTCATACAGCTTCCAAGTCGCCAGGGGCATGGAGTTCTTGTCATCCAAAAAGGTGGGTTTGGCTCCGTGGGGTCGCCTCCCCACCCGGCGGAGTCCCGCGGCTCCGACGGGGCCGGGGCTGGTGGGGCGTGCGGGCAGGGGTACAGTGAGGGGGGTGGGTAGGAGCGGGGAGGCCGAGCGACCCCCTCCCGACCCTAGCGTGAGAAGCAGTGGGGCCCGGTGGATACAGCAGGGACCTGGGAGTCAGAAGGAGCTGGGTTCTAATCACGGCTCCACCATGTCCGCTGTGGGAACTTGAGCAGGTCACTTCACTTCCCCGGGCCTCAGTTCCCTCCTCTGTAAAATGGGGATTCAGCGTGTGAGCCCCAAGGAGGACATGGACTGTGTCCAACCTAATTAGCTTATATCTAACCCAGCGCTTAGTACAGTGCCGGGCACATAGTAAGCGCTTAAATACCATTGGATTTAAAAAAACAAACCCAGGCATAGCCGGATCCGGCGACTCTCTCCCCGTAACCTGGGGGGCTGCTTTGCAGAGGACCCCACCCCAGAACGCCCACAGGAAGATTTGGCCGAAATGTTTCCGGGTCGTTAGCCGGGGTGACCCTCGTGCTCAAGCAAACCACTCCAGCATCGGCCCTCGCTGGACGTAGGGCACCGAGCTGGGTGCAGAGCGTTTATCTGGATGTCGGGTGGGCGGCCCCGATGCAGGGCTCTGGCTTCCTGTCCCCCAGGGACTCGGGGTGGGGAAGGGAAGCCCGTCTGCCTAACTGGGGGCGCCGGGAGGGAGTCCCGCCCACTCGGCAGAGCAGCCTCCGACGGGACGGACCCCCAAAGGTCCAGGGCCTCGGCCTGAGGGGCATCGGAGGAAGCCCGTTGCGATAGGGTGGCGACTCGGTTGCAGTGCATCCACCGCGACCTGGCCGCCCGCAACATCCTCCTGTCGGACAACAACGTGGTGAAGATCTGTGACTTCGGCCTCGCCAGGGACATCTACAAGAATCCCGACTACGTGCGCAAAGGAGACGTGAGTCGGGTGGGAGCTGGGGGCGGCACGATGCCCCGAGGGGTCGGGTTCGGGAACAGACGGAGAATGGAGAGAGGTTCCCAGGGCTACCCCATACACCTCTCATCCCATCGTGGGCCACTTGGGCAGGATCCCGTGGTCAGCTTGGGGACTGTAGCATGCCACCAACCCGGGGTATTGGGATGGCTCGGAGCAAACGGTCCTGCCGTGGGGGAACCGCCCCCTCCCCCCGGCCTCCGGGCGGGCGCCATTTTACGGCCCGTGACGGCACTGGCTCTGTCCTCTTGCAGGCCCGGCTCCCCCTCAAGTGGATGGCCCCAGAGTCCATCTTCGACAAGGTCTACAGTACGCAGAGCGACGTGTGGTCCTATGGGGTGCTGCTCTGGGAGATCTTCTCTTTGGGTAACTTGTGGGCAGCTTTGGGAAGAAACCTAATCCACGGGTGCCCGCCGAGGGTAGAGCCAACCATTTCCCCATTCGGGGCCGACCCGCCCGATGCCGTCACCCATCTCGCCCCCATCACCGTGAGCCCGAGACCCACCCCCCACTTCCCGCCGGACATGGGTGGGGCAGGGTGCCAGCATGGCTGGCTGCTGGGCACAAGGGCAGTGTGGAGGGGCAGAGAGGGAGGGGATGGCCTTTTGCCTCATGGCTAAAGATGTCTCAGATGCCAGTTGTCCACAGGGGCGTCCCCCTACCCAGGGGTGCAGATCGATGAGGATTTCTGCAGCCGCCTAAAGGAAGGCACCAGGATGCGGGCACCAGAGTTCGCCACAGCTGAAATGTGAGTGTCCCTGTGCAGCATGGCTGCGGGCAGTGCCATGCCCCCCACCCTTCAACCCCCCCCCCCCGCCACGGGCCCAGAGCTGTAAATCGTGTGCACTTCCCAAGGGGCTGCTCCTTTCACACCCCCCCCCCCCCAGTTACCAGACTATGCTGGACTGCTGGCATCGCAACCCTGAGGAGAGGCCCCGCTTTAACGAGCTGGTGGAAAAGCTCGGGGACCTGCTGCAAGCCAGTGTGGAACAGGTACTGCTCAAAGGGGAGGGTGGGGGGGGTCAAAGGGGCGGGTCGGGGCTCCCCCCAAACCCAGGAGCGAGAGCCCGGGGACAGCTGGGGGTAGAGACGCCTGTGGAGGCCAAAGCCGGCCTGTGACGTTGGCGGGGCTGTCGCAGGATGGTAAGGATTACATCCCCCTGAGCACCGCACTGCCTGCCCCCGCTGGGTCGGCATCCCGGCCCCCGGCCCCGCGTCAGCCCTATTTCCAAGAAGATGTTTCAGCTCCCAGATCCAGCTCGAAGAGCATCGACAGCATCAGGTGAAACACCCTTCGGGACCCTGGCGGCTAGCCGCGCCGGACCCCTTGTCCCCTTCTCCCCATCTACCGCCAGCCCTCGGGCCCCGAAAGAAATTAGGAAAGAGTTCCGGGAAACCGGGTGGCAGGACTCCTTCCACCACCTCCTCCTGGTAGAGGTTAAGGCCCACAGCGGGGGTGGAGGGTGGAGGAGATGGGTCAAAGGAATCAGGCTTGCGCTCAGGGGCCGGGGGCAGGACAGACGTCAACCTTGACCCCCCCCCCCCCCTTTCCCTACTTGAAACAGGGCACTTGGGAGGATGTCCAGCTTGGAAAGGGTCGGTGATGAACGTGGGGGTGGGGTCAGCCCCCATAATAATAGTCGTGGCATTCGTTAAGCGTTTTCTATGTGCCAAGCAGTAGATACAAGGTAATCAGGTTGGACCCATTCCCTGGGCTACGTGGGGCTCCCAGTCTAAGAGGGAGGGAGAATGGGTATTTTAGCCCCATTTTACAGATGAGGAAACTGAGGTCCAGAGAAATAGAGGTGACTTACCCACGTTTATCTAGCAGGCAAAGGGCAGGGCCAGGATTAATCCACCTTTTCTAATTCCAGGGCCAGTGTTCTTTCCACTAGGTCTTGCTCCCGCCTCACGTGGGACAAGGACTGGGTGTCCGACCTACTGAACTAGTACCTACTTCAGAGCTTAGAAAACGTTTGACACATACTAAGCGCTTAACAAATACCATTTTTTTTCAAAAAAGAGTGGCAATAGTGCACCATCCTAAGCACTCGGGCAGGACAGGCCAGAGAGTGACCCGAACCCTGACCGCCAGGGGTTTCCCCTCGATTTGGGAGGGGAGATTGTGGGGGGAAGGGGCAAGGGGGAGGGGAGGAAAACGGGACTGGAGAGCAGCCAGGGCTCCTGCAGGCCAGCGGGAAGACCCTCCGTCTGTCTGCCCGGTTCCAGATACGTTAATGCTTTCGAATTTGGCCGATCCCAGCGGCTGAGGACCTGTGCAGAGCTCTCGTCCCGGGGCCGCTCCATGTTTGAGGTAAGGACGAGGGGCGCTGGGGGTGGGGAGGTGGAGGGGGACTGCTTTAGCCACCACTGGGGCCCAAAGACGAGCCAGAACGCAAAAAGTGCCAAGTCTCTCCCTTTTGCACAGTCGGGGTGGAGGGAGGGTGGGGCCGGAGGAGCGACTCTATTTATTGCCATCGTTCTCGTCCGTCCGTCTCCCCCGATTAGACCGTAAGCCCGTCAAACGGCAGGGACTGTCTCTATCTGCTGCCGACTTGTTCATCCCAAGCGCTTAGTACAGTGCTCTGCACATAGTAAGCGCTCAATAAATACTATTGAATGAATATATTCGTGAAGGTTGGGGCCAAGTATTTCCTCCCTCTCTGAGCCTCCTCCAGACCCATCCAGTGTATAACCTTCCTGTCCTCCAGGATTACCGGGCCAGCAGCAGCCTGGTCCTGGCCTCAGGGGAACTTCAGCGCTGCCCCTGGAGCGGAAACAAAGCCAAAGGACCCTTCGTCCTGGGGTAAGATGCCTGCTCCTCGCGGTGGGCGGGGGGGGCGGGGGGACGACGACGACGACACACTCTACAGTCCCATTTTACTCTCAGCCGAGCGCCCTGGGTGCTCTGATGAGGGTCAAGCTAAGGCCTGGCTCAGGGGCAGTGCCGGGGCCTAGGGGAGCCACGGGATGAGGGAGAGCGCTCCAGCCTGCCAGAACACACGCGCTCACTTCGCTACCGTATACCTGCCTGGATACGGCGATGGACATGGCAAATGCTTCAGCTGCACAACCCGGGCAGGGGAGGGCAACAGCCCGCCCCGGCAGGCCCCAGTAGCCACCGCTCCTCTATCCCCTTGCAGCCTGAACGTGAGCAGCTGGAGCAAGGAGTCGGGCCTGGGGGCCCCCAGTGCCCGTGCCCCCGTTGCCCGTGCTCAGCGCCGCTTCACGTGCGACACCTCAGCGCTGGACAGGATGGCGTGCTGTGTGCCCGCGGGCCCTGCCCCGCTGGGCCGGGGCCTTCCCGCCCCCACCTAACCGGGTGGGCAGGGCTCCGGCTACGCTGCAGTAACCTCTCGCTTTGCCCGGCGCGACCCATTTATCCACTTAGAGTGCTTTTTCTGACCTTTTGCAACAAGAACGAGCCTTTCCAGCACCTCAGAGGTAAACGAAATCCCGGTTTAAAGCCAGGAAGGCCGGTGAGGCGTGAGCTCTCTGGCCCGGGCCACGGGCGAGCCCGCTCCTCATCCCGACCCGGAGGCGTTAGGGATTTAATGTTCCCGGCATGGGGGGGGCCAGAGAACTGGGACAGGTCCAATTTGACCTTGGGCTTTCGCTGGCCCAGAGCCCTGCTGTGTCTCTCCCCAGCCCACACCCTGCCAGCCGGCAGGACCGCCCCCGCACCCTGGGCCGCAGTGAACGTCAGCCCTCCAACGGTCTTTGTCTTCAGGAACTGAAGTGGCCGTCAGTGTGTCTCGGCCTTCTTGGATCGTGACGCTCAAAAGGTCGAGGGGATGACGTTCACTCCGTCTGGCCCCACCCCAAAAGGAATCCTGCCCTAGTTGAGGCCAGAGGCGGGGAGGAACTCACCTCATAAACTCTGCTCGGGTACCAGGCAGGAGCGCCGGAGGGCAGCCGCCCTTAGAAGCGATTGCTGTTGTCCTCCTTCCCTCCCTGCCGGCTCACGGCAGGACTAACCACCTCTAAAGCACTTTAAATTTTGCCCGTACCTGCCGCGGGGTTTGCCTCTGAGCGTAGGAGGAGTGTCCCAGCCCGACAGAGGGAAAGGCCTGGTTTCAGCCGATCCCTGGCCCAGGCGCCGCCTGCCCTGGCCCAGCACGCTTCGATGCCTCTGAGGATGGAAGGATCTCTCTCGGTCTGGAGGAAAAGATGTTTTTGGTGCCTAAGTATTGAAGGAAACTGGTAGGGTTAGTGTGAGTTTTGTGCCAATTGAGAATGTACACTGGATGAGTGATTTAACGATGTCTTACATTTCTAATCTGTTTTTAAGTGTATTTTGACTGCTACCTTTGTATAATAAACGGTCTTTTACCTGGAACTAATTCTGCCTGCTGCCTTAGAAACGAGACCCTGAGCTCAGGATAAAGCGAGTTTACGGGCTGCCTGAGAGACGTCACTAACCAGAACCTCCACGGAGACCAAAGCAGCGTCAGCTGCCCCCAGGACTGCCAGTGGGCAGGGGTAGGTCACCCCGGTGGCGGAGGGGAAGGGGGAGAAGGCCGGGGATCTTAACCAAGTCACTTCACTTCTCTAGGCCTCAGTTACCTCATCTGTAAAACAGACGTTAAGAGCGTGAGCCCTAAATGTGCAACGGGGACTGCGTCCAACCTGATTTAACGTCTAACTACCGCAGCGGATAGACCAGTCCCTGGCACACAGTAAGGGTTTAACAAATACCGTTAAAAAAAAAAAAAGAGAGAGAAGGGGAGACAACTGCAATTCAAATGGAAAAACATGAAAACTCCACATACCTCAGCCCCGGGAGGCCCAGACCACAATTCTCATGACAGTAATCAGTACCACGTCAACGGGCTCCCGCCCACAAGCTTTAGAAGAGATGCAGGAAGTGGCCAGAACTGATCCCGCCTGGCTTTGCAGCAGATTTTCTCTCCAGGAAAGGAAAACCGACAGCCCGGACCCAATCACGCCTGTCACAAAGCCACCTACCTTCCTCCCAACGAGCTAAGGAAAGGAGGACAGGGAAGACGGGACAGGGCCGCATGTAATTTCCAGAAGCATGAGGTGCCGGGAAGACCGCCTCAGCCTGTTGTGTCCAAAGACGACGAGCTGTGTGAGCATCGCCGGGGGCCGTCCTGAGCTTGAGGGCAGCGGCAGCACTTAGCCAAAAGAGATCGTGTTCCCCTGATCGGAGAGGTCGTGTTGACCCTCGGTGAGTTGATGCAGCTCGGTAGCTTTTTCAGGTCGGGCAGCATTCCTGCGTTCTGTTAGGATATCCTTTGGGGGATTTCCTTCCACTGTGACGATCCTCTGAGTCTTTAGCTCACGTCGTTGACAACACTGTGCCCCATCTCGTGCCTTACACTCCGAAGAGACACCAGTCCACGAAGGCGTGCCCCCTGCCTCGGCCCCATAGCTTTCTCGGTCCACAGGCCACCTTCCGTGAGGAGACCCTTCCCACGTGCAAGATCGAAAAGAAGAGACAGAGTGAAGATGGGCCACCTGTACTTGACGGACTGCCGGGCGGTCTCAGGTCCGATCGGGGCGGATGGTGATTCCAGCAAGTTCTCTTCCGCTGATTACCGCTGTCGTTTCTGCCCTGGGCTCCGCTGTCCCCGTGGGATTCAGGAACCGCCCCTTCTGCATCCCCTTCTCAGGGCCCTTCTGGAGAGGCCCCATCTCTAGTAGGGCCTGTCAGTCGGGCTGGCATCACCTTTCTAATATCACACAGGCTGGATTGAAAGAAAAAAAAATTGAAAGAAGGCAGAGAGCCTTTTCTGTGCTGTCCGCAGAGTGGGTAAGACTGTCTAGATGGTGACAAAGACCCCCTAGCCCAAAGTTCCAAAAACACAGGCCACATCAGGCTCGGGAGCCCTTGAGCGGAGCACCCTTCCCTAGCAGAAAAGAAACCCTAAGACACAACTCGGAACTCCGCAGAGGCTGACGACGAGAATCCCGCTCCCCCGCCTGACTCTCCAGTCGAGGAGCGGGGAAAAAAAAGCCAGGTTGGGGAGGCTCCTGCCCCGACTGAGGAATCCAAGAACGATCAGGTCCTGTGCCGTGCGGGATAGCCAATGGGCACGCGCTATTACGCACCTTTTACCGGGGACAACGGGCACCAGGGGCCCAGGGGTTCCCACCTGGAGACGCTTCAGAAATGGATGCGGCACCCCAACGCTGACTTGGAGGGCCTGGTAGGGAGGGAGTCAAGCAAACCTATTCCTGTAATTCTTTATTAAAAATACTGCTGTACACGAGGAGACTGAAAATAGGATTAAAGATGAGTAACACATTGGGACCATGACATTAGAACTTAACGGACTGGTGTCTGGAGCCGGGGGGGCGGGAGGGGCGATGCCACGCATCACGGGGACGAGGATAAAACAAAGATACAGAGGTGCCCTCCAAAATATTTACAACAAAGTCAATTATACAGAACAGAATTTAAAACAGGTACAAAAATTAAAATGCCCAACGTCACGTGATTTCAAAGGTTGTCCTTTCTGTGCTTTTGATCTGTCAAAACAGGAAGGAATGGCAAAGTCACATCTTACTCCTGGACTCTTTTGCGACCCTGTAAACTTCCTACGAACGGTAGAGGCTGGAACCGAGGGACAACCTCCCCTAGGGAATTTACGATACGGGTAGCGTGGGTTCCCGCCGACACCCAGGCAGAACGGGTAAGGGGCTCCTGTGAAAAATCATTCCCAAGGATGGACTAAATAAAAAATAAATATAAAACAAAGCTTACAAAGATGGAGGTGGAGGAGTGTTCTGGCTGACAAGATTTACTTTAGGAAACAGATCAGCCATCTATCTTTTAGTCTAAACCAAAGTCCTGAGGTTACTGGGGCTGAAGCCGAGTGGCAGCAATGACGCAAAAACGTTTGGGCCGGCAATCGCCGTTGCCCGCGCGAGGGGAAATTTGCTGGTCTGTGAAAGATGAGAAAGTCAAGCCCTGTTTGACCTCCCGCCCTTTGCTTTCACAAAACATTGGTCCCCAAATGAAGTTTTTCAAGGTTCCCAAACCTTGGAACTGAACAGACGATGACCCCTCCCCCCCACCCCTTGTTCATTTTCAAAGAAAACAATATTGGAAAAAATCTCAGCCCGCTTATAAATTAAGCATTTCATATTTCTCCTAGAATACAAGTACTTCTTTTTTGTACAAAAGAATTACAATATGATTTGTCAAAAAACATATAAAAGACAGCTGCTCTCTCTCTCTCTCAAATACACAAGCCAATGATAAAAGGCTATTTTGCAGGTTCTCTTCTGGTTCTTGTTCCTCTCAACGGCAAGGGAAAACATCACGGTGGCCATTTTCAATTACCCTCCGAATACTGAACATCCCCTTCCTTTAAAAAAAAAGCCATCCAGGTCCAATGCAACAGTAATTGGGCTTTGGAGTGGTTTTTTGTTGTTGTTTTTTTGTTTTAACTCAAAAATTGATGCCATCACACGAGGGTTCTCCCCTCCCTCTCCTCCCCCCTCCCGCCCCCGCCGGTTCTCTAAAATGGGTAAAGCCTGCTCCCTGGACTTCAAAGCTCCCGGGGTAAAGAGAGGTGCTTTTTCTCACAGCCAATCTCAAGGCGGAGAATCATTTTAAAGCTTATAAAAAGTGGACAGAGAAAAAGGAAAAACTTCTCTGAAAACTACAAACATTGAGAATTATTAAAATAGAAGTCAGTAGCATCGGTTACAAGTGCTTGGAGTCGGTTCTGACCTTCTGAGTTTCCACCTTTTCTTGTTCTGCATGTGGTGAGCACCCGGTGCTATTAAAACATTCAGTGCTGGGGAAGGCGAGATACAGTCTTCACTACTGCTCTTATGAAAGAAAATTCCTATGGATTTGGCAGTCTTCAGTATCAAAGTGGAGGTGTTTTGATCTTGTACAAGAAATCCCACAAATACCCAAGTCTGGCGACATCTGCGCGTCCAAATGTTAAGAAATCGAGGAGCAGGAGGAGGAGGACAAGGAGGACGAAGAGCAGGAGGGAGACAACGTCCCACTTTTGAGACTGACTTACAAGGGGATATCCCACGGGTCTCGGAATATTATCAAAAGCAACATTACTTTGGGCTAAGCAGTGACTGCAAAAGGCACAGCAGATAGTTATCCCTCGAAATTCAGGTTGTAAAACTTCAAAAAGCTCTTGGATGCCAGGCTACTGCTGTGTTTGGTTGATCTTCTAAACAGTGTCTTTGTATCTGTATCCAGTGTAAAGTACCATAATAAAGCTGTGGTTCCAAGAACAGATTTTAAATATATATATATATATCTATACATATATATACATATATGTGTGTGCTTATACCTATGTGCACATACATACACACACACATATATACGTGTATATATATATATATATATAAAAAGAGGATACTGTAAATAATACACTCCTGAAACTTCAGGCCTTGAACACAATTTCTTTAAAAAAATTTTTCTATTAAAAAAATTGCATAAATGTAAATGCACCTGACTAGCAGGGAAACATACATCCAATCCATAAAAAGGCGCTGGTTGTATCTGGAGTCGCCCAGGACTGACGCTCCTGATAGCTCCTATATCCGTCCAACTGTCTCAAATCAGAATACTTTTTTTTGACACTTTGCTCGAGCAAAACTGAAATCAACTGGCAGGGGATTTCAAACCTCTCAATTCACAACTCTTTGTTTTGTTCTCTGGTTGGCTGTGTGTGTTGTGTGTGTGTGTGTGTGTGTTTGATATTCGTCGTCCGGTTTGCTTTAACGAACAGTGGGCGGCATACCGAGCTTGCAAACGACACTCTTTCCCGAGGATTATGCACGAAGTTGTACTTATGGGATGCGGTGGCTATGAGATTGTTTACCTGGTCCTCTTCGCAAGGCCGGGCAAGAGACGCATCGAATGAATGGATCTGCCGTTATCCTCGGTGACAGAAACGGGGCCCAGAGGTGCCCCTGAAAATACTCTCCCCTCTAAAAGGACGCAGTGTGGCAAAACTTCCGAGATCAGAAAACGTCTTAAAAAATTAAAATTAGTGCATATACAAGTGGAAAAAAAAATAAAAGCAGGAACATCACACACCCAATGGTGTTCCTCGATCTAAAATAAAATTCTTCACAGATCAAAGCCTCCGACGGCAGCCGTAGCTCTCGGTGAGTAAAACGTTCTCCCCTTCAAGTAACAGTGTACCTGCAGCAGCCTCGCCCGCCTCCGGGCTGGGGCCCCGATGCCAAACGGGAGGGTCACGGCAGCGACGACGACGATCGCGGCGGCAGCGGCAGCGGCGGGGGCTCAGCCGTAGTGCAATTTGCTCTCGGGTCAGTTTCTGGGCCATGTCCTGCATGTTTCCTGCCAATACTACAACTGGCCGTTGGCGGCCGCGATGAGTTCTTGGAAAGTGTTTTCAAAGCAACGCTTTAAATCACTGTAAGTCACTACGAGGACGCTCTTTTCGTCTCGGGAGATGAGGCTTATTTTCTCTGGAACACCAGCGTCGAGCTGAAACAGAAACAGAAAACACGGAACTCATCCCTGTGGGAAAGAAAACTGAGGGGAAGCGGGGGGGGGAGACGTGGCCCAGATGGAGGAGATGGGTGGGGCAGAGGTGGATTTCTCTCTCGCTCAACTTGATTGTATAATTCAGGCCCTCCATTTCAAAGGAAAGAGGGTTCCTATCTCATTAGCGAGACCCCGTTTTTGGCCAGTAACATGAAAAAAACCCAAGTCTTGAATTCAGTCCAGCCCCCAGAAAGGCATCCACCCGTGAACGAGGCACACAGGGAAAGCATCACTCCTGGAATCAATCAAACAATGGGATTTACGGGCAGGGAACACGTCTGCTAATTCAGCTGTCCAGTCCTCTCCCTAGCACTTCGCACCAAATTCTACACACAGAAAGCGGTCAGTAAATACCACAGATTGACTGAGTGCTTACGATGAGTGGAGCACTGTCCTGAGCATTTTGGAGAGTTCAATTCCACAGAGTTAGCAGACGCGTTCCCTGCCCACAACGAGCTTGTGGTCTAGATGAACAGCTTGGCAGGGTCACACAAACCCGGGCCGGAGCCGGCTTCCTCCCGTGGGGCTGCTGGGGTAGCTCCGGTGCCTTGTCCGCATCAGGACCCCGGGCCTGGAGACCGAGAGATCCATGCGGCACGCAAAAACCCAAGGGAAAATAAGTGCTTAGGACAGTGCTTTGCACACAGTAAATGCTAAATAAATACAATTCACTGAATGAATGAAATAACGGAAGCGCAAGGTGAATAGGGTACCACAAAGGGTAGGCTCACGGTGCGACTTGCCCTGACTCGGAACATCATTATCATCATCATTATCAGTATGGCACTTGAGCACTTACTATGTGCCACGTGCTGTATTAAGCTCTGGGGCAGATACAAGCTCATCCGGTTGAAACCAGTCCCTGTCCCACGAGGTTCACAGTTTAAATAAGAGGGCATAGGATTTAATCCTCCGACAAGAAAACTGAGGCGCAGAAAAATTTAGCAACTTGCCCAGGATCACTCAGCAGACAAGTGGTGGAGCCAAAATTAGGACCCAGGTCCTCTGACCCCCAGGCCTGTGCTGAATCCACTAGGCCAGGCTGCTTCCAAAAGATCAGCCCTGAGGGCCACCATCATACAGTCAGCTACGATGAAAAAGCAAGCAACAAATGCCAAATAGTTTAGGAAAGCGCAGTAAAGAAGAAAAGCTTAGCCCAAAAGGCCTTCTCAACGGCAGACCTACCCTCTAGATGGACATTACAGTACTTTAGTTAATAAACTTGGGTTTCTTAAAATCAGATCGTCAGGAAATTTTAAGAAAACCAAGACAGAAGTAATTTAAAAGGATGGCAACACAGCGTATTCAAACCAAAGGAAAATGGACAAAACACAGGCAAGGCCGAGAGGTAGAAAGCCCTCTCCCATCTGCATTTTTCCAGCACAGCATAGCCAACACAAGGTAAGTGGCTCAAATGATAGGCAGGCAGTGCTTCAAGATCTGTCAAGTCAGTTTTTAAGTTGTGTCCACAGACCAAACAATGTAAAAACTTAAAGATCTGAAAAAAAGGCTCCCTCATACATAGTCATGACTTTTCTTAAGGAAAAGAATTCTTCCGTTACGAAACAGATATGAAAATTTGGGGCTCTGCCAAGACAAAAAGAAAAACAAAAAGGCTATCGTTGGCACTTGGAATTTTCTAGAAATGCTAATCTAAGAGTAGAACAGTGCCTCTGGGGGAGGTGAGAGGACGGAAGAGAGGAGAGGGTGTGTGTGAGTGGGTGGGTAGGCAGGTTTTACAAATCATCATATCTTTCTCTAAACTGGAAGCGTTAGAAACTGCATTCCTCTCCCACTCCATCTGGCTCCCGTCATGAACTTGCTGCTTCTGCACTCGATTCATCACTCTCTCTCACACCTCCAAAACATGTCACATCCCAACCCCTTCACCGTGGAGCCTCTCCATCAGAATGGAGGGCCACAGTCACACTCCCTCCGCCGCCTCTGTCGGAGGCAGAATCCTCGGCTGGACGGGTACGGCTCATAACCCAGAACACCAGGGCTGATTTCTTCCATCTTTCCCCTCTTCCCAAACTCTGCTCGAGTCTCACTCTCTCTATGAAGTCTTTGCAGACCTGGCCCCAGTTCTTCCAACCTCTCCACTACGATGGTTCTTATCTCCGGCCCGTCCCCCGTTTCTTCCCAGATTACGCTTGCGCTGGGCTACGTTGGGTGAAGGTGCCCTCCCTTCCAAAAAGGACGCACAAGCCTAATCTTCGAGGGATTCCATGCGAAATCGAACCCTGGCAGGGTGCCACCTGACGGGGCAACTGAGAACGGAGCATGGCCACGTCAGACCCGGGCGGTTACCTTGTTGAGACAGGAGATAATGTGACTGAGGTCGATCCAGGGGGTCCCCGCTTCAGTCACTTGGTGGAAAAGGTGATCCCTAAAGAGTTTCAGCAAATACCGGTCTCCGGTTTCTGACCAGGTCGGGTCTTTCTGAAACCTGAAGGGGGAAAATATTTCAAGTGAATACCATGCAAACTGAAGGAAATATTCTTTAACTTCTGAGTTTGGACATTGCTTTCTCTGACAGATGGCCACCGGTTATTATTCTCATGGATCAGTGTGGTTCCTCAGATGGAAACAAATCAGCTTTCTGCCAGTTGCTTTTGGCGGGGGGAGAAGGAAGGTGCGGGGAGGTTCCCGGCAAGAGGGAGGCTCTGATAGTAACCGATACTTAAAATAAACTGCTTTCTAACTAATCTCAAAGAATGGAACTTTTTGAAATTCCAAAATACTGGTTATTGGCAATTGAAAAAAAATTCCAAATTTTGGAATCAATCGGATTTATTTAGCGCTTTCTGTGTGCAGAGCACTATTCTAAGCGCTTGGGAGACTACAACACAACAATATAACAGACACACTCCCCACCCACAACAAGCTTGGAGTCTTAGAAGGCAAGAATTTGGAAGAAAAATGAAATGGACTTCAATGTTGAATGTTTTACATAGTGTGGATCACATTTTTTGTATCCTCTTTATAATTCCCCAAGGTTATTATTAACCAACAAGGGGGCTCTGTGTAGACCATATTTTTGTCAGGTTGAATTCATTTGCTTTTCCAAACAACAACAAAAAAACCCATGACTCAAAGAGCAAAGACTAAAAGGGAAACAGACTTTGGTGGTTCAGCCGGACAGCCGACGTCTTTCCAAATCCTTTCCCCACTCCAATATTGGGGGGACTGTCCCTGCTCAGCCTTGCCCATGGAGAGAAGAGGGAGCTGAGTCAAAGACACTGACAAGTCAGACACTTGGGACAGGAGGGGCCGATGCCTGAGGGGCAGGAACAAGTGGGGCTGGAAATCTCCTGTGGGCCTGGAAGAGGCACCAGGTCAAATAATGGCTCAGCCTGCTTGTTCCCAACCCTCTCCCATACCCGGGGAGGGGGGAGACTCACAAGTGCCCACGCACACACACACTGCCTCCCTCCCTTTGGGAAACAATAAATACAAATTTGAATTGGGAGATTTCCTGAGATCAGAGCCTGCAGATGTTTCGAAGACAGAGCCAACGGCTTTGCCAATCTAGCGTCCGCTAAGTCCCGGGATACAGGCAGCGCTCCGGAAGAGCTTGGACTCTGGGAAAGTGAGACAAGTGTCCGCCCATGGTCTCTGTTTAATGCCATGGGCTCTTTTTCACCGAGTCCTGGCCCTGCTCAACCAGGTGCACGCTCTCAGGCCAGCACTCCCGAGAGAGAGGTCTCTGTCTCTTTGCCCGGTGAAGGAACAACACAATGACGACTGACTCCACGACGCAGAGGCCCTGCCTCTTCTAAACAAAGGCCCAGTGGCCTGCCACGCGACTGACGTCGATGCTCTGCAAATTCAACTCATTTGGCCAAAAGCAGAAAGCGGGCCCTGGGCCGGGCAGGCACTGTGGACAGCCGCTACTTTGGAAATACTTCTACAGTAGGGCATCTTTCAGGACCATGGGGAGGAAATGACGAAATGATCTGGTCAGGGTAAAAACAGCACTTTTTTTGGCCAGTGGAGAAATGAAGAAATGATCTGATTGGGACTAAGAGAGGTAGGGGGCAGAAGGGACAGAAAAACTAGTGAACTTTATATGTCTGCTTGAATCACTCACAACTCCCTCAATCTCTACAGAGCAAGAAAGGGAAAGACAGAGGGAGGGACAGGGAAAGAGAGTGTGCGTATACATGCATATATATGTATGTGTGTGTATATGGGCGTGTGGGTGCCTATCTAGTCACATCCCCCACCCCAGGTGAGTCTGTTTTCCATTTCCTTCATTGAATAGTTTTCTACCATCGTCTGTTTAGTTCCCTTGAGCGCTTACTGCCTTTTCTAGTGAAAAATGTCAGGACCCTGGCCCGTGGCTTCCCCTCCAAGGACGTCACCCTTGAGCAAATAAAAACATATTATGAAATAAGTACTATATATCCTTACTCTGGCCTCTCATTGATTGTTCCCAATTTTGCTAGAAGCCTAAACAGTCTTCCATTTTGAACTTCCTATGAAACAAAAGAGAGTTATTAATGTGAGTATTTGGGGACAATATCAAACGTGAATGCTTGTACGAGTTACAAAGTAGAAATCTGAGTCTCTGAACAGAAATAAAATAAGCCAAGCACATCCCGAGACAGGGAAGAGTCTGAATTTCAGCCTATCCGCAGACATCAACAACAGTGTCTACCTGAATTTTCGGATTCCCCAGGTTAGGTGCTTTGAGCACTCTGCACACTGAGAGGGAGTTTCCACACTTGGGATGGCGTTATAGGAGGAGGCAACTGTAGGAACTCCAAATACCCCATTTAACAGGAACCAAGAGGAAAGATTTGAATGCCCTTGAAGGGCCAGATCGAGGGGGATTTCGAGCACTTCAACAACTCAAATCCCCCTTTTTTCCCCTCCTGCCCCAAGATCCAAACTCTCACTCTGGGGAATGTTCCAGTAAGCGTTAATTCGAGCTTTAACCAGCAGAGCGCTGCAAAGCAAACTAATACTTAGTCTGCCACGCTGTGTGGGTTTCAAACAGTCACCGTGGTAAATGCTTTTAACTGCGGCAAAAACTTTTTAAACCTCACCGAGCTGGCTACGGTACTGTCAGTACAGAATGCCTGCGGGGATGCTACGCATTGTAATTGCTCTGAAAGCCTCAAAGCTATACCTCTGACGGAAGAAGGTGGTGCTTCGGCTCTTACTTCGGCATACCACTCTTACCCTGGTTATTATAGGACATGCCGGAAATAATAACGTTCTTCGATCCTCAAAAGAAAAAAATTAACAAGGGGTTGGGGGGAGGGGGGTTGACCAACGCAGAAAATCAACTTACACCTGAGACATTCGACCAGTTCATTTCCCCCCCAGCGCACGCAGTTCTCCCCAGCTAGAGCCCTTCTCGGCTCCAGCTGGGAGATGAGATGGCCGTGGTCATTCTGGCTAGAGAGACGGAAGGGCTCTGGAGAGATGGTCCCCGTTGGGGTCCAGACCAGAGGAGTGTGGTTTCTCTACTCCGGGAGAGTCGCTTCAGAAGCCTCACTCTGGAGCAGCAATGTTCTGGGGATCCAGCCTTCCCCTGCCCCTGGACTCCCTCACCGCTCGCCCCCGTATACCCCCGGGGCCATCGGGCTCGGCAACTGACCGGATAAAGTGTGGCCGCGTAGCGCAGGACAAGGCCTAGGCATGGGAAAGAGGCGACTCTTTCCCCTCTCCCTACTCCACGTTTCTCACAGGAGCAGCCAGACCCCTATAAAATCCACTCGTTCCATACCCTGGGGAGGAAAGGGAGGAGGGGGAGAAGCAAGGTGACCCATACGATGGAGCTGCGGTACTATTAGACTCAAGAATGAACCCAAACGATAAATGCAAACAAAAAGTCGTGGGGGGAGGGGGGGCCGCAAATCAAGTTCCTAAAGAGGAAAATTTGGCAGGGTAAATGAATCTAAAGGACCCTTAATGCCAAAGAAATGACAAAATCTAATGCCTCCAATTTGCTTTTTCCCCGCTACGATGAGAGGTCCGCTCCCTGACTCGGGGGACTCAACTAGGCAGCGGGAGACAATAAGACTGTCATCGCCTTAGACCCAAGAGCGAAGCCAACGAAGCATTTCTTCACGGGTGAAGCCCGGGCTCAGGCCAGACGACTTCTCCCGGCCCTCTCCTAGGGTGCCCCAGCCCTATTTTCAGCCTTTTGCCAGGAGTTCGGGCTCAAGAGTGGAAATTCTCACCCTGAGAAGAGGTTTCAGCCGCCGGGCCTACCTTTTACCGAATCTCCCAAGGGAATGAGCAGCACGGGAAGTGAGGTGAATGACGTAGATCTGAAATACTGGTGATCAGCTCAAAGTGGAGTTCTGGGGGCTGTGGTGGTCCCCCATCACCTATGTGAGGGTCTCCAAGGACTCCACACTAGTGCTCATGTTACCCCCACCCAGCCTCCAGATAGTGGCTGTGGGCACATAAAAAATGAAAAGGGGGATGATGGGTAGGCAGAGAATGAAATTTTCAGCAGCTGCCAAAATAAACGGGAATAGGGGTGTTAATCTATAAAGCAAGAAGGATGAACACCTCCTATCCATCCCGGTTTAAAATTCACATTCATTCAAATCTCTACCTTCTTTTTAAATCGACCAACAAGTGACAAATTCTACCCCTTAGGTAACAAAATTTTGAGGGAAGGGGTGGGGGGGGGATTCAAACAAACACTCCCATCTCTTGATAACTGCTTTGTAAACTGCTACAACTTTACAATTTTGCATTGCTGGATTAGCAGACACAATAGCGGGAAAATCACAGAAGACCAAAAGACCAGAGAAGGCAGGGTAGCATGATCGTTTGACTGTCTTGAAGGACTCTTTGACCAATAATGCCTGCATTTTTCTGCATCAGCATGCTTTTCGGAGGAGCGGATTTACCACCCATAGAATTCAATACAGGGTAAAAACCTGTTTGAACAAAATGGGTTGGTGCCAAGAAATTTTTTTTATTGTGGTGGTGTGGCAGAAACAAAATTCTGGGATTCTGCTTGGACCCTCGAACATGCCCTCCCTCTCTGGGATGTTAGGGATGTTTAAATATTGCAACACTGCCCGAGCCCCTGGCAGAACATTGCAAGATTTAGCGCCATCCTGCCCCAACAAGCCAGTGGTCACTTGTTCCACTGCAGGGCCAGCAAGACAGAGGGGAGCACAGATGGATGAGCAGGCTGTTCTAGAAGAGTGGATTTTCAGTAGCCAACGCCACCGAGTGTCTTGGGGAAGAGAAACAGCCCACACCCTTGCCCTTGGGGAGCTCCCAGTGCGGTTTGGGACTTTATTGCACGATCTATTTCTAGTTGAGGTGTACTTCCCAGCCCCCCCTCATTTACCTTGGCCAGATCTTCCTCTATAACATCATTTCTCATTTGGGCAGCATCCAACTGGGTATAGAATCGAGCACCGATCATTGGCATGATATCATTTACACTACGGAGCCGGTTTTGGTCAGTCAGCAAATACCTACCCAAAACAAACAGGCGGCATTACAGGTGAATGTGCAGCCCAGCAAGCTGGGATGAACCGTTTAGAAAATCCTTCTTAGTCAAAATCAGGGTCAGTCAGTTGGTCAGTCATATTTATCGAGCGCAAAGCACTGAACTGAGTGCTTGGGAGAGTAAAATATAACAATGAACGGACACACACCCTGCCAAAAATGAGCTTACAGTCTAGAGGGATGACCCTACTCTAACAGAAATATGGGCTTCCATCGACACATTTCCCCTGGTGCGATCTTGAGAAGCACCAGGGGAGGAACAGAAATATCAATTCTTTCTCTGTCGGGTTCCTGCTGCCACCTTTCATGACATGAGAAAGGGAAATGACGTGAAGGCAGGTGGAGATGAAGATGGTAGGAAGTGGGGGACAAACTTCTTCCTTCCGCTCAACTGTCCACACCCAGTGAGAAAGCTTGAATTTCACTTTATTGAAAACGAAAGCCTCCATCCCTTTCTGGGTCCCCTTTTGAATGACAGTTCTGGGAACCAATCCAAAAGAGTTTGAGATCCTCTACTGTCACAGATCATGAGCCAGAGCTGTAACACATTCCTCCTTAATCCTGTCAAGCGGACAACCTGATCGTTTGGAGTCACGGGGTCGACTCCAGCCGCAGGGGGGAACGAGGCAGCCTTTACACTAGGGGACAGTTCCAGCATTCAAATGGGTCAGAGTGGGTCTGAGATGGGGCTCCCGGAGGGCCAGGTGGGGTTTGTGCAGGACTAATCATTAACAGAAACTCGGCTGTCCACCGTTGACGGGGCTACTTTTGTACAACAGCCTCTGAGGATTACAGCGTGCAAATCAAAGAATGAAATGAGTTTGGGAAAAATTAACCTCAATTCCTCCCATATTTTGAGGGTCGTATGCGACAGGTTAAATGGAGCAGAAGCAGGAAATTTGAAAATTTCTCTACCGCTACTGAATTACAACATGGGGAACAAGTTCAGTGAAAACTTTTGTTCTGGTTTTTTTTCAGGGCAGGAGTAAAAGAAAAAGCTCATCCTATCGGTCGAAGACCAATCTTAAAGATAAATTTGATTCATATTTAAACCTTCATTTTGGTCAAATTCCAAAGAATTTCAAACAATTTTCTTAAGTCATAATATATCAAAACTTACAAAATCAGATTCTTCAGATCAGAGGAATAGTTGATTGTCACTAGTTCCATAGCTTTCTGTAAATTCTCTCGCTGAATTCCTGCCAAAGAGTTGCAAGCCAAAGCCAACACAACTTTTCCTAACGAGATCAGATCTGCTTGCTGATATGAAAAAATGAACATGATATATCTCTACCAGATACAGTTTTAAAGTACATAGACATGGCTTTTCATTACAGGAAAATAACAATGCATCATTCATTTACAGTGAGCGCTAAGAAAGCATTTCCTCTAAGCATTTAACACTGTGAATCCCTGGAATTACTGATGTACCAAAATGGGACTGTATTTCATAAAATCTCAACCTCAGGACACTGCAATCTACCCAGCTAATGAACCCCACTTACTGATATATCAAGAACCATGACCAAGGTGTCACTGGCACACTTTTTAAGGCTGCCTTGTCTCTGGGGAGTCTGTAAATAAAAAGGGGATGAATTTTGGCGGCTTCATTAAAATGGCCTCTGGTTCGATTCCTTAAGACTCGGTCTTTAAATGGCAAGTTTATTTTGGTCCCTTTTCAACAACACATCTGAGTCCTTGTGAAGGGTTTTTTGTTGTTGTTGTTGGGGGGTTTTTTGTTGTTTTTTTTTAAAAAACCATCACTCTGGAGTTTAGCGCTTACAGTAGTTCATGAAGTCAACGGGGCTTCAAAGAGGCATCATAATTCTGACCATTTTTTTTAGTATTAAAACCTTCTCAGGCAAGACACTTATTAAATAGATTAATGAAAAAAGATAGAATTTCGTTTTGAAAATGCAAAGTTGAGGTGCCATTCTTGAAAAATATGTCTTTTTCTAACTGTGGGCCGAGTGGAATGCTGGTAGAAAGGCAATTCTACTTTCTCTTCCTTGAAGGACAGTGTCCTTGAAGGAATTTTCAGAATACAACTGGACACCCCTATGCTCCCAGTGGTACAGCACTACAAGTTTAAAAACAGGTCAAATTCTAATATGTTCCATAATTAATTCTGTTTAAATGTTACCACTTAAAACCGACGAGTTAATTCACTTTATGGAATGAGAAACTTTGAAAATAGGGACCACTAATGGAAGTGTGAAATCCGGTTCCACACAGAAACAATTTAGAAGGGTCATCCCCAACAGCTTCCACTTCAGTGGCCCGAGCAGGGAGTGCTGACCACCCCGTAGCCCAAATGGGGCTGGGTGGCCGCCCGGGTGGGCAGGGGCCAGGCCTCCCAAACCGGCTACTGTGCCAGCTCGCCCCAACTCCCAGCCCCCTTCCTCAGCCTTTCCCACCCCCCCTGGCTGTAGCCATTACTCCCCAGCTCCGGGCAGCCTGAGAACCTAAAGTGTGAAGAAGGGGAGGATTTTTTAAATGGTTCACATTTATAACAAACACATTCTTCCTCCCCTGGTCCCTAGAAAAGGACTAAAAAGGAGAAATATTATTTTAGAAAAAGCCGTGTCCTTGGAATGGTCTAAGGCTTTTTCAGAGAAGCAGTGTGGCGCAGTGGAAAGAGCACGGGCTTTGGAGTCGGGGCTCATGAGTTCGAATCCCAGCTCTGCCACTTGTCAGCTGTGTGACTGTGGGCGAGTCACTTAACTTCTCTGTACCTCAGTTCCCTCATCTGTAAAAATGGGGATTAAGACTGTGAGCCCCACGTGGGACAACCTGATTCCCCTGTGTTTACCCCAGCACTTAGAACAGTGCTCTGCACATAGTAAGCGCTTAACAAATACCAACATTATTATTATTATTAAAAAAGGTGAATTCTGCTTATTTTTCATTACCTTTATTTTGAATGAAAATACTTAACATTTAGGATAGCGCAACATTTCTTTTCACGCTAGATGAGTCTCATTTGTTGTTCTGCTTCTTACCTCTGTCTGTTTTTTTCCCCCCATTTGTTGTATTCTGGAGGAATTCCCCCCAACTCATTTTCAGTTTCTTCCTGGTTTTCAATTCTTGATTTCTTTTTCTGATTCTATCTATGGCTCTACTTATGTCCATTATACTGTAAGTCAGTCTCTATTCACGTGTCTGAAACAGACTATGAAAAATAGACTGCAAGAAACAATGCATTCCTTTCTCAAGAATCCTCTCTTGCTCTACCACACTCCCCCTTTCTAGGACGTCTATAATCTTTTCCTACCTGCTTATTCTAGAAGTTGGAGGATCCAAAAAAATCACACAATCACATACACACACACGCACACACACACACAAACACTTCTGAAACTGCTAAACCTTTGACTGCTGAAGAAATCAACTTTAGGGCAATTTGCATCATCAGCACTGACTGATTGTTCCTGCCATCTTATACTTCCTGTGCATCAATGGATGAGGAAGGAAAGTGAACTCGTCAGCTAGTCTGAGGTTAGAAATCACTTTCTTCCTCTGCCCTCCTTTTTGTTTCATTCCCTTTCTCACACTGACTGAGAGAGAAAGAGAGAAACTGGAGACAGATGCTTGATTGTACTACAAGGAATGGACACGTGATCTCCAGTTGAGAGACTGCCCCCTCATCATACCAACTTTTAGCAAAACAAGTCTTCATATGTAACCAGCTGAAATGGGATTAATTTTACATCTTTGAGGAGAACATACGGGGAGCTTTGGGTTGGGGGAGGCAGGGGTAGAGGAGAACTGTTAAGGTGTTAACCGCCCTAAATTTGTGAGCTCTTAAAATAGGTGATGAATTACTCAGTAAAGTTGGAGTATTAAATAACATGAACCTTCTTTGCAGAAAAAAATCCAAAATAAACCGTATAAAATGGCATGAAATCCCCTTAATTATGCTTACCTGAAATTGAGCCATTAGTGCCAGTGGATTATTCTGACTGCTATCAAATGTTAAAACATCAAAAACACCAACACAGTTTACTCGTAACCTACAGGGAGAAACATATTTAGAGAAAGGAGATAATCAATCTTTTGTCAAAAACTCAAGAAACTTCACATTTTCTCTTCTGAGTTGTCTACTTGGGTTAGAATCACTTTCATAGGCTGCAACTAAGCAGTACTATTTACAAAGCTACTAAGGAATGATGAGCTACATCATCTAGCCGAGATCAAATTCAATTTTCTTTTTCTGCACGCTAGAAGCAGCAGCAGCTGGGAAACCCACTCTACGTCTTGATAGGGTAGATTATGCATCATTTGATTCCCCACTTATTCTGACTGGTGTTCTGAAGGGCAGAATAAACTAAGCCACAAAGAGCACCATTACCTCGTTTTGCCAGTTACCAAGATCTTCGTTGGGTCCATCACCCGACATGCCAAGCCTGCAGTGTGGACGGTTCGCAGGGCTGAACTCAGCTGGACAATATACGCCCAAATGAGAGACTCCGGCAACAAACCAGCGTGCTGTCGAGGTAACGGCCCGTCATGCTGCCCTAAAAAGAAAAAAATATACATATATATATATATATGCATAAACATGTTTTTTCAAGCTAACGATATGCCTATAGTTTCAGCTAGAATACAGTAGCAGTTCCTCGTTAAAAGTCAATGCCTGTGTCACAGATCTCACTCCTGAACAGTTACTTTTTGGAACTAGAAAAAAAATTGTAAATAATGAGGAATTGAACAAAGATTTAGGAACAAATTAATCCAAAAAGTGAAAAGTAGTATGGCTTTGTATTCTAATTGGGGTGTGGATTCTAGTCTGGCTCCCCAGTTTGCCTGTGTCACCTTGGCCAAGTCACTTAACTTTTCTCTGTGTCGGTTTCCTCATCCGAACTCACTACCCTGCTGGGTTCCTTTCATACTCGCAGGAAGACCTTTTAACAACCCACCTGAAGGGATTCTTTTTTTCAGGGTGGTAGAGAGAGGAGAGGATGGAAAGATTTAGCTTATAAAGTAGGACATTACCATTTAAAGATATTTTACTGGACACTGACTGGCAAAAATGGGAGGACAATGTCATATAGAACGGCTGCTACTTGGTGTGATTCTGTTGGGGCTGGATAGTCCAAAGGATAATAATAATAATTATGGTATTTAAGTGCTTACTATGTGCCAAGCACTCAACAATACTTACTACAAAAATAACCCCTACAAATACTATAGATGCTCAAGAAGTAGAGACTATCTGGACAATCCTACCAGCTATTATTCTTATCCTTATCGACTGTTCTAAGCACTGGGGTAGATACAAGGTAATCAGGTTGTCCCACATGGCTCACGGTCTTAATCCCCATTTTACAGATGAGGTAACTGGGGCATCGAAAAGTTAAGTGGCTCGCCCAGGGTCACACAGCAGACAAGTAGCGGAGCCGATTTAGATCCCAAGTCCTCTGACTCCCAAGCCCATGCTCCTTCCACTAAGCCACGCTGTGGAACGTCAGTGAAGAGCGGTGGAACGTCTTTTAATCTTAAGGCATCTGGCCACACAGCCATTTCCAGCCCCAGAAGTGGTCTGACATTAACTAGCTGGTCCACCCCTGGTCTACAGGGAAAGGAATAAAGAAGAGTCAAAAATAAACTGAGAGAGCTCCCACTTGGGGAAGTAGCAGCAAGAGGAAAGTGTGGGGACGGCAAAACAACGGTCTTAGGAGTGAATGGAAATCAGTCAAACCATATCATCTATTGAGTGCCTGCTTTGTGATGAGCCCTGTACCGCGCACTTGCAGCAATAAAACTACGGAGTAGAGTGGTGCTCCTAATGAGCCAAGTTCAGAGCTATGTATGACAGGGAGGTTTAGGCCACTCAATAAGATCTTTATTGGGTCCATCCCCTGACCTGCCAAACTCATGGCTTGGATGTTTTGCGGGGCCAAACATGACTGGACAATATATGCCCGAATGAGAGACTCCGACGAGAGCCCACACAAGTGGCACAAAATGCCATCCATCCAATGGGTAAAAGAGCTAGATCCCAAATAGAAGTGATAAGCAATAACAGCAATTACACAGTCGCTCACAGGAGTGTTCAGCTGGTGTGACCATGCCTTTCCAAGGCAGCAAAACCCAAAATACAATTGGGTTGGGTTATCCAGGTGAACCAACCTGGCTTCCGATTCACTTCTACAATCATTTGTCTACTACCTTGGGACCCATTTGGGTTGGAACATTATTAGCCCGGGACAACGGAGAGCAGCGGTTGCCACTGGTGGACAGACTGGGTAATCTTCCCACTAGAGCCCCATGAAAAACGATCCCCAGTTTTGCCACTGGCGATGATATACTACTCTTAATCAGTGGACTCCTAAAACCTACCTAGGAAGACAATAAAATGAAAAGCAGGCAACAACCCACACTAGGGGTGTAAATCACTTAGAAATTGAGGAAGTGGACCCAAGCTGAAAACCAAATGTCAAAAACAGGAGGATTTTGTTTTAAAAAAAGTAGTACTCTATCTTTAGCTTTAAAAACATTGAGAGGCATTGCTCTTGGTTATTTATTGTTGCTGGTGCAACTAGAGAAGATTCAAAAGCAATCAGGCCCAGGGACCTGCAGCTCAAACACCGCCAAAATAGCAGGTTGCTAGAGAATCAGAATAGCAGCTTGGCCTACTGGATAGGGCACGAGCCTGGAAGTCAGAGGATCTGGGTTCTAATTCTGGCTTGGGCAAGTCATGAGACCCAAAGAAGTTACAATTCCCTCATTTGTAAAATGGGAATTAAGACCTCCATGTGGGATTTGAGCTGTGTCCAACCTGATTAGCTTGTATTTACCCCAGCACATAATACAGTGCCTGGCACATAGTACGCGCTTAACAAATACCATTTAAAGACAACAAACAAAAATACTAGAATCCAGGTCACCTAACACCAAAATTTCTGCTAAATAATGAAGATGCCAGCTTGTTAGGGAGAAGAGAAAATAAAGGACTAAATATTGCATCCTGCTTCAAGATTGCACTGACTCTTGCCACTTACGATTTACAACTTGGGCAGGCTCCCCGTTCTCTTCCTCCGTAAAAATGGGGCATCCAAACGGGGAAGACAGAGTGTTTAGGTGAAGGGATGGGGTGTGCTGCCTGAGCCACTCTTCCATGGGGGCAACTGCCTTCTCAATTTACAGGGCAGGGAGAGGATGTGTCATTTCACCCTCCCCCCTTCCCCATCCCCAAACATCTCAAACCCTGCCCCTCCAGGCGTGCCCCCCGGACACCAACCCCAGAGCTCTTAGAATACCTGTGCCCCTCCTAGCCCTCAGCAGCAGCGGTGGTGACGACACGATGGCCTCACCCCAGCCATCAGGGGTTTTTCAGGGTATCTTCACATCAGGAGTGGCCGTATAACTGGAGTTTGTCTTAACCCTTACAACTACAGCGTGGCTTAGTGGCAAGAGCACAGGCTTGGGAGTCAGAGGTTGTGGGTTCTAATCCCGGCTCCTCCACTCATCAGCTTGTGTGACTTGGGGCAAGTCGCTTAACTCCTCCGTGCCTCAGTTACCTCATCTGTAAAATGGGGATTAAGACTGTGCGCCTCACGTGGGACAACCTGATAATCTTGTAATTACCTCAAGGCTTAGAACAGTGCTTGGCACATAGTAAGTGCTTAGGAAATACCATCATCATTATTATTATTATTGTCAGATCACCTCCACACTTATCAGCTGGGACCACTGCCGCCCAGAAAGGCCTACTAGCCAAAGAGCAACTCAGCCGGACTGTGCCATTTCTTTTTGAGTGGAGGAATGTCTCTCTCTCTCTCAACTGCATTAGTCTTTCCTGCCAAAGGAAACTTAATATAGTATTAGAAACTTGTTGACAGACTTCAAATAACTTCATTGTAGGACTGGTCACTGGGAGAACTTATGCCCATTGCTTATACATTACAGCCCTGAAAAATATTTTCAATTTAACTACAGATCACTATTCTCCCAACACAAATTTTATCCATGCCCATCTTGAATCATTGGAGAAGCAGCATGGCCTGGTGGAAAGAGCCTGAGCCTGGGAGTCGGAGGACCTGGGTTCTAATCCCGGCTACGCCATATACCTGCTATGTGACTTTGGGCTTTAACTTCTCGGTGCCTCAGTTGTCTCATCTGCAAAATGTGATGCTATGCCTATTCTCCCTCCTTCTCAGAGTGTGAGCCCTATGTGGGACTTGATCATTTTGTATCTACTCCAGCACTTGACACATAGTACAGTGCTTGACACATAGTAAGTACTCAACATATATGATTATTATTATTACCATTCCTGGCTCTGCCACTTGCCTATGTGCAAACTCCTTAACTTCTCTGTGCCTCGGTTTCCTCATCTGTAAAATGGAAGTTCAACACCTGTTCTCCCTCTCATTTAAGAATGTGAGCTCTAGGTGGGACGGGGATTGTATCCAACCTGATCATCTTGTATCTATCCCGGCATGTATGACAGTGCTTGGCACATAGTAAGAGCTTAGCAAATACCACTATCATATAACCTAGCAAAACTCTTCCGATTCTAAAAATACTCAAGCCAAATTTTTATTAGCAGTTGTGTCAAAGGAGGAGCTAGACCATTTTAACTGCTCCTGTTTTGATTAAATCTAGTAAAATGATTCCTGCTAAAGCTTTCAATTACAAAACCAGACTAGAGAAGAATCCTGTGAAGACTGGAATTATTCCACACATCAGCTTGTCCTTAGCATCAACAGAAATCAGATAATTCATAAAGATAACAGCCTTCTATAAAATAAGGAAGTTGACAGCCATTTCACAGGTGTTCCAAACCAAAATAACTCGAGTTACTGCAACTACATTCATTTGTCAAGGAAAAGCTTTACACCACATCCCCTACAACAAAATTCTGGAGCAGTGTCTGCAGATGACACTGCAAAATGGAAAAAAATTTAGTGACCACACTGCGTGACCCAAAATATATGAAACAGCCATGAAACCACAATTTTCTTTTTTCAACTGCCAAAATCCAGAAAAATTAACTAACGAAGAGTCAAAAATAGGAGCTCCCTTACATGTTGCCTCCAGAAAATCTAGAAGGTCAGCATCATTTAATGTGAGCCCAGAATCTTTAAAAGCCAAACTATTTTGCAAGGTCTCAAAATAACCCTTGTTCCTATTAAAATAGGATTCAAGCCTGTCCCACTCCCCTTCCCCCACCACCACCAATTTTCTGCTGTTCTCTCAAGCTAAAATGGACAACAGCACAGATCCCACAATTGAAGAGGTTGGGTTAAACAAGGAGCCTTACTTATTTTGATGGATCCCACCACTAAAAGTGACACGGCCCAACTAGCCTGAAGAGTTTTTGTGTTGCTCTATCCTCAGGGAAAGTGGTAATCCCAACCACAGGAGAAGAAGTTCTATGGCAGGAACAATTTTCTGACAAGAAATATGAATCAAAGGCTCAATTTGCTTCACATCAACTATTCGTTCTCTCATTCAGAATTTATCCAACTTTCCTACTTCCCGTCCGCTCTCAAGATAATAACTTTATTAAGTTTAGAAAAACATAAGAACAAATATGATTTAGGTTTTTTTAGAACCCTCAACTGCCCATTCTTATGAAAAATCTCTTCTAAACAGACCTGCCACAGTGTCCAGTGAAGAGGAGCACAGCCTTAACAGAGTGCCCAGCACTCAATATGTGCTCAGTAAATTCCACTGACTATCCTCCCAATCTGCTGTAGGGACTGGAAGAGGGAAAGAATAAAAAGTCCTGGAAAGGTGGGGGGGGGGGCTAAAAAAGTGTGGTGGGGTAGGGAGGGAAGCTGGAAAATATTTGAAGATCTTCTGCTCCCCATCTAGCCTGGAATATCTACTGAGGTGGGATCCTAGCAGGGGAAAATTATTATAATTTTTTGCTCCCTATCCTATATTCTTTAGCTACTTCCTAGACAAATGAAATGGGATCACTTCCGGGCAGGCTTCCTTGATTGCAGTTAAACATGCCCTCAACAGCTACCCAAAACAAGAAATTTCTAGAATAGAGTTGCTTTCACCCTCAGTCCCACAGCACTTAAATACATATTTGCAGTTTATTTATATTAATGTTTGTCTCCCCTTCTAGACTGTAAACTCCATAAGAGCAGGGAACGGGTGTGCTGCTTACTCTGTGTATTCTTCCAAGCTTTAGCACAGTGTTTTGCACATAGTAAGCGCTCAATAAATACCACTGATTGATTTATATTTTCCTTACCCCACTTCCTCTTGGTGAAATAGGCATCAGCACTGGGGTCATTAAAGTGTCTGCTCATCATAGTTTCTCCTCCAGCATGGAAATCGTAGGCAAACACAAGAGCTTAAAAGGAGCACAGAAACATACAACCTGTTACAGAGTTAGCTCAAAGCTCACAGTGAAATTACCGCCCGGAGTTTAATGCTGAATTACTTACAATGTTCTCCAAATGCTTTAGTGGTAAACACCTCACGCAATGTTACAATGTTCGAGTGCTGAATTTTTTTCCACATATCAACCAACACCATACATTTTGTGTTAACAAGCCGAAAACCTGTCAAAAGGAAAAAAAAGGAAAAAAAAAAGCAAGCTCTTTGCTGTGGCAGTAACTCTTTGTTTAATAGAATTGTGTGGGTTGGTTCGGTCGGGTTTCTTGCAACCTCTAAATAAAAGTCAAGCTTCATTCTCTTACTTTACTCACTTCCCAGTGAGGAATTTCTGCTCCACTATTCCACTTCGTTTTAAATGAAAATCAGATTTTGAGTTAGAAAAATTCAAATGGTTCTTCAGGCTCTCAGTATTATTACATTTCACGGAAGGTGGAAAAGAGGAAAGTTGAGTTCCCGTACCATGTATCCTCCGAAGGCAATATGGCAAATCATCTTTGCTATTTACAGCTTTGTAGCATGATGTAATGTACCCAAAGTTACTTGATTTCTGTATCCGGTTGGGTGGCGGCAGTGGTTCCAAAGGGAAAAGGCTGTGATAGCTGTCAACTTCTGCAGGGACGGCTACAGCAATTTATAAACAAAAAGACAGTGAGTTGGCATATGGCATTCACAAAAACAGTGCAGCAGTAGTAGAAGAGAAATATTTTAACTACATATCACTGAACTGTCAAACAGACTGTACAGTTTAGGTCAGAATTAAGATCCACAAACATCTGCATCGTCTGTGTCGGTTCGTATTTGCTCGACAACACACGTACGGTGCCAAAGTTGAAAAATAACAAACTCCACATCCTTCAGAGGCAGGGCACAGTGATTACAAGCCACATCCACTGAATCTTCCCCATTCTTAAATAAGTCACTGCAAAAAGCCCTAATTAGCATTAATCGGACACAAAAGTATTGGCGCAAAAACTAGCCAGATACTTGAGAGCGGGCTTTTTAAATCTATGTATGAAAAAGGAACAATTTTGACAGACATGACTGTCTAACAAGAATAGTGTTATTTAAACCTTTCCAAAGATAACCTCTAGTGAAACCGGTGATGCCTGATGCAAGCAGTCCTTCCTGGTGCTTCGAAAAAGCACTCAGGGCATTTTATTATACATAATAAGACCTCGTAGACCTTTGGCAGTCCTCAACCAGAAGGTCCTTCCCTGGGCTGCTAGCTCACCAGTGTCCCTAGACTCAGACCCTGGACCTATTATTGGACCTCAGCTTGGAGCTAGGACAGTCTGGGAGCACATATAGGGCAGTCTGCATTAGACTTTTCAGTCACCCCACACCCAAGGGTGAATTTCACCATCAATGACATCTTCTGGTCCAAAGGACAGACCCTGCTACACTGGATGGGGAGAGCCCTTGACAAAAAAAATAAATAAAAGAGCTCAACACTGTCTGGTGGTGCAGTATTTTTTTTTCCTGCTTCCAGATATATGTGAGAGTTTCGACTTCAAATCTCTGTCCTCAGTTTACACTTGGCAATAAGTTACGGGCGCCCTGAATTATGAACAGCTGTCTTGGTAATAAAGCTAAAATTCCGCATCCCTTAGCGTAGTTTCATGTACTAACAGCATTTCTAAAATGTAAATGTAAGAAATGCCAATGAAATTCATCATACCAGGAGAGAACAGGCTACCCGGATTGTCTCTCAGTACTGAAAACTTGTTTTAGAATAGCCCTATTCTGTGGAATCACTTCTATGGAGGCAGAAATTATGGATTGAACATTTCCCAAAAATTTATACAGTACCCAAATGACAGAGTGCAAAAAATGAGGCTGTTAAAAAGGGCGACTATCAGTCAACCAGTGGAGTGTACTGGAGTCCTTTACTGTCTGTCGAGCACCATACTAAGCACTTGGGAGAACACAATACAAAAGAGAACCTATCGAATTTGGAATTTTTTTTTTCCGGGGCTGTGACAAACTCTCTCCCCAGCCTTGCCCAATTTTTTTTTAGGCCTCCATACGGAGTATGCTCCATCAACTTCTAAAGAATCAAGGTTTTTTACAAAATTAAAAAAGAAGCCAGAATCCTTCTCTCTCTTTAGGACAAGCACTATCTTGATATCTTACATGCTCCACTATTTACATTTATTCCAGGCCTCAGAAAAATGTTAAAGCAGAATTTCACTGTAGTAATTGCTATAAAGACAAAAAGGAGCAAATCTGACTTTAGTGATTTTAATTAATACTTAAAAAAAACTTATACAGTTATAGAAATCTGGTACATGAAAAAAAAACTGATTCAATCATATTCTTACCTGGGATGTCTGCTTGATCAATTTGAGCCATGGTTATTAAATGCCTGTTGATCAGTTCCTAGGGAAAAGGAACAGGCACATTTACAACAGAACCAAATTTCTACTTTTCCACCTGTTGGTTTGAGAAAAAATATTTGTCTCAGCTTCATGGTCTCTCGTTATTATGCTAACCACTAACTTTTCACTGAGCTAGGATCTCTTCCATCTATCATCCAGTGACCAGTTCAGGGTAGAGCCTAGAGAATGAACCTCATTCAAAAACACACAGCCCTTTTTTTTGGCTTTTTGTTTCTTATGGTTACTTGTCAAGTGCTTACTATGTGCCAAGTCCTTTACTAAGCACTGCAAGAGACACAAAATAATTGGGTTGGTCACGGTTCCTGTCCCTTATAGGGCTCACAGTCTCAATCCCCATTTTACAGATGAGGTAACTGAAATATAGAGAATTTGAGTGACTTGTCCAAGGTCCCACAGCAGACAAGTGGCAGAGCCAGGATTAGAACCCAGGTCCTCTGACTCCCAGGCTTGGCCTCTTTCCACTAGGCCGTACTGCTTCCCAAGGTTTTATACACCAGGCAAGGGGGTGTGGTGGTTTGTTTTTGTTTCTATTTCATCCCCATTTTATACATGAGGAAGCTGAGGCACAGAAAAGCTGAGTGACTTGCCCAAGGTCACACAGCACAAAAGTGGAAGAGCTGGGATTAGAACCCAGGTCCTCTGCTCCCAGGCCTGAGCTCTTTCCACAAAGCATCATCACTAATACCAAAACAATCCAAATACAAGTTCTACTGACTCTGAGTCGCACCTTTCCTCCTCCTCCATTGGTGGATGCTCAGCTAACTGGCAGAGGTCAGGACAAAGGAATGACTATTTTCATGGACACAGAATGTAACAGATTCTCCTTCAAAGCCACTCACACTTATTGAATGTCTATTTTGTGCACAAACCAAGAACTAGGAATTTCCAACCTACAGCCCAATATAAACCACCATGGCTTCATCTTTACCTCCCTAGTGTTCACACACAAAAAGACCTGTTACAAGAAGTTTTAATCTCTGGTACTGATTTCTGTGAGACGAAAGAGAGGAACGTGACTGTTTCTAATACCTGCTTCTGCTCTTCAGTTCTGTTTCTCTTAGAAAAACAAAGCAGTTTTATATATTCAATTATAAAGGCATACCTGTCTGAGTTCATCAGCCATAAAGAAGGAAGGTGCATTTGCTTTTGGTTGCATGTAGGCAACATGAGGTGCAGTTGGGGGGTAAATATGATAATTTGGAAATACCTATGAGATAGGAAAAAAAAGGTTATGATCAATCTCTTACAGTTATAATAGTATTTGTTAGGCTCTACTATGTGCCAGGCACTGTTCTTTGTTATCAAATGCTTAAATGTCATTTTTGGATAAGCATGTTGTTAGGTCCACAATGGAAATTATTTAAAATCCCTAGAAGAAATAATCACTTGCTTTCATATGTAAATGATCACTTTAACCACAATATCAACATCAAAATATCAAAAATCTAAGATGTGAACCCGTGTTTGGCTTTTTTAAATGGGCATGAAGTTTTTAGGTTTCAATAAAACTGACCAAAACAATGAGTCTGTGGAAGAACTGCTACACAAAGCTCATTGGAAGATAAACCACTGATGTGCATCAAATATTCTAATACTTATCCAAAGTGGCCAGTTTCAAAAAATACAAGAGATTTTTACATTGGGGCAACAAAGCAGTAGCAAGTTTGGGTTGTCCTCTGTTAGTTTTGGGTTAATATTTAAGTCTTTTAAAGAGATCTTAATGATTAAAAAAAAAGCTTTCCTGAAAACTTCACTACCTTTAATTATTCTCCATAAGAAATAACACTGACTTCAGTCATTAAAAAGATCACAACCATCTGAGAATGGGATCTATTTTTGTTTGTAATGTCTGACAACACATCTTTGAGTATCAAAGCATCACTATAAAAGCCAAATTCCAATGAAATGCAACATGAGTATTACTCCACTGCCACCTGTTTTTCTCATGTTAAAAAATTAAAATCTTGTGGAACTTACAACGTTGACGTAACTAGGGATAATACAGTTCAGTCAGGACTGCTTAAATATGCGTTTTTACCGTGCATTTTGGCTAGAACACAACCACAGTCCCAGGGAACGTTCTTCCAGTCAATCAGTGGTATTTAGTGAGTGCTTACTGGTGCAGAGCACTGTATTCAGTGCTTGGGAGTTCACAGAACATCAAAGTTGGTGGACATGATCCCCTGTCCTAGAGAAACTTACAGTCTAGTGGGGGAAGCAGGCACTAAAATCAAATATACATACGAGAAGCAGCAGAATAAAGGACACGTACACAAGAGCTACGGAGCAAGTATCAAACATGGAGATGTGAGTCTGTCTGGGTACAGGGAGATGCGCTGTCAGATAAGGAGACTATCTCCTTAACATGAGTTTCCTTAACATGGAGTACCGCAAAAATGCGAATGTTACAGGAGAACTGGGAGAAGCGGGCTAAATAGGAAAGGTGAAATCCTAGAATAGGATGTGTTCATCGGTCATGATCCAACTTCAAGAAAGTATGACAATGAAAAATGGAAGTACCTGGGAGGGTAAGGAATGCCAAAAGGAGTGAAGTACCATTTCCTAATGACTTGGAAAAAAGGACTGGGGCCTTTTCCATTTGTCCCAAGTGAATCGGGAAATTTCATTTCAAAAGGATCCTTGGTGAAAAATAGATCTTTATTAACTTGGATCATTTCCCTCCAGGTCCATCAGAGTATCCCAAAATAAAAATAAGGGATACAAGGAAGGGACCGTGATGAGGGCTTGGAGCCTTTTTTTTTTTGGAAGAGGTACAGGGAAGGGATGCTCCCAGGCACAGGCAAAAACGACTCAGTGACCGGCAACCCATCCCAACATTCACACACCATTCCTGTGACAGGTGCCGGAGTTGTGTCAGTGTAGAAGTACGTCGTTCCGCCCACCGTTTCCTTCTGGATCACCTGGCCAGGAGACGGGGCTTGCGTGACAGGGTTATTCACGGGCGTAGAGGCACTAGAAGGCACCAGATAATTTGCTGGGTTGGGAGTATGACTTCTCCTTCGAGGTGCGGGAGACGTGTGAGGGGTAATTTTCGGCGAATGAAGGGGGGAAGACCCGGCAGACAGTGACATTCCTGAAGAAAATGACAGAGATTATTTTCTTTTAAATGTCATCGCCTACTTCGTAAACGCGGTGTCAACCGACAAGCGAAAGCCAACACAAAATGACTTCAAAAGCAATCTCTTCAGCAATCCTGATATGCTACACTGAAAATTGACAGATTGAAATAGAATTTACATATTATTTTATCAACTGCAGAAGTCTTATACAGCAAAAATGGATTTAAAATTTCCTCTGGATTAAAAGCCAACTCCTTCTCCTGAAACGGCCAACAATTACCAAAGAAATTAGTTGATACTGAATGTAAAAGTCCCCTCCATATTAAGTCTGTGTTTAATGCTTCCAAGCAAATTTCAGAAACAATGTCACCAATTAATTTATGGAGGAATTAGAAATATGCATTATTTGCAGTTTTTAATGTTATATTTTGAGTTAAGAAATCATCTAAACGCATTTAATCGTGCCAGCAATTAACATCCAAATTTCACCAAAATTCTTAAACTTCTCAATTCAATACATTCCAGGTGTTTATTGAAGGTTTTCTTATTTCAACAAAATAATAATTTAGCTGATTACGGCTACCCTACTGATACCTGAAATTCAAGGCTTCCACAAGACTAAGCATTTCCTACCGCCACTGTCAGAGACGGAGCCCTGGGCTGGATGGATCATGGGTTTCACTGGGTATGGCATTTCTCATTTAAGCATGGTTGCCATGAGGGAAAGAGCCAGGAAAGCAATTGTAAACCTAAGGAACAGTTGAATTTTTGTGATTAACATTTCAGAACATGCAGATTGATTCCATTTCTACAGCAAGAATTATGGCTGGGTGAATACTCTATTGATCCATCATTTAATATCCCTGTAACGCCTACACATTTTCAAATGGGCTTGATGTTATTTTTAATGCATCTCAATAACCTCTGCCCTGACTCCTGGACACATTTTAACAGAGTAAATCTCTCACACTGAAAAACATAACTTTCGAGTGGCCACCTATATCAGCAGAAAGTTGATATCAGAATTTGTGTCGTAACCTCGTCCTCTGCATACTGAATCATGCTCTCTCTCTAAATTCGACTCCAAACTTCACAACCTACCAAGCCTCTACTAGGCCCATGGGGAGCACTTAAGTCTCCCCTATAAGATGAAGAGCAGTCATCACATATTCATATTCCAAAGACAGGCTGAAAGATTAGACAGCTTAATGCATCCTGAGTTTCCTGGACAAAGGCTTTTTCTCCATGCGCAGGACTGTCAAAGGACTACTGGTAAACAAAGTCTAAACATTTAAGTGCCCAATTTGATGTTACTACACAAGTAAAACTGCCTTTTTTTCCTTCTGAAAAATAAAGATCTTGAATAGTATTTGAAAGTACAGGAAAAAAAAGAACAACCAAGGACCACAAAAACTAAATCAGAATACCCACTAGTGAATAAATGAGAACATTTGCTGAGCCCCTACGGTGGGTTGGGGAGTAGACTAGGCATGTAAAGAGATCAAAATGAGGACACAGTCCCTGCCCTCAAAGAGCTTACAATGTGGGGAAAGGTAAAAGATAAAGGTGGGTATAACAAAACCCACCAAGAAACTCAAAGTGAACACACAAATAATTACAGCCAAAGTACCTGCACAAAGTTTTACATCCAAATTCTTGGTCTAGGGATCGGGGAGAGTTGTTGAGGAAAGTCAGAGATATGCATCCACATTTCCCAGAGGGGTACGGTCCCCTCGACAGCACCCCACCTCTCCTCGTTCCTACACCCCAGATCCGTCCCTCCTTTCGGGAGGGAGTTTGCTGGAGCCTGGCCCCCTGCCCCAACCACAAACCCAAGCCTCCAAAGCAGCACTGCCAACTTTCCCTGCCTTTCCCATGCCAGGATCTTTGCTGCCAGGACAGTATGGCCACCATCTCCCCGAGCCCTGCAGGACAATCACACCACTGACAGAAATTGGCCGTTTAAAAACCACCACCACACCTGGGCCTCCAACTAACAAACCATAGGGTTGCCAGATTGCTAACAGACAAGAGGGAGCATGGCCTAGTGGAGAGAGAAAGGGCCTGAGAGTCAAAAGACCTGGGTTCTAATCCCAGCTCTGTCAATTGCTTGCTATGTGACCACTTAACTTCAGTTTCCTCAACTGTTGAATAGAGATACCTGTTCCCTCTCTTTCTTAGTCCCTGGCCTATATGGGGTTCACAGTCTGTGTCCAACCATGTACCTATCCCAGAACTTAAAACTGTTTGACACATAGTAAGTGCCTAACAAACTCTATAAAAAGCACAGTAAAAAAACCTCTCATACCTCATGAGTTAAGTAAAGCTTTATTTTACTATATACAAGGAACTCTACCTGGAGTGGTGAAATGATATGCCGGTATTCAAAAATTCTTACACTCTGATCTGAGGGAAGCTAAAACTACCTTCATGAAGAAAAACGTAAAATAAGAAGAGTTCCAAAAACAAGAAAAAAGTATCTGCTGGAAAATGGCCATAAACACAAAGGAATGTCGTGTACAAGAATTGCGAAGTGCTTCTTTCCAAAATTCCTTAACCGAGAAAAACATTCCCTTCAATGACCACAGCTTCTAAATGGCACGCTCAGCTGACTTGGAGTCCCATGTGGGAGAAGAACCACATCCCCCCCTAATTATCTTGTATCTACACAGCGCTTAGTATAGTGCCTGGCACACAGTAAACCCTTAAATACCACTGGGAGGTGCAAGGGAGGCAAGGAGGGGAAGGCCTTAAGGAGAGTTACAGTTGTACTTCCTCTGGGTTTCTGCTAAAAACTAGACATTGTCTATGAAAGGAAAAAAAAATCACTGAATCAATGTGAATGGCAGCTTTTACAGGGCTGTATACATGCTATCCTTACTCCAGCAAGTGACCAGAAGTTGGAGTCAAGAGACTGAAATCTAACAGGAAGAAAAAGATTCTGCTAACCACTCCTATTCCAGTATCTGAAATGTTTCTTGATACGTCTTTAAATCAGCTGTGCAGATAAACCTTTTCCAAAATGGCAACCTAATCTCTTTCCCCTCCCCCAAAACTCCTTCTGTTTCTAATTGGGCTGAAGTGATCATTTGGATGGTCACTTTGATGACTATCGGACGGCAGCAAACACCAAAAGATAGAGGATAGGCAGAACCAGGATGCCACGTGAGGTTTTATATAACAGAAGTCCTGTTTTCAGTTGGTCTGCCCCTATTTAGTTCGCCTCTGGTACTGGGCATTTGGATGTCTGTGATTTTAATGTTCAGCATTCGGCCTCCCTCTGCAGCAGCTTGAACTCGTGCCCACGTTTATACAGACCTGGGAGGGGTGCACAAATGCTCTGGAGCAGTTGGGAAGGTCAGGGTATCTCAGACAAGAGCTAAAGAGTTGGACTGACTTGGGCAAAATGGTAGGCGAATGATGTCATCACGCCATGGCATTTCCTGCTAAGGCATGTGCGATGTCAGGACCTCTCACAGGCTTAAGTGTTTCCTTTGTTAACCAAGATATATTTGTTCACGGTCTGATTTTCTCCTGTCCAAACAAACCATTTCAGACTCTAAGCTTGGGCCTCTTCTTATTTAGGTAGCTTAAATCCTAGACAATACCCAATAGCTCGGTGCAAAAACATTTGCAATATAACTGGGTAAAACTTTATTCATTTGAAAATCGCTTTTTCAAGTTTTCAATGGTTAAATCTGAGCTCAAAAATGTTCATAAACCTTGAGACCTTTGCTCATAGCATCCTAAGACTGGAAGGGACCTGGGGGACTAACACAAAACAGTCTTTGTTTTAGTCACAACATCCCACAGGACAGCAAGCGGGACTACTAGGCCAAGTATCACTCACTGCCAGGAAATTCCCCCTTTAGAGAGAATCCAGGGCCCTCATGTTACCGCTTCTGCCCACTTCCTTCTGTCCTCAGAAGAGGTGAAGAACAGCTGAAACAAAGGTGCCAACTTTTCATCTGGGGTCAGGGGTGAAAGGACAGGCTTCAAGGAGCTGAGAGGCCACAGAGCCACCAGGGATGAGCAGGTTTGGGAGTCTAGTTCCCACAGCGACGTGGCCATAATGGACACATTACTCCTACTAGCTTCATGTCTAACCATGCACACTTTGAGACTGTCACTCACTACAATGCTTGATTCTGTCATCTGACTTAGGAACATAACAGGTCTATGCAGCTTTAAGCTAAAAATGCATAGTTAGTCACAGGCTAGCATCAGACACTAAGCGTTCTTGACTGAAGGACTGTTTATCAGTGCTTCATAAAGAAATGATAACTTGAATTCCTTAAGTAAGCCTGCAAATCCCTATTCCAACCTCTAGACGTACACACATGCAATGACATATTAGAGAAAAACTACAAAATTCAAGAGACAGCTGTGAACTCCAGTGATAAAGCGGATACTGCGTTTCTGCCCATCTTGGTTGCCATAGCTGATTTTTCTTTCCAAAACAATCCCTGTTTTCACAACAGCAATCCCTTGGGCAAAAAGGGGACTTGAAGTAGCTGGACACACAGCAATCCCTTTGTTTAAGCACAGACCCCTCATAGAGCTGTCCAACGCTGCCCCAAACTATCGGTCCTTTAGTCCAATCAGCAAGCCTCATGAATTGGAGGATTTATCTTCAAGTCCAGTGCTGACTCAGAGGGTAGCTTGTTTCCTAAAGAAAACAACCAACAAAAATCAGAAATACCTACTGTTAATGAGATGCTGCATCACCCAAGTGGAAAGGATCGAGGCACACCTGACTCTTGTTCCTTTATTCCCCCCGCCGCCCCCCCCCCACGTCAGCAGCCAATCTTAGATAACTGCTGCAGAAGCCAAAACTTGCTCAAAAACCTTGACTTTCAGACACATCAAAATTACTAAACAGCTTCACTATTAAGAAGCAAGGTATCCATCAGAAAACTCAACTACTGTCTTTCAGTTGCTGAGGAAGAAACAACATGTGGATATAGTTCCAGCAGAAGGAATATTAACCGAAGGCACTCACAGACCAAAAATTAGTTTCAAACATTCATCAAACACCCAGTCACAAAAGAAATGCTTATGCACAAAAACAGCACCAAGAAAACACTTACGCAAGAAGTCATAAAACCCTAGGGGGGGCAGAAAATATCCTCCACAACACCCCCAAGGCAGGCAGCTGGTTTCCAAAGCCATCTATGATTAACAACTTCAGAAAATGGTTCTCAGATAGCTCATTCATGGTCAATCATCAAGTTGATTTTAAATGTCTGACTATGGCACAGGGCTACTGGAAGGCTCCCCGTTCCACAGGCTCCCAGGAAGTCTTTAGCTTCACACTTGAGGAGTAAAATTCCGCCCGGAAAGACATGCGGTTCTTAGAAGAGCCAGAATTAGCAAGGACAACTTCTCCGGGAAGGACTGCTGACAGCTCTTTGCAGAAGTTTGAAATGCCACATCGGCCTTGCCAAATGTTACAGAAGTTGCTATCCGGATGAATGAAACTGCCACGCCTGAAACAAGATATCCCATTTCCTTGGTGAATTGGGAAGAGCCCCAATAAACTGTATTCGTTCTTTCTGCAATACGATCTCCCTCATTCAGATGTTTCCCTTCTCTCCTGAAACACCTTTCGGATACACCATATCCATCATTTCCTAAATCCAAGACCAGTTTAAGTGGCCATTTAAACATCTACTGTGTAAATTTCACTGACCGCATCGCGAGCCATGTCCCACTAAGTCCGGCATTCCTCACAAAGGGAAACACAACCAGGCCCTCCTTCTCTGACACCTAGTCAATAGGTCCTACTGTGTGTTCCTAAATGTTTAGGACAGTGCTCTGCCCCGGCAGTTCCTCAACATATGCTTTTCCTGACTTAACATTGGTATACAGTTTGGGATCACAGAAGACGGACCGGATGAACGTTTCCTCCAAGTGCATCCAAACGTCACTGGTGGTCTGCAGCCTCACAGCCATTGGGAAGATGGATCCCCGCTCCACAACTTCTTCCGTATCCAGAAGGGAAATGTCCAGCTTCTGCACCTCTTGTGACAACCCCATCCACTCCTGACATTCCTGGCTCCCAGACTCTTGCCCAAGCCAATTTGCCACAGGTAGATCCCTTGAAGTGTCCTCATTTTCAACAGGGCTACTCCGTGCATCCTTATTCTAAATCAGAACTCTGAGGAAGGCAGTGGGGAGCCAGTTTGAGAGGCAGTCTTGAGCAACAGCCTCGCCAAGGTACTCTTTTCCCACTAGAGATCATCCACCGGAAATGCTCTGGTCTGAAAGTTTTTGAGGACCATTGGCCCGGGTTGCCCCTCTGAAGCACTCTCCAGCCCTCACAGCCATTGGATTCACCCGACGGGTGTGTAAGCAGCCCCCGCCTCCACGTCGGTCAATCCATCATCAGAGATCTTTTCAGAAGCACCTTCGGTTCTGTCTTCGGCAGGAAGAAGTGGAAGCTTCAGTGATTTAAGATTTTAATGATCAGAAACACCTGGAATGAAGAAACTTCATCTACTGAAACCAAATCCCACAGAATGGATAACAGCAGTGAAAATGGGGCTAAGAGTACTACTTATAATGCCTTATATTTTGTTTTACAAAGTTATCTGCCCTTTTAGGGACAATTATTTTAGGCCAGAAAAACCACTGCAACAATTAATTCTAAAATTATTTCAAGAAAGTGAACACGGTATAATAAGGTTCCCTCTCAAGAATTCTCCTTTGAAAGAGGACGTGTATAGTGTACCAAAAATCAGGTGTGTGCATAATCAAAGACCAAGAAATATGCATTCATAAACTGAAAGTAAGGAAGGAATTACTTTAAATAGCAATACGGGAAATAGAGAAATAGCAAACAGTAAAATGAAAAGGCTACATGACTTGTTGGTTTAAATACAGTATTGATTAGAGCAAGGCTGAATATCTGAAAATTTACTGAAGCAAACCCCAATGGGGTCTGAGGTTGTAGATATAGGTGTCCCCCAACCCCCCATCTATTTCTCTGTAATGGCAAAATTTTTCTTCAAGTATTTATTAAAATGGATGTCCCTAAAACCCAAAGGAAAACTTTAGAGGGCTGTAAATGAACCCCAAATTCCAATCTTCCCTTTTAGAATATGAAGAAAATCAGAGATATTTCAATGTAAGCTCTTAAAAGGCAGGGCCGGGTGGGTCCTCAATAAAGTAGTGAGGCTGAGGAGGGTGATGATGAAAATATGCTGAACTCTAGTTACTTTATTGCAAAGAAATTGAGATGCTCAAATTTAAAATCCACCAATAGTTAGATCGCTCCTGACAGTAAAGTGAGGAAAACTCACACAGTTTGCATTCTTCTATATTTGGAAAGAAGCAACTGACTTTTTAACCAAAACAAGGGAATTAAGATTGTGACCTTCATGTAGGAGGGCCTATGTCCAACTTGATTATCTGATTATCCTACCCCAGTGCTTAGTACAGTGTCTGGAACACCGTAAGCACTAACGACTACCATTAGTGGTGGGGAGGAGGGAGAGGAGGGTTAATTAAACAATGAGTTTCAGGAGTTTGGATTTCTCCCTTATATATGGTTAATGGACAAAATAAAATCTAACTCTTTGGGAACTAATTTAGGAACCCACTTCAGTAGAAATTTTTGTTTCGCACTTGGCCTGGAAGGAAGGGGAACAAGGGCAGAAACTGCAAACCTGAGGCCCAAAGGATCCCTAACGCTATCCAAATTCGGAAGCTGTTTCCCTACTTCTAGGTGAAGTCCAATCTGGGGGCCAGAAACTATCTTGTTTTCTGGAGTTACCCTAGCTCTTGGTCCATTCTAAGGAACATCTTACAGGAAACCAACTCTATATATAAACAAAAATAAACCAAATCCACAAAACCATCACAATAGCATCATCAAAATGCCTCTAGAAAGTAAGAGAGAGGCAGCTCACCAGTCCAATTGTCATTATGGTCTGACTCAACCCATCTGCTTTTGACAACAGCTGCAATTAAATGCAAAACCTCATGAACTCAGTTTGCTCCTAGAAGGGCCACCTGGATCAATAAAATTTTAAGAGCTACCAAAACGCTCCCCTGATTCATACATTTTCAAAAGGAGTTCAAAAGCTACAGAATCTGACATTGACTTTGAAGATATCAAAATGAAAGAAATTTTTCTGCTTTAAGTTCACACTCAAAGAAAAAAAACATTACACCACCTTAATGATTACAAAGGTGATCACACCAGGCAACACATTTCTAGGTTTCGTGAACATCGATCCTTTTAGCCTCATTAATTGCAGATCTAACTATTCCATAACCGAAAGGATTCTTGGTAATGAAAAGTGATTTCTTCAAACTGAAAGGTTACTTTATCAAAGTGAATGTGCCCTATTAACAGACTTCTGGTACAACTTCTAAGGGAACTCCTCCTTATGCCAGAGCTCACTTCCAGTTTGTGGTTTAACAAAGGGCTTGAGCTTCCTTCCTTTTCTCCTGCTTCTTGCCTTTCAGTCTTGGCACTGCTAAAGCCAACAGAAGGTGAACAGGGGATGGCAGATTGGGCCAAACTCCTATTTACTAGGGGAAGAGCTAGAAACAATAAGCTGAAATGAAAATTTGCTCTCTCTTTGCCCCAGGATTAAGGCAGTCCTTTCCACTTTATCAGCAGAAGTAACCAAGTGATAAGCATTCCAGTAATTGATCTATTTGGGGGGTAAAGGGGTCAGGTGGTCCCACCTTAGATAAGATGGCTTTGGGGGGTTTGGACCCAACACCGCATGTCCTGCTTCTGCCCAAGGTGGCGGGGCAAGACACCTCTGCCGCAACAGTAACAACGGCAGTTGGAATCATCTTTCTGGGGCCCTTACAGAGGAGAGGAAAGAATCTGGTGTAACGACCTGGACGAGGCCGCTCTACATAAGCAGCACAAGGAAATGGAGCCAAGTCTCCCAAACTGTGTCTCTCTTTCCTTCCCACTCCCCATTTCTCTTTTCTCTCCTCTCCCTTAATCCCTCATCCCTCTTTTGGCATCTCCCCCAAAATCTGAGCAAGGTTCCAGTGTGTGATGTTCTGAGACCCAGGGGCCTCCAAAGAGACTTGAGTGCTACCAAAGAGCAAAGGCTGAGGAAGCAGAAGTGTCACTCAGAAGCCTTGGCAATCCAGTTCACCATCCCTTGAGTTGCCTTAGGAGAGGACCCAGGATGAAAGGGAACCAATGAAATCAGCTCTGAACTTCTTTGGGACAGTCTAGAGTGGTCTGGGCTAAACAAGGATCCTCTAAAATCTCCTCCTCGGAGCCCCAATGGGGATACTCGCGGGGACTTCGCACTGGGAGATGCTCAGGTTTGGACCGAGTCCCAAGGGACCATTGAGAAGAGTCGCTCTAATGTCCAAGAAGTTCTTCCCTGTGCTTTAGCCAAAATGAAAGCCCAGAAAGTGAGCCGTGGTCTAGAACTGCTTCCTTGCGATGACCGAGAGGCCCCAAGACAATCCAGAGGATGCAGGTTTTTTGAGGGAAAAACCCAGGAACTAACATTAGTACTGCCTCAGGCAGTGCTACAGAAACCAGGTCTTGGAATCCCAGGACTATAACATTAGGGAGTACCATCTGGGATGGACTAATGCCAGAGCGAAGTCCGGGCCTCCTTCCCAAGGACACCTACTGTGTTTCACATTCCCAGTATCGCCCCCTCCCTCTGTCAGCTGCTAAGCCTTGCAGAACTAGAGCCCCAGTAGCAGACAGAGAGATCACTGGTCAGCACAAACTCCCCTGACATAGGAGCTACTGAGAGGCTGTAAAGAAGCTCCCTGACTTGAACCCGAGCAGAAATCTGAGCAGGGAAGAAGAAAGAATGCTTGCAGACATCTGAGCTCACAAGAAACTGCTTAGATTTGGTGGGGGGCGGGGGAAGAGGCAATAGGTCCCAGGCCAAGCAGGAATCTGAGCTGCTAAGAGCCAGGGTATCAAATGGCCCATTCCATTCAATGGTGATTTTTGCACCTACCAAGCAGACCATTTAACCCACAGTAAAATGATCTGCTGGTACTCATAGAAAGTTTGTTTTTAAAAATTAAACAAATACTAGCAAGATCTTAATTTCTATACACCCTAAAGAATATTTTCCCCTAAATTAAACTGTAGTTACAACTGGCAAAATAGTTTCAGATTTAATTCGATCCGATTTTCATTATCTCAGCTCTTGAAACTAAGGCACTCGGAGTCTTCAGACGTTATCAACGGCACTTATTACTGTGGTCTAAAAGTAATGAAATGACAAAGACCTGACTTCACTGGTTCACCTATTAGAGATGCAATTTTAAATGATGTCATTTAATAGTTCTGCACTGAAGTCCCCCTCTAAAAGACAGCTATCCAACTGTTTCATATGGATTCAACAAGAATAAATGAGAATACTTATAAGAACTTTATGATGCCTGAGGTGAACTACATGTGAGTGTATATACAAATTACAGACTATAAGGTAGTAGGTGACTCTACAAATTTCTATTTTAAAATATCTCATGTTGGAGTAGGTACTAAAAGGTGGAAGTTCTGAACTTTACTGATCTGGTACATTTCCATTAAAATAGAAATGCAGGGTTCTCTCAGTATTATCCAGTAAAGTTTCGAAACACCACCCTAAATGTATGTTCCTATTTCCACTTCTCATAAATTATTTTAGTTATTACATCACAACTGTTTGCTGAACCTAAGAACATACAAAAAACTAGGCTTATTGTCAAAACAATTAAAAATATCTGCAACTTGGGTTCAAAAAACAATACTCAATAGTGCTTTTGCACAACTAGGTCCACTTCAGTATTGAAAGATAATGCATTTCTGCTCAACCCCACTTAATCCACATTCACTTTTCTGGAGATCTAATAAAGATGTTGATTTCCCTATGGCAAGAAATATTAGAGGAAAAAGGAGGCTAGATGTTGAGATTGAAGTGTCAACAGGTACATTTTCCACCAAAAAACTTTGCTTGACCTGTATCTGTTCTTTCTGTAGAAGTGACAATATTAAAAAGCCAAGTTTTTCCTGTAAACAACCAAAAAACCCCCACAAAAATGTACAGAAAATTTCAACAAGCTCTACGCTGAGAATTCCTGCATTTAAAAAAATGCATGAATTAGGACAAAATTCACAGGGATGGAAAAGGCTGGCTACTTTATGGGGCATTTTGTTCACACCTGTAACTGTAAAACTCCTTTTCACAGTAGATACAATCAATTCATAACCAAGCATTAAAAGTTAAACTTTCACTTCTTACAGAGTTTTCATGGTCCAAGTTTCAAGGTACATGTAAAAAGAGAAGTGATAAAAAAGAATGAAAAACTGACATGCTTCATTTCTAAACAAATGTGGTTTCTGAAAATTAAATTATTTTTAAAAACTTCAATTTTGCTGACATTGACTTGATTTAGGGTGAAAACTCCATTTTAGTGTATTAAGGACATCACTGCAAACATTTAATAAGGAACAGACTGGTCTAGTAGGAAGAGCTTGGGCTTGGATATCAGTGGATCTGGGTTCTAATCCCAAATCCACTATTTACCTATTGTGTGTCCTTGGGCAAGTCACTTAATTCTCCTGTGCCTCAGTATCCTCATCTGTAAAATGGGGGTTTGGTTCCTACACAGACTGTTGAGTTCCAGGCATGGCAGAGATTATGCCTTGTGATATCTTGCATTTACCCCAGCCCTTTACATACTATATGGTACATAGTAAGCATTTAAATATCACAATTATTAATATGAAAGTACATTTTAAGGGTCAAAACATTTATATCTTAAGCAATAGGGACAAAATAAAAAGTAACAGCATATTCGAACCTCTCAATTAAATTCAATTAATAAGTTCAATGGTAATAAATACACTATGCAAGATATTTAACTTTTCAAAATGTAATACTCAAAAATTAACAAACCCATTTTTCTTTTGGCCTGGGGAAGCAACATCTCACAATCCAGTGTACTCTTTCTAGCCATCTCTAAACATAACTGTACTGACCCATTTTTGTAACATTTCTTTCCTTTGATTCCACATTAGGTAAGTCCTCTGCATACAGTCAGCACTCAATAAATACAACTGACTGACACAGGAAAATTTATGGCTTGGATTCCATTCAAATTAAAATAACCAAATAAAACACTTTCCAAATTTAATTCTCTGGCAGAATTCCTTCTTAAAATACAATCTACTTGGATTTTTTGTAGAATTCTATCAAGTTAGTAATTTTAGTACTACCCGACAGTAAAACCCTTCATTCAGTTATTTCTCTACAAAAAGAATCTACCAATGTTTTAATCAGGAAGCCCTATAAAAATCTCACACATTTTCTAATTTTTTTTTTCCATCACAATTTTATGGGTTCATTTTCCTCACTTTTTTTTCCATTCTACCAATATCATTCCTTCCCATAGGTTTTAATGACTTGTATTTTCCTAGGATCAATCTCATATTATTTACAGTGAAAGCAATATTGTGGAATCATCTTCATCCAAATATTTTAAAATTTCTTTAAAAGCCACATCTACCTGAAACCCAGAAAAAGTTTACCAATAAGAAGCCAGGCACGTGAGGGAGACCAACGGTTTAACAACAAAACTAGACCAATCCAATGAAACTTTTCAACATGGAGTTTGAGTACAGCAGTAGGTGCTGGAACAGCCTAATGAGATTTCCAGTCCATGACCCACATGGGATCTAGACCCACCCCCTCTACTCGTTGAGGGCAGGGAACGTGTCTACCAACTATTTTACTCTTATAATTGTACTCTCCCAAGTGCTTAGTACACTGCTCTGCATGCAGTAAATGCTCAATAAATGACTGACTGATGACTATCCATGACTGTAGACTATAAACTCCTTGTGGACAGGGATTGTGTCTACCAACTTTAATTGCACTTGCCCCAATGCTTTGGTGTTCTGTGTACAGTACGTGCTCAATAAATACCACTAACTGAATAATAATAATAATAATAATAATAATGGTATTTGTTAAGTACTTACTATGTGCCAGACACTGGGTGCTAATGAAGGTACAAGATAATCGAGTTAGACACAGTTCCTGTCCCACATAGGGCTCACAGTCTTAATCCCTTTTTACAGATGAGGTAACTGAGGCACAGAGAAGTGAAGTGACTTGCCCAAGGTCACACAGCAGACACGTTGTAGAGTCGGGATTAGCACTCCAACTCCCAGTGCTCCCTCCACTAGGCCAAGTGAATGAAGCACTAGGGAACCCGAGAACCTATAAAATTCAGAAAAACACAAACCCATCTGGTGTATTTAGTTCCATTATAAGACTCTGGGGCTCCTTTCTGCTGCCGCCGCTCCCCACCACCCTCGGCCTAATTTTGTTTTCAAGCCATTGTTTTCTTCCTCTTCTTTAAGGAATGATTTCTTCCTGACAGGGCTGGTTTCAGCTCCTCCTGTGGTAGGAAATCCACTAGGGGTTGCTCCTCCCTAAGGGGGAGATTCATCTCCTCTTGCCCCACTGAGATTTAGGCCATAGAGAGGCCCAGCCCCTGGGAAAGTTCTCCTGCCTGTCCTGGGCCTCTCATGCTACAATAATCCAGGTACCTGGCCACTTCCTTCCATCATCCCCGATGGTTGCCAGTGGATTATCACTAGACAGCCTTGCTTCTGCCAAAGGAAATGGCTCCCAAGTGTCTAAGGTAGTCCTTCAGTCGTTCCTTAAAATGAAGGCGTAAACTAAACAGCATCCACCGCCCAATTTATTTTCCCTATGTATGAAATTCTCCCTTGGACGACACTGTTTCCTCTCACCAAGTTGCAGGTTCCCTCCAAGTGCCATTGGCCCAAGGCCTGGAGGCCCCTTTCCAGCACCTCCGGCCATCCTCCAGGGATGATCTGAAGAGAGCACAGATGTGGACGGGCTACTGCGCTGCTTAAATCATCCCTGCCCCCGCTGAACCCTGCGGTGCCTTCCCCTGACTCCCCGGGGACAGTTAAGCAGATGGCAAAACATTTCAAATCATCGCTGCCAGATGTTGCAGAATGGGGAGGGAGCACTCGTTGGTTCCTGCCTCACCTTTCCTCCTTCAGGGGCTGCCCAACCAGACAATGCTTTTCTCCCAAGCGAAGAGGGGGATGGGAGAGGGGGAAAAGTCCTCCATCTCAACTCCCTACTGAAAATAGCATTTTAATTCACTTTCCCCACAAGGGGGAAGAGGGAAACATGGTGGGGAGACAAACCTAAAAGCCACACACAAGTTCACTGGGCTTCTAATCTAATTTTAAAGTATCGTTTATCATTTCTCTCAGTCAAAAACCTTTCATAATTGTTGAATCTTTTACATCCATAATAGTCTTTTAAATACAGATTTTTCTGGTAAAATTGCTGAAGTTGCTCCTGCATTTAGAATAAAAATATTTTTTTCCTTCGGTCCCATCCTGTTATTCAAAATGTAGTTATTTTCAAAAGTTAAAGGTCCTATTGTTTGGTATGAATCAATCCTCTCCAGAAACAATAATATATTACATCCAGATCTCTATTTTCTACATTTTTTTTAATTAAACACAATCAGTAAATTATCTTAACCATAAAATAATATTTTTAAATGACCGGAATCAATGGACAAGCATTTTGTTTCCTCCTTTAGTACAAATGGGCTAAAACAACTGGTCTACTATGAATACCAAACTTGAAGCTATGACGAAATGACATAACAATACTAAAACACAGGTAAATTAAGACTTTTCTTTCGAGCTCAAATCACTGTGCTAGAGTGGTATTTATTTCCTTCTGGAAGGTGCATGTACATTTTGGAAGTCAACCAAATTTTGACACCTTTGCATTCTGAAGTATTTACTTTCCTAGTATACAAACTTCAGAAAGGAAAATCCAAAGAATATTCAAACACTGCACCATTTTACTCTTGATCGGATGAGTTGGAAGTATAGAGCGCTTGCAATTTTCACATCTGGAGCTCACTGCAAATAATCAGTCTTAACTTACCTGGTGCTAATCCAGCAGTAGCAGGGCCTCCCATGGATGGGTGAGAGAACAAGGCTTGAGAGAAGGCAGACATATTGGATTGGGACACGTTACTCAGCCTGGAGGTTGATCCTCCCTTAGGAATAAACTCGCTTGCAGTAGGATTTGGTGTCTATTTGAAAATCAAATATAACAGGTTAACACTTTAAGTCTGAAGAGATGAATACTTTCATAGGCATTATTCCAGAGATGTTTCAGTTGTATTAAAGATTTATTTTTCTATTTTTCATTGATAGCTGGAAAAAAACCCTGCTTCTTAGCTTATTAATAAATTTACCACACTCCTTTCAAAAAAAAAGACTCCTTTCAAAAAACTGTACAAATTACACTTCAATTTGTAAGAGTTTAAGTGTTCCATTTGGAGAATTTGCACCTCAAGACTATGAGCCATTTGTCACTTAGCCACTTGCTAAGTAATAGTCATTGCTAAACTAAAACACTTTAGAGAACAGGGTGCTTGAAACTACCTCAAAACTGAGTACAAAAGTTTCAAATTTAAAGGTCATGTCTGCCTTTGTTCCAAAGCTACTTACTTGTTCCCTTTCTGGTTCTCGGCTTTCATAAACTTGAATGATTTACCTTCACCCAGTAAGTCCTTTTCCTAATAGTAGGAAGTCATGTTAAGTGGCATTGAAATGAGAAAAAACTATTTTCAAAAAAGAAACAATGGGTGGCGAATGTGGATACAGCGGGGAAAAAAATCAGCTTAAAGCACTCATTCAAATAACTTTAAAAAAATGCGAACTGTGGAAATAACATTTATACCTCTATGGTGAGGCTTTGTGAAGAAATACTGCCCTGAGACAACTCTGCTAAAACGTGATAGAGAATTGCCACTGAGCCTCTGGGCAATCGGGGGTAATGGAAGTTCACCCCGTCTTGCCGTGTCAACTGCTTTCACTAAGCATTCTGGACAGGATGCTTACGGGGCTGGGGGGGCTTTAAGGACTGTCCATATGACAATGAGTATCTGCTGGAATGTACACGGCACACGCGTGTGCATCGGCGGCCAGATTGCAGGCATTCTCTAGAGGGAGCTTTAACCCAGGTTTTACAGAGAATGGAGCCCTCCCACCCCAGCCAACACCCCCCAATCCAAGGAGAGGGAAGGGTTCAAAACACTGGATTAGGACAGAAAAGAATTCACCCGGGCAATAAAGCCCATCGCTTGTTTTTTTATTACTATCTGAATCATTTCTTAGGCTTAGACAATGAGCCCCATGTGGGACAGGGCCTGTACCCAACCCCAGCACTTAGTACAGTTTTTGGCCAACAGGAAGAGCTTCAATGTCACCATTATTATATTTCTTTCGCCATGTCCACGTTTGCATCTAAAATGGACTACAAGCTACTGGAAGAGGGTCCATCTGTTCAGCTGGCAAAGGATGAGGCATATCAAGACCCTGTGACTAAATTAATGCTTTTCACTGGGGTGGAGATGAGGCCCAGAAAACAAAAATAAAAACATGGAAATGAACTCCGTGAGCTCAAACATTTAAAAATCTGAAGGAAAAGGACCTCATTATCACCGATCTCTTCAAAAATTGTGTACGAAGGACACCAAGTTAAGCTTATAACAAACCAAGCTTTGCCAGAAAGGCAATTAGCTAATGAAAAGCAACAACTAGTTAAGAAAACCATTAAAAATAGAATAAAACCACCAGGGAATATTTCAGAATGTTGCATTTGGACAAACTTTGCATTCAAAAGTTGATGGCAGCAAAATAACTAATGGGAAGGTTAGCAAACTCAAATCAAAAACAAAAAGGGTCCAATTCGAAGAAATCCGTAAGTTTGGCCCTCAAAAAAGTTTTTCCTCTAACAGCACAAGTCATGTCTCTAACTGAGTAATTAGACAAAAAATAAAGATGTGAAACTAAAGGAGGTTAGATAAGATGAAAAGCACCCCAAATCTGGATACTGTTAGTATAACCTAGGAGTTCCAGAAGGAAGCCTCGCTGTAGGCTCCATATCCAGAGCAGGCAACACCAAAACCATTCTTAAATGCCCAATTGCAAAGACACAAATCAATTTACTGGTTCAAAAACAGTTCAGGCCAATGAACAGGGACCCTGAAATCAACTACATACCACAAAATTACCTGTACCCAGACTATGAATATCTAAAGGGCACCAACCATACTTCTTCTATATCCAAAGTTCGGGACTGTTATTTCTTTTAACCAGAAGTGGAGTGATTTGATGTTACTCATTGGATAGGGATAGCCACCTTGCTCAGAAAAAATGACCTTAATGGTATAACCTGAATGGTTTCCAGAGGCGGCAGTGATTCTGACAATAATTTTACAGTCCACTTTGTCCAAAAAGTGGAGAATTAGATTCCACAGGAGATCTAGCTACCAAAGGACTACGTGCTGTTCTCAGAGGCTCCCTGGTCATTTTTGACCAGGATAGTGTGGTCACCTGACCAAACCCAATTAGGAAAACACCTGGAATTTATCACCTCAATTAATGGTGCAGACTTTTACTATTAAGTGTGGGGATGGAGTTGGGATGGGTCTTCCAGGGGAAAGGCAGAGATTTGTTCCCAGATCCAAATAGGCACCCCTGGAGACCACTGGCCTAATCAGTGTGCTCTTCAAGAGCGGGTATCACATAAGAGTTCTTTTGTTTGCCCCCACCCCCCCACCCCCAAGAGACTGCTCTCTTCATCCAACAGGATCCCAATAAATGTTGCTGATGGTGCCAATGATGATGAGGATGATGGACAGCAGCCAGAGATGTGGGGAAACTGACACACCCAGCGGAGCCCTGAAAGCCCTATTTTCCCTGTGGCTAGGGAAGGGCCCAGGAGCCCTGCCCTTCTGCAACTGGGCTCTCTTCCATTCCAGCCACAGCTGGGGAAGGAAAGCGCTCCCAGGCTTGTCGTGTCTAGGCCTGAACTAGAAGTGGAATCTCCATTCTGGAGGGTCTCCTTCAGAGGGCCACCACCCCTTCCCCCAACAAGCCGGCAAGGAACGTGAGCTACGGCTGCCAGCTCGACCCCCAGATCTGTGCGGGGCAAGCTAATGACTTTGGTCCTTTAGCCCCAATCCTAAAGGGGAGGGGAACTAACTACCTCTCACTTCTCCTTCAGAGTTGGCACCTATAATCCTAACTTCACATTACACTCCACAGTAGTAATCTAGGCCAGGAGAAGGCAGAGAAATGAGCACAAAGGACAAGAAGGAGGTGGAAGGATTTTTGCAGATTACATTTTTATTTCACATTGTCTGCCTCCCCTTCTAGAGTGTAAATCCATTGTGGACAGGGAATATGTCTCCTAATTCTGTTGTGCTCTCCCAAGTGCTTAAAATAGTCCTCTGCACATAGTAAGTGTTCAATGAATATGATTGATCCCAGGGCAGCAAGTAATCTTTGACGGCTTGACAGTATTTGAAACAATTAATGAATTGATAAATGAAAGTGGAGGGAGGGGAGAAGGGGGAGAGGTGCTTGGTTTCCCTGAGGAATTGTCCAGAGGCCCAAATCAGACTCTGGCTAGGGATGGCCAGGGGCTTGAAAAAGTTGGACTGCAGGTAGGAGTCTGACCTTGTGATTGGAATGAACTCTATCCAGAAGGGTTTGGAACAAGCAGGGCAACGTATAGGTACCTTGACATTTGAATAGCCTGGGTACTGAGTATTCTAGAGAGGCAAGTGGAGACCAATGGATTTATAAAAATTTCCCTGGTGCCTTCACTCTAGGCAATTAAACATGTGAATGTTGCCTATGGGGAAAAAAAGAGTTAACTTTCAAAGATACTTGAAGAAAAATTAAGAGGCAGGTTGTCCTGTTGGGGACCTGGTATGAGATAAAGACCAAAACTTGGAGTCCATTACTAGCACCTCCGATTGAACGTTAAACAGTTTAAAGTCATCGGTAGAGATTGTGTAAATTTAAATAGAAAGGGGGTTAGAGTAATCCTGAAAAAATGTAAGGAGGTGGCCGAAAACACTTGAGTTTCAACACAAACTCCCAAGGGAAAAAAAAAATTACTTCGACCAGAATTTAGAACTGAAATGTAGGCTTGAACTACAATGGATTTTTTTTTTTAAAACTAGCTGGTACTGATGACTACAAAAATAAACTGATGGTTGCAAAAAGCCTAGGGACGATGGGTAGGCAGTCAGACGATCACTTGGTGCAGAGAGAGGTATAATTCCATTTTGTCTCTCACCTCTACCATCCGCTTGAGGGAAAGCAATCTTTGTGGACCTCTGTCCTCACTGGAAACCTATGAGAACCTCTGTGACGTCGTGCTTACCTGCTGCCTTCTGGGTTCTGGTCTTGGGCTCCAACCAGCACCCCTAGCCCAAGAGGAAAATGGCATGGGTCCCCACAATTCCTGACACTTACCTGCTCCTTCTCGGGTGCTTGCCTCTGGGATGATGCAGGGCTGCCAACCCAGAGGTAAACCTTTAGTGCCACCGTGGGTGTGCCCACCATCCTGAGCACTCCCCAGCATTCTCCTCTGCCACCTAAGATGATGGGAGAGGCACAGGCGGAGGGGGAAGCAGTGCGGGTCTTTGGCACACCTATGGTGCCCACTTCCAGTTTACTTCTGGCCTCGTCGTGGCGTGTGGCACCCCAAGACCAGGACCCAGGGGGGCAGCACGATCCCTGGAACTCCCATGGTGACCCAAACTGGAAGCAGCAACAGGGAAGCCCCAGGAAACAGGCTGACCACTCAGGCACCTCCAACTCTTTAGGAGTCAGAGTCAGTCCCACACTACACCCAAATCCATGGCAGAAGCAAGGTTTACTGCATTCAACAAAACAAGAAACAATTAATCTCAAAAACAGTTCAATCCACCTATAAATATGAGCAGGCAAGCTGCATCTTTAATACACACACAGTGAAATCTGAACAGTTTTCTCACTCAGAATTCCTACTAAAACAATTCAAATTCCAAAGGTTGGAGCCATTAATGGAGAAAAAAGAAATCCTTAACTGCAAACACCAGATTTGAAATCTTCAGACTTTAGGAGTTCAACTTAAATTCTACCACGAGAAGTTGACAGAGTTGGAGCCTGAAGTTCAACCAGGAACTACATACCCCTCCACCATAGGCTAACACTGATGGAGATATCACAGGATTTCAGATCTATGGCTGGGACCAACTTGTCATTTTGAATGTATAGAAGTGAATTTGGGGTAGAACAAAAAGGGTGAGAGAGAAGGAGAGGGGGCAAAACAAGGGACGAAAGCAGATGAGAGAGGGAGAGGAAAATAAAAGAAAAAAGAAACTGAGAGAGAGGAGAAAAGGAAGAGAGGGAGGGAAGGTAAGAGGTCACTTAAGATCAGCTTACTCTTACTGTACTTCCTAAGCGCTTAGCCTAGTGCTCTGAACGCAGAAAGCACTCAATGAATTAACTTAGCCTCCCTGCTGAGTAGTTGCCACTTCACCCCTTAGGATGAACAGCCCCGAGTGGCCCAACTTCCCTACCCAAGCCACAGTGGCAAGGTGGCAGCTCCAGGTGGGGAAGATGCACAAAGATTCCGGGAAGCTCATCCTCATGGGTGCCAGAGCCAAGAGTAGTCTCCCTGGCCACTGGAACCCCACTGGTCCCTGGGCCACAGATTCAGCTGGAAGGGAGAGATGGGGGAGCCACCATTTTGTCCCATCTCCTGCCCCTTTCCAGATTCAAGGTACAGGGAAGACTAGCAAAGAAGCTAGGGAGAGTCGGGAGGATGTTGAAGCTAATGCTTTGCCGTTCAGTCACAGGGGTGACTTCTTCATCGCCAGAAGTCACTGGCAACTGTGATGGAGTAGGAATTATTTCACCCACTTAAGTTTTTCCTCTCCTTAATAACAGACTGTAAGCTCTTGTGGACAGGATTGTTGTCCACCGTCTTTAGTATACTCTACCAGGTGCTTAGTACTAAGCGCTCAATAAATACCATTGATTGGTAAGCAAAATTGTAGGCTTTCCTCCAAGGCAGCCAATCACCTCTTCACTAGTCCCACAGAGTATATCTTAAGGCTCCGTAAAATTGACTTGGAGCTGTTCGATTTTATGGAAAAAAAAATTATCTTAAGTGAGGAATACGTACATGTGAAGTCAATTAGTCAGAATAGTCTCCTCTTGATTGTTCAGATGCTGGGTGACTTCATATCTCGAACAAAAGGTCGACAGGAGAAATGAAATGAAACTCAAACCTGTCCATTTTGACTTCAATAGCACTCTGGTAAAAAGTCAGTGGAGGAAGAGAAGGTGATGACTGAAAATAGTGTCCCAAATTGGCTTTGGAATTATCTCTAGATTTTGTTTATCCATTTTTCATGGTATTTCTTAAGTGCTTGCTATTGTGCCAAACTTCATTCTAAGCGCTGGGGTAGGTACAAGTTAATTAGATCAGACACCATCCTGTCCTGCATGGGGCTCCCAGTCCAAGTAGGAGGAAGAATAGGTATTAATCCCCATTTTACAGTTGAGGAAACTAAGGCATAGATAAATTAAATGACTTGCCCAAGGTCACACAGCATCGCCCAATATAACGGCCACAGAAATGCTCTAGAATGTAGGTCCTCTAGGTTGCTTGCTAACTAAAACTAGGCGGGGGGACGGCCCAATTCATATTACGTGGTGGAAGCCAAATTTGTTTTTGAGACCTTTATCACAAACCCCATAGAAGATTACAAAAATTCTTTATGGAACCGAGCCAAACCTGAGAATCTAGATCACTTGTATTTTTCTCTCTTCCCCTCAAACTACACTGGGGAATATTTCAACAGAATGAAAACAGCATTGGAGAAGGAGTCAGTGGAGCTCCTGAATGATTCGGGAGGCCAGCAACTATCTATGAAATGCTATCAGTCAACTGACAGATTGGTTCCTGAATCAAGGTCAGATTTCCTATTTTAACCAAAACTACCCAGAACTGGGCTCTCGGGCAATTACAGATAAAACAGCTACATTTATTTATAAATGAATCACAGAGGTTCACAATAGAATGGCCAAGTTCTATTCCGTCGGAAGGAAAATGGATGTGTCAACTCTGTGGTGACTCTCTTCCTTCTCACCCTCTCTACTTTCCTCCTCCCACACCCCACAGCTTTTCAGATGGTTTCTCTGCCCCCCCGTGGCTTCCCTGATAGTTTCCCGATTGTCCTCACCCTGATGCCTGCGCTGTAAAAGATGTTGTAAAGTCAAAAAACCAACGTGCTGCAAACAGAAACAGGGTGCAAATGTAACAGCCCAAGTGCCATTCATAGTCCCTTGAAACATCTTAAAATTAAGGACTGCATGCAAAATCTGCTCTATAATCCCCAAGAATCGTCCTTCTCTATTCACATCTGAACGTTACATTTTCTTTTCTCCCCTGTATGGGCTGATGGCTGGCCAAAGGCACGTTGTGCCATTTCATTGGCCAGTGACCACTGGATGCCCTCACAGCTGGCCCTGGCTTCCCCACGACTCTCCCTCTTCCCAGCCCTGTGGTTGGGGAAGACCAGCAGGAACCAAAGGCAGTTGGGCAAGACAGGGCCAGAGGCAGCAGCCACTGAATTTCAGCTCTTTCTGGAGCTCTGTGTTTCGTTCTCTCTCTCTTTCTTCCCCCGGGCCCCTTGCTACCATTTATGGAGACCAATGCCCGTTGCACCCCAGTGACACAAATTTTAATATTTTAATCGCAATGTGAATTTAATTGAATTGCAATTTACTCTACAGGCAGGTTAGAAGTAGAAAGCAGTCAGCTAATTCAGGATAGCATAGTAGAAATCCACGAAAGAAGGAAAAAAACCTCCTTTATTTATCTTAATTAGGTAAGCCAAAGCCAGCAAAATTAACACTCCAACTAGCCTTTAGTCATTTATATCAATTCAGCAGGAGAAGCTGGAACACAGGATAATATGAAACCTCCAGTGGGAGGATGGAAAAAAATGATTGAGGCTTCCTCCAATTCAGAATGCGCACCCCTGAGTTGCCATCTGAGTGAAAGGCCCTGGACTCCAAACTTTCTTCACACTCCATAACATATCCAATTCGGTACCATGCCCAGAAAAGTACTCAATACACAGAGCAGTTGAAGATGACGACTGAGAGAACAGCCCCAACAGTGTCCAAGATGCTAATCCCTGCCAATGTTTTCTAAGAAAAAAGTAATGAAATAGATATTCTACTCAAGTCCGAGGGGGGAAGGGGGGAATAGAGAAGGCAGAATTTTGAGGCACCTACCACCAGGAAGTCACTGTCATTTTCCACCACTTTGGTAGAAATACAATGGCTGTCCCCTCTGGGGGATTACTCAGCTACGCTGCCATAATTCTAGCCCTTGGACTTCCATTTGGCAGATGAGAAACAGTGTTTGTGCAAACCTTAAATACACTGAAAATAGCACCACTCAAAACTTTTTCTAGAAAATGTTCACATCTCCAAAGTAGAATCAGGGGCCAACTGTATCCAATATTTAAAGCCTGCAAGTACAGGCAGTGTTGTTGGTAATTATTCTAAGCAGGCAGGTGTTTCGGGGGGGAGCAAAGTGAGTCAGCACTGGGTCGACACTGACAGCAGAGCTTGGGTTTTGTTTGTTTTATTTTTGGCTCAAAGAAAACAATGCTTAGTATCCTTTTCCTTTTAGGACAACTGAGAAGTCCTTCATTGGATATTTAATAAACAGAAAACATTTCAAAATGCAGCTACATCACTTCTCTCAAACACCATGGAAAACCAGAGACAACTCAATAAAACCGTCAACTCTAACATCCTCAAAAAAAAATCCAATGTAATTCAATCATCTAAAATACATAGCTTTGTGGACCTCCTAGCTTATCAGAATGAACAAAATATCAGTTGGTGCATAAACATTCGTACAATGTTGAGAAACATCCTGATATTTTCAGCTGTCTACGCAATATGTTCTATTAATACAGTTGCTGCAATTAATGTTAAAAGTTAGTGGTAAAAATCTAAGGATTTTCTATTAGTTAAATATTATTCACTCAGCATATTAGAAATAATTCTAATTGGGCTTGAACAAAAATCCAACAAGAAAAAACAGGAACAGACACAGAAGAAAGGCATAACCTACAAAGAAAGAGCAAATAATAATAAACTGTCAAACCATTTTGGCTAGTTTTCCCCTAGGCTTTATTTATTGATGAAAAATTTGGCCCCAATCCACCCTCCTTTGTCAACTAACAATTTCCAGAAGCTATATACACAAAAGAGGCAGCCAAGATCATAACTTTTCAAAAAGCAACTAGAAAAATTAATTTTACCTGTAAATTGTTTTCTGTGACTCTGTTCCACCAAACCATATTGATGGGTACTCCTGATTTACACCTGTCAGCCAGGGAGCCAATAGGGTTCTTTGATTTTCGTGTCTTTGATCCCACCGGAACTAGCCTCTCCTCCAGCATCCCCAGTCGATACTTCCTTGGCTACGAAAAAGAAGGAGAAAAACCAGGCCACTCCTAACATCCCTCCGTCTTCGGCTAAGCTAAAATACCTAGCATTAGAGGACATCTGGATTGGTGGAATAGGAAACAATTTGCAAGTAAAATTCCTTGAAACCATTTCCTCCCCTTTTGCTTCTCTCCCCCAGCCCCAGCCCCACCATCTGCCGATCCTGACCGACGGTCTGAACAATCACACTGTGAAGCGCATCTGAGCTATATTAAGGAAAACTTTGTAAATGAATGTCAGACCTCAACTTTGTACTTCGACTCGGTCGCTGAGAGGCAGTGTGCACGGTAAATGCTGGGTGAAAATTTCTCCCCTAACATTTACCTTTTCTCAACCCATTAAGCAGAAATGGTTCTGGTGGAATAAGTACAAAGTAAAAGTGCAATAATTTCCAACCTACCAGCTCTTCCACCACCCCTCCCGGGCCTATATACCTTCAACCACTTCGTGTGGGAGAAGGGAATGTCACATAATTAAGAGGTCATGGCTTCTGGATAGAGAGTCAGATCCAAATGAATTTAAGGCCACGGTGAGCCAGGCAGTGATATGGTTCTCTAAGTCAAGCAACAAGGTAAAGAGAACTGAACCTCACCTTTTAAGAAGGCCCTTAAGAGCATGATTTTAAAGAAAATTAAAGAAAATTAAAAGGATTTCAGAGATTACACAGAAAGTAATCCAAACCTTCCACGCTGTTCCACTTGGAAATTTTTCGAGCAAAAATTACTAAAGCTACTCGCTCCCTTCGGGGAGAATGATGGTAATTCAGCCTGTGCATATTTAATCCTGGGATGATTGGTTACCACCATCAAGATCTATAAATATTCTTAATTGGAATAGTGATTTTTTTTTTACCAACAGCAGTAAATGTGGCACTTTGGGGAAAGGTTTTCCTGGAAAGCTGCTTGGGAAGGCGTTCAGCCACCTGCTTGATTGCAAGTGAGAGGGGTTTGCATTCTCTTAGGTTGTGATATCGGCAGGGTGGGTGTGTATGGTGGGGGGAGTTCGGCAGGTCGTACCCTGCTTAGTGTGGGTGAGGCCACCAAGCTTTCACCGTGGATTAAATGCTTATTCTTTCACTGTCCCTAATTTATCTGAGGCCAGGATCTATATAATGAGGATGCCTTTTCTGCAAAGGCTTCATTTCCCTAGTTCCAGAGCAGAAGTACCTTCTCAGTCATAAAATACACAACAAGAAAAGAAACTCCTCATCAGAGTTGGTGGTATCAACCGGATCCTGCATCGAGTGCCTTTTCAGACAGGAGCGAGGCTTTAAGACTCCCTACCTTGGCACTAAAGGACTTCCTGTTAACACAAAGCCTCAAGGATGGATTATAACAAAAATGGAAGTCATAGTCTTGGCGCTCATCAAGAGAAACAATCAGCTTAAGGCTAGACTCAGATGACTGGCTTCAAATTTGTTTCATTTAACCACGTCAACCTTGGAACAAGGGAGAAAAGGCCTTCAGGAGTGCTATTCTAGTAAAAAGGATTTTTTCACTGAGGCAGTGTCTGCTAGAATACTCTACTTTAAGGCCGAAAAAGTACCGAAAAAGTGCTGTCTAGGCCAACTCCTCTTGGCTACTGGAGCCGACAGCCAGAAAATATGCTGCTCTGTAGCAGCTCAGAACAAGATGAACAAAGGTCTGAAAATGCAGAATCCCAAGCAGGCGAAAGAAGTGGGACTATCCGAAGTGGATTCTATATCCTGAAAGGCAACAAAATTGAGTTCCTTGAAGGCAGGGACCATGTCTTTTTTTTTTCTTTGTATTCTCCCAAGGACGTAGGTCAGTGGTCTCTCTATAGTGAGCATTTAAATACTAAGGGATAGAGGTAGCTTGGAGTGACCTTACTCCAAAGTAGGAACTTGGGAGTTACTGGCAACAGAGCTCTGCATCTGTAACTCATGACACAGTACAAGCTGCACAGAAGGGATTGGGAATGATAACCTAACCTAATGCTAATTAAGGAACCCAATTCTCCCACTGAGGAAAAGGCACATTTGCATTGAGCTTTTATGGTTGTAATGTGGAGTTGTGCCCTATCCGTAACCCACCCGTCACTGTGTTCCACTGGATACCACTGGCCCGTCCACTCTACTGTAGCTGACCAAGCACCTTCTACCAAGCCTCCTCATAACCAAGTTCCAATCCAGTGTGGCTGGCAAAGGACCCTAAGGTTATGTCCTTCCTTAAGGGAAGGAGAGGCTAGGAACTGAATCCAGTTCTGCTAGATTAAATACAAGTGGAGAAAAACTAAATAAATAAGCCATCTGTTGCCTCTCCCAGCCTGAACATTTTAGCATAATAATAATAATAATAATAATAATGATGGTATTTCTAAAGTGCTTACTATGTGCCGAGCACTGTTCAAAGCGCTGGGATAGATACAAGGTGATCAGGCTGTCCCACGTGGGGCTCACAGACTTAATCCCCATTTTACAGATGAGGTAACTGACACACAGGGAAATTAAGTGACTTGCCCAAAGACACACAGCTGACAAGTGGCAGAGCCAGGATTAGAATTCATGATCTCTGACTCCCAAACCAGTGCTCTTTCCACTAAGCCACGGTGCTTCTCTAACAGCCACCATTAGCGTAGCTTAGTGCAACATTATCAGCATACAACATGAGGACTTACTGATTATGATATTTTAAGTTAACTTTTTACGTCACTAAACTTAGTAGAGGTTCTCGCTTTAGAATCAAGGTACGCCAACAATTACTCTAACAACAAAGCGATGTTAAAAAGTATGAGCCTTACTGTGAGTATTTCTGGAAATTTGAATAATCCCTAAAAAAACCTCAGTGGAGGAATTTTAAATAAAAAAATTACCATTTTTCTCCCCCATCAAGGCCAAACTATGTTTCAACTTTGGTTAAACAATAACCAATCAATGATATTTACTGAGTGTTTACTCTGTGCAGAGCACTGTACTAAGTGCTCGAGAGAGTACAATACAACAGAGGTGGTAGACATGTTCCCCATACATAAGAGCTTAGTCTACCAGGGGAGACAGGCATATATATACATATATAAATTCATAAGTGCTGTGGGCAGATATCGTAGGCTTAAAGGGTGCAGATTTAAGTGCAAAGGAAACATGGAAGGGAGAGGGAGTAGGGCAAAAGAGGGCTTATTCAGGGAAGGACTCAGAGGAGATGTGACAAATATATTCTGCTTTAAAGTCAATTATATTTATATGTAATAATAATATTGATGGCATTTGTTAAACGTTTACTATTTGCCAAGGACTGCTCTGAGCGCTGGGGTAGATACAAGGTAATCAGGTTGTCCCACGTGGGGTTCACAGTCTTAATCTTCATTTTACAGATGAGGTAACTGAGGCACGGAGAAGTGAAGTGACTTGCTCAAAATCACGCAGCTGATAAGTGGCAGAGCCGGGATTAGAACCCACAACCTCTGACTCTCAAGCCCGAGCTCTTGCCATTAAGCCAGACTGCTTCTTTACACACATACACAAAATTATATTCACACACACATGCACGTATATATAAAATATACACACACATACACACTTTACAGACTATATTTTTTAAATTTGGCTTTCAAAGAAACTTGATAGATCAGTAGCAAAATTGGCCATGCCGATTACAATGCCTCTCCCTTCTCACCCCTTTGACAATTTATTTATTGACAAACATCAAAACCATCAGGTGTGAACTCCCAAAACCTCTCCCTTCATATCTGCTCTCTCATCATTCTCATCCCTTTCTGATGTAATTTTAGGGTCTTACAATCTTCGGCTAGAGTGTAAAATCCTTTAGGGCAGGTATCCAGTCTAATGATTCTACTGTATTTTCCCAAAAGCTGAGTACAGTGCTCTGCACACTCTGCGTGCTCAATACTATTACTTGATTAAAGAAAAGAACCACATCATATCTCATTTTTAAGGATAAAAAAGGAGGAAAAAATAATCTCAAAAAACTGCATTCTTTTCTGAAATACCAGGAAGTTTTTCTCCAGTGCTGATCATTAGAAAAGGATTTAAATGTCTAATATTACTTCTTAAGCTTTCAGATATTTAGCAAAACCAGTTGGAGAGCTAAATGTTTGCAAAGAACCAACTCAGACGTCTTCACGCAGATGAGATCTCTATTTCCCTACCATCTTTCATTTGGGTAACGAAATTAAAAGAGCCTCCCCTGTTCTCAACAGTAATAAGTCACGTTGCAGTCATCGTGCAAAGTAGAAAACTATATAATCACATAGTTAGACTTGGACATGAAATTACGCTCTTCTTATCTTCAAGGTGCTGTGAATACCAATGAATTTCTGATACATCAGAACGCAAGTCCTCCAAATCAGTGTTTTGAAGCACGATTGATAATAATGAATGAGGTAACTTAGCCGTACATACTGCCTGCTGCAGCACGGGCTTTGGAGTGAGAGGTCATGGGTTCGAACCCCGGCTCTGCCACTTGTCAGCTGTGTGACTTTAGGCAAGTCACTTAACTTCTCGGTGCCTCAGTTCCCTCATCTGTAAAATGGGGATTAAGACTGTGAGCCCCACGTGGGACAACCTGATTCCCTTGTGTCTACCCCAGCGCTTAGAACAGTGCTCGGCACATAGTAAGCGCTTAACAAATACCAACATTATTATTATTATTATTTCCTCATCTGTAAAAGGAGGATTAAATACTTGTTTTCTCTCTCTCTCTCCCCACTGAGACTTTGAACTCCGTGTGGGTCACAGATTTGATTACCTTGGATCTGCCCCAGCGCTTAGTATAGTGCCTGGCACATAGTAAGAGCTTAATGAACAAGTACCACAATTATTATTATTATTACAGTTTTAAAAAACTTCATTTTACTCTAAGCAAAACTCACGTCTGGACTAAAACGGAGACACCTGATACAAGGTGACTCTAGTTCTATTCCTTATCTACAGGAACCACAACCGCCACTTTCCGTGAGTGGTTTTGTACTGGAAGTAAATGCAGCCAGTTTATGGGTGGGAATACCACGGAATCAGGGGAATTGAGACATTTCTGTGGGCAATTCCACATCAGAGAAAGGGACGTGAAATTAGTTGGTGCAAATGGAAAGTGATTCGCGCCTGGGGACAACCCCGAATCTAATTCGCAGGACAGAGAAAGATAGACCAAGACTAGAAGATGAAATGCCATCTAGGAGAAAATGGTCTTTTATAATTCATATAGAGAAGCAGCGAGGCCTAGTGGACAGAGCATGGGCCTGGGAGTCAGAAGGGCCTGGATTCTAATCCCGGCTCCGCCACTTGTCTGCAGTGTGAGCTTGGGCAAGTCACTTCCCTTCTCTGGGCCTCCGTTCCCTCATCTGTAAAATGAGGATTAAGACTATGAGCTCCATGTGGGACATGGACTGTAGTAGTCTGTATCTATCCCAGGGAATAGGTCTGTGCCTGGCACAAAGTGCATAAATACCATACGGAAAAATAAACAGACACTTGAGAATTATGATAACTTTAGAAAACAAATTATAGCCGGGGCTTTGTCTTCAAGCAAAGGACCCGTTTTTAATGCAATTGTGACAACCCCGAATCAACTCAAGCCACTTCTCACCATTAGAGTGGGACCCTGCTAGCTTTTATCAATTGTTTCCATACAGTACAACTTCCACATTAAAGAACAAAGTATTCTCAAAGTTCCTGAATCCTGGCCTGCCTACAACCCAAAACTGACCCCTCATCTCTGGGCTTTTCATTACAAAAGATGTTAAAACCTTTTGATATTTTATATGAGCCTAACATTTCCTTGGGGATCTGTGTTTGCTTCTACTTTAAGAGAACATGTCATGTTAAATGTTTTTAGTCAAGCTCATCTTTTAAGGAGATTTTTACCTATAACTTTGTCCTAAAGCTATATAAAACACTATTTCATGGAAGCAGTAAGGCCTAGAGGAGAGAGCAAGGGCCTGGGAGTCAGAGGACCTGGGTTCTAATTCTGACTTTATCTAACTGACTTTATCTAATGGGCAATCTTGGGCAAGTCACTTAACTTCTCTGAACCTCAGTTCCCTCACCTGCAAAATGAGGCCTCCATACCTGTTCTCACTTCTGCTTAGACTGTGAACCCAAGCAGAGGCTGATTATCTTATATCTACCCCAGGGCTTAGTACAGTTCTTGGCACGTGGTGTGCACTTAAATATAACAATTAATAGTAGTACTTCACCTTACCAAATGGTGACTATTTAAATGAACGACTGCAGCTTGGTAGGCACAGGTGACTTTTTGGCCACTAGTCAGGTCACCGTTGGCAACCACCTGCGGCTCCCAGTGGATGGAAAACCACTGCAGATAAAAAGAGAAAACACTGCCCATCCAGGCGACTTTGGAGGCATAGCCCAGCCTGGCCTTCCTCTTCCAGGACTAATATTCCAGGTGTGAAAACACTACAGAGCTGGTCTCACAAACTACTGTGGCCTAGCTCATGTTTCCTGGCAGAATCTGCTCCCTTCAAGTCCACACACAGCCCCAGACTTCAGTAAAAACTCCAGGACAACTCCACAGGGGAGACTCCTTGGTGCCCTCTGACGTGTAGCATAAATACGGTACTTGCAAACCTCATTTTAAAGAACAGCATGCTCTCCCACAGAACGAGTTTGCAGTCTTCTCACTTCCTCTATCTTAAATTGAAAAATCTCCCTTCAAAGCTTGACTTGTACTAATATATCTGGAATTACCTAAAGTTATAAAAGTTTTCCATCCTTTGGAGACTCTTTCCTTGTTGGCAGGGAACGTAAAAGAGACACTAAGAGTCAACAGGGTTCCTGGTTGTTCGACAGGAATTCCTCCAGCACCCGACCCGGACAAAAAGAGAAGATTCCAGAAGGAACAAAATGAAAAGCCCATCTATCTTTATGCTAGCAAACACACTGCCCCAATGTCACTTTGAAGGATTTCTCGGTTCAGCCATCAGTTTACAGAAAACTATACAGTGATGTGCAACTCAAGGGAGGGGACATGACCATCAGGAGGTGGGTTGCCAAAGGAAAAGAATCTCGAGGTTATGCAATCCGCCAAACCAAGAACTTTTATACATCGTTCAACTTGGTTGCATGGGCCTCCACAAACTACCACGGCACCTCTGAAAAATTACAGTGGCTCCAGCCTCATCACTGACGAAGAAGGAATCCTGTAGAGGTGGCAATAACCTTTCAAAATTCTCCTCCACCCACCTCTACTATTGAAGATAATAAGGTCTGGCAAAAAACATAGAAAACCTACCAAGAGGCAAAGATCTGGCACTTGTCCCAGCTCTGAGGAAGTCATCCCGGCTGTCAGAAGCCATGAAAAACGACAAAAACATCAAGCCCCGATAGCTTCCCCACGGTGGCCGAGAGACGTGGAGGGACACACTGCTCAAAACACTTACACAAGCTTTTCCTTAACAGAACAGAGGATGCGCCGCAAGATCTTCTTGATCACTGTCTTCAAGAAGAAAGGTGAGACTTCAGATTGCAGCAACTAGCAAGGCTACTGGCTACTCCATTGCTGACAAGATCTTAATCCAAGTCCTTATGGAGTTGCTATTGGGACTTACAGCTACTGGGACTATCACGGACCACGCTCTTCTGGGCCACACTGTGGGGCAGACGGATGTGACTGTTCATCGGGTACAGAAGGAGCAGAGAAAGTTGCACCAAGATCTCGCTACAGCTTTTGCAGACTGCCCTCACGTGTTCTGAACTCCGAGAGGGCCCATCACCGCAACACCACTGCCTGTGTGTCTCATCTACTCCCCGTCGTCCACAGGGCAAAAGCAGGGATGTGTTGGGGGCGGGGTTCTGTTCAGCTTATTCTAGGAAGCCACGCTACGGGCCAAAACAAAGAACCTAGGCGTCAGCATTAGACTATGCTTCTGTCCCTCTGGGAAATTCTTCTAAGTCCGCAGACTACAAGCATCATCCAAACACTGGAGATGGCTATTCAAGAACTGCAGTATACAGGTGACTAGAGGGACAACCTAAATGACATGCAGGTGAAGAAAGCAACACAGGGACAACCTACACGTACCCCAAGATCTGCGTTGGCATTGCATGCGGAGCTCAACCTCAAAATAGACATGGACGAGAAAGTTAAAAAAATAAAACTGAGAAAGCCAGCACACCTTTGCAAGACCATGTAACAGACTGTGGCCTTAGAACCACAGTCAATCTCCCGGCACTGAAGTTACGTTGGTCTCAGTAGAGTCAAAAGGGCTGGAGAGGAGAATGGATGATCAGAGGATATTCAAATGGCTGCACTGCAGTGGCCCGAAACTGGTCACCAAAAGCATGGGCGACAGAAAAAATACAGTAAAACAAAGCCTCAGCAGACAATACTGCATCTGAGCTGAAAACTGGGAGACAACTTTGGTTAGACAGTCCGACCTGAGACGACAAAGAAAGCAGCAGCTGAATCTGAGCAGAAGCTTCAAGACGACCACGGAGCAAAGAACCGAGAGCAAAACTGGCCTCAAGCAAACAAACAAGGCAGAGAGCAAAGGATAATCTTGGCGTGGGGATGGGTGGGTTTGGAAGTGTGGGTCCTGAGGGGTCTTTTCAGCTAAATACACAAATAAATACACAGTCTTCCAGTCAGTGGCCATTTCAAGTAGGAAGAATAAATATACACACCCACAAAGTCTAGGTATCTATCTATTGTAGCAAGTGTAAGCTTCCCTCCTCTGCCCCACCTCCACGGAAAGTTGCTAGGACGGCTCTTTCCCCTGACAGTCTCAGCAGACCTCCAGGAGAGGAAATTTAAATTTGAAGACATATTACTGGATCAGCCCTCCAGCAGCAATAAAATCTCCAGGACCTAATTCTCGAAAAAATCACCTGCCCATCTCCCTTAGCATCCAGTTCTACCCCAAGCGCTGATTACTACCCACCGCACACCAGTCCTCTCTCCGCCAAACCCTTCCCCAAGCCTGGGATCTGAGCAGATGGAGGAGTAAATTCTAGTAAGCTGCACCTGGATATCTCGAGCCAAACAGCAAGATCCAGCATCAAGTTAGCAAATCTCTTTACATTTGCTATTGGCTGTAGGTTTCTTTTCTAGAGTGAGAAAAATGTAGGTCACTGTACCAAGATAGCACAGACTCTGATATTCTCCAAGAGCTAAAGAAAAGGGATAATGCAAGTTGCAAGGCTAGGATTCAAATGGGCCTGAAATGGGATTTCAAAAATAAGCTTATTATAAGCTTATATGAAGATTTGGAAGTTTACACAGATCCTTAAGGTACACTTAAGGAGCTTTCCTTGTTAAAAATCAAAAAGGATGTATGATTTCAATTAGACTAGTTTTAGCTAAAATTTAATACAACCAGATAAACTAAAACTGTGGTTTCTTGTTCACCGAAATGTACTTAGTGTTTTCCTAACTAACTTTATAATTTCACAGGGACAAAATAATTTTGGGGAATTTCAAATCAATCTTCAAAGAGGTGGCAAGAAGTCAATAAAGTTCCTTATGCTATTTTCAGCTGCTTTAACTATTTTAGATTAAATTGAATGTTCTTAGTTCATGAGAAAAGTTGTTTAAGGTGATCAAATTGATTGTTCAAAAGATTCTCTTTCAAGGAAACAAAAAAAAAAGACCCACAGATTACTTTGCTACCATGAAAGCTTAAGACTCAGGAATCACCTTTTGGTATCAGAACCCTGGGACTTTTAAGAACTGGAGCAGGATCTCTGAAACTCAGACAAAACTACCCGTCAAAAACACTGAAGAGATACATTCATGTCTGCACTAAGACTAGGTCACATCTTCTGCATAAAGTCGATCCTTCATGATATAAATTTAAATATTACCCTGAAGGACTTGAAGAGGTAAGAGATAGGCTAAATGGCAGCTAAAAAGTAATCGATGCTCAGTCCTACATTCTAATTCTATCTGTTCCTCACAAAGATGTAAAAAAGAAATTCAACACACAGAATAGATTATGTGGTGGAAGAAAGAGAAAGAGGAGAGGCAAGAAGAAGAATGATGTTCACGAAAAAGCCCATCCCCCTTTGAATGAATGCCGCTGTACATTTCTCTTCAGGGCATTTCAGATTTGACTACCAAGTTTCAAAATCCACCACTTCTCTGGAAGATTTCAATTCTACTTATCTGGGCAGAGAGCTAAGAGTCACCTACCTTCCTCCTCTGAGAGATGCTGAGGGCCCCAAAGTCATTAAATAAGGACGAAGCAGGTGAACTTAGAGGATCTGAAAAACAAGGGATAGGAAGGTATCTTTCTTCTGTTTTTACAGGGCCATTTACATACACCCCAGTGGTCAATAAAGTATGGTTTGACAATTTGGGAAAGCGGTACTTTAAAATGTCTCCCTGGGGTTCACTCACCACAAATTTAAAAGTTTCTCCAATTTAGAACATAAAACTAAGTATGCAAACACTTGGGAAAATATGGTATGTCAAGCACATTTTAGTTTTATGGTTTGTGTAGAACACTCAAGTGTTACCAACAGATATCACAGCCGTTCAAATGAACAGGTAATGGTAAAGGTCTAGGGGAGCTGATGGAAAGAGAAGGCAAGGAGACGACAGCTTCTCTGTAAGGTTGTTGGACATACTTTCTATTAAAGTGAGTGTCATATGATTACACATCTTATTCATCTCAATTTCTGCACACATCTCCTCAATATGTAGAACTCCATACCTTTCCTGAAGGCATCTACTTTAGCTCCTATTGGAGCCCACCAAAAATTTGGTATTTCTGCCAGAAGGTCAGGAGAGAATACTTCAGGGAATGATACGTGCTCGCTCCCAATCCCTGGGATCTGCTCGCCCAGAATGTCCGAACCATCGGATTCCCAGGAAGGCCAAAAATTGGATGCCACAAAACTCAGAAAACAGGAATTCGTTAGACTGTTGCAAACTTCTACTTTTCTGGGGACAGAAGTTTCAGAAAACTGCAATCTTAATCTCCATTTCTCATACTAAGAGTTACTTTTAGAAATGTTAAATTATTAATACAAAGAGAATAAAACACTCATGACTAAGGAAAAAAAGGAGAGAAAATGAGAGGCACTGTGAGTTTACATTTCAAGTAAAGGCACATATTTTTAAAGTTTAAACATGACTCGATTTCACAAGATCTCGATACCACTAATTCTTGGAAGAAACAAAAAGTAAAACTTAAGCCATGTACCTGGGATCTGATAAAATATCCCATAGTTAATTAGGCTATTCTCACTTAATTTACTCAGTATTTGGAGTTCGCTCCAATTTGTATTGGGAAAAAAATGGTAAGGTTTGTTATGATTTAGGGATTTGGAAAGAACCATTGACTTTCTATAGCAAACACCACTGAAATGAACTTTTAACACAGGTCTGCTTCACTAACGACACTCCTAAAATTATTTCACTCACCAATGACCATCCTTTCAAAGAAGTTTAAGTTCCCATCAAATATACATTACTCGAATGTGGGCGGGAGGCTCTTACCATGGCTTGCATATGACTTGGCACTGTCATTAAGAAGGCTTGGGGAACTGCTGCTATTAGTCATCCTCTAGAAAGCAAGAGTATAAAGAGGGCATGTGTTAGGCAAAGACAGTAGGGACTCGGAGATGAGGATTGAAGAGACTGATAGAAAGGAATATCACAATTCAAGTAAAACGAAAAGTCCCGTGGGAGTTGGAGATTTTTGCATGCTTATTCGTGTATTTGCAGCTGTAAACTATTCTGCATGAATAAAATAATTCATGTGCAAAGAATATTGTGCTTAGCATCACGTTGAAGCATGTTAACTACCAGAGAACCCGGTATATTCTCAGCCCCATCTGTGGTTGCACATTCTTTTGCAACAGTGAGAAAAACACTAATAAACACTGCTTCGTAGAAACTCTCCAAGAAAGCATCAAATACTTCCCTTAGTATAAACTTTCAGATTTCAACCTTAGCAATATGGAACGTTTTTAAAATATCTTCAGACTACCCACATTTAAAAAAAAAAAATTTAAACTCCTGTAATGATTCAAGAAAACACAAAGGACACCACCAAGGTTCTTTATTTATCACAAGCCATGACATCCATCTCCAAGAACATGGCATAAAAACTGAAATCAGACTGCTGTGTTGTTTTTTGTCTGGTTGTTTTTTTTTTAAAGAGTTGGATACTATTTCTTCTCAGTCACTTAAGAGGGGGAGAATAAAGCCGTAAGATTTTTCCGAAGATTCCTTAAATTATGGCATTTGAAATATCCCCTAAACATCTTTTGTTTCTAGTCTCAGACTGCCAGTTTTCTTCTTTTAAAATCAGGATATTTCCCAATTGGGTTCCCGTAAATTAAATTTATTTAGGTGGAAGGAGAGGCATTGTGGCCTCCCGGAAACAGCACAAGCCTGGGAGTAAAATAATTTGGATTCTAATCCCGGCTCCACTACTTGCTTGCTATATGCCCTTGGGCAAGTCATTTAACTGTGCCTCAGTTTTGTAGGGTTCAAAATTGTTTTCCCATTTAGACTGTGACCCCCATGTAAGACAGGGACTGTGTCCAAAATGATTATCTTGTATCTCCACCCCGGAGCTTACTACAGTGCTTAGCACATGGCAAGCATTTAGGACCACAATTAGTATTACTACTATTACTAATAATAATAATAATGAGAAGCCTTTACTTCAACTCAGAAATCAATCTGCTAACTTTAGAAGTAGGAGACATGAAATCAGCATTTTTGGGACAACTGCACTACAGAACATGCGAGGTTACAAGACAAGCCTGAGACTGTTGATGATCAAGGCATGGCTATTCAAATCGATGTTAGAAAAGACAGTGCATCTTAATACGCACAGGTTACTCTTCTGCAATAGCTGCTCCCTGAATATGTGCACCTCTGAAAATTCCTCCTTTTTTTAAAATAAGCGCTTACTATGTGCCAGGCACTATACTAAGTGCTGGGGTACTTACATGGACGTAGTCCATGTCCCACATGAGGTTCATATTCTTAATCCCTATTTTACAGCTGAGGTAACTGAGGCACAGGGAAATGAAGTGACTTGCACAAGACCACACAACAGACAAGAGGCGGGGCCAGCATTAGAATCCAGGGCCTTTGATTCCCAGGCCTGTGTTCTTTCCACTAGGCCATGCTGCTTCTCGTATTTAATATAACATTAGGTAAAGAGACTAATTCAGGGGAGGCTTCACAAAGTATTGACAGCACCAGAGGAGAGAAGTTCTATTAACTAACACAAAAGCCTTAATACACACCAGATTCCAACAACATCCTCGATTTTGATGACTATATCCTATACACACTGAGTTTTCTGGGGGGTTTTAATGGCATTTAAGGGCTTTCTCTGCGTCAAAGCCCTATGCTACAAGGTGATCATCAGATCAGGGTTCAGAATTGGAGAAAAAGTGAAAGCAGGTATTTTATCCCTATTTTACAAATGAAGAAACTGAGGTCCCAAGAAGTTAAGTGACTTGCTCAAGGTCACCCAGCAGGTCAGTGGCAGGGGTAGAATTAGAACCTGAGTCCTCTGACTCCCCATTCCACTAGACCATGTTGCCTCTCAACTGTATGCTTTGCACTGTTAAACTTAGACTAATGTGTGGTAACTCATATTATTACATTGGTGGGTAGAAATAAAAGAGGACCCAAGAAAACATGAGACATGTTGCAGGAAGACTACTTTGCAATATGGCCTAGTGAATAGAGCACGGGCCTGGGAGTCAGAAGGAGCTGGGTTCTAATCCCAGCTCCGCCACTTGTCTGCTGTGTGACCTTGGGCAAGTCATTTCACTTTTCTCTGCCTCAGTTACCTCATCTGGAAAATGGGGATGAAGACTATGTCCACCCTGATTATCTAGCCCAGCACTTAGAACAGTGCTTGACACATAGCAAGCACTTAAATGCCATCATCGTTATTATTTCTGTGGTTACAACTTTCTCAAGCTCCAGGCAGGGGGTACTCAATAAGCTTTGGTGGTTGGACCAAACACGAATTATGTTACCTGCATCATGGGATACTTGGCTTCTGCAGGACTTCCAAATCCATTGACTCCAATAAAGCTGGTGCTGAAGTACGAATCGGTGAGACTGCTATCCGCTAACGCACCTCCGTCTACTCCAGGAACTGGAAGAAGGAAATTTAATTTCTAGTTTTATGTTTGTACTTATTGACAACTTGCTGCTTCTTCCCCAAGACCGCAATAAGTGATCGTGAGGCATTTCGACTGATGGGGAGCATTATTCATACCTACACCTAGACGTGAATAACCTGCAGCTCGAGACGGTTCGGTCTCGATACGTTGCCAGTTATCCAGCATTGAAATGGTACCTTATACACATTTTTGTGTCTTGTACAAGCAGCTTATCAATCAACAGTATTTACTGAGTGCTTACTTATGTGCAGAACGCTGTTCTAAAAGCTTGGGAGAGTACAAGAGAAATTAGTAGACATTCCCTGCCCATAATGAGCTTAAGAGGCATCTAAGGAACAGGATCAAGACACTTCGGCTATCTCCTCCAGAAGAAAATCCATGAACATTCAAGGTTAATTCAAAGATTACCAATACAAAATTACAGAATCAAACTTTTACAGAAAAAAAGGCCAAATTAACTGCTCCCTCATTTATGAATAAAATACTGAAGTGGGTGTATTTTACGGCATCTTTGCTGAGAATTCTTTTCTAATCGATCTCAGGATATAAAGTTGTTTGGTATGCATACATCAAATCTGGTTTAGAACAGCCTCCTCACTGTCGTGGATTCTTCAAAAGGAACCAAATTTTTTGGAAAACATTCTCAAAAGCCTATGTGAAGATTCAGACTTTGAACAGATGAACTGGTCGTTGGGAAGAGGTTTAGCATTGTTTTAGCTAACTAAATTAAAAGCGAAGCTTTAGAACTTAAAACAACCATGAATTTCCAGCACTTCCATTTTGCCCTAGTTAACCCACAAGGTAAACAACTACCAATAAAATTGAAGAAGCAAACGTGGGTTGTCTCCAGCTGGCCCAGGGATTTATTTTGGAAGGGCCAGTGAACAGATACACAGTTAGTGTCCCTGTCTTTCCCATCTCATTTATCTGACCAAAGTAGTGGAGTGAAACTGTCTTCCACATATATTCATTTTTACTAAAATTTCTTAGGACTGGGCTAATTGGTTTTCTGTGGTTTGACCTCCTCTGATCCACTCTTTAGTGGAGGAGCTGGCCCATCCAATTTGCCATCCCTGACCTAAGGAGAGCATGATGTGGGTTTTTCAGAGTTGGGAGAAAACTGGGTCACAAATTTTGTGTTCCCTGATTTCTGCTCAGCAGCTAACACTATTAGTTGAGGCCAACACCACTGAGCATCTTCTGTGGGTACGGCACGGAATTAAGGGCTGAAGAAATTAACTAAAGCCACAGAGGCAGGGCTCCTGGACCTTGAGGAACTTACAATCTAAATGGGGAGACAAGCAAACACCAGAACAGGTTCAATTAGAGAAAGAACAAGGGCATAAACTTCAGAAATCTACTAGTCAGAGACCCCCCCCCCCAAAAAAAAATGTTGGGGGCTTTTTTTTTTGGAGGGGGGTTTATTTTTATTTGTTCATTCTTGGCCCTCATCTATGGGGACTACCATCCGTCATCTTCTTGGATAGAGCCCCACGACTAATTCTGTCACCCTGGTTCAGACACTCCTCAGACCGCCCCGTTAGACAAGAACGTGATTTAGCTCCAGCCCCTTGCTTACGCTGTTCCCTATCTGAAACTCCCTCTCCCAGTTCTCATCTGCTGATTCAACCCTTCCCACTTTCAAAACCCCCTTAAAATATCACCTCCTCTAATAAGCATTCCCCAAAACTGTCTAGTGGCTTCCGAGTTCTCAGGGGATAGAGATTCCACAATCTCTTTTGGTGACCCATCTCAGTGTTTCACCACTTAATGGTCAAGTTCCTCTTTGTGCCCAACCGATATCTCCCCTGCTTTCATTTAAACCTATGTCGGCCCTCTGGGGCTATGGAGACCAACTAATCGGCAGAGAAGGAGCGGGGTTCAGTAGAAAGAGCACGGGCCCGGGAGTCAGAGGACCCGGGTTCTAATCTCAGATCGGCCATGTGTCTGCTGTGTGACCTTGGGCAAGTCGCTTCACTTCACTGTGCCTCAGTTACCTCATAACATGGGAAGTCGAACCTACTTCCTCCTACTTAGATCGTGAGCCCCATGTGGGACAGGGACTGTGTCTGGCCTGAATGACTTGTATCTACCCCGGGGCTTAGAACAATGCTTGGCACATAGTAAAGTACTATTATTATAGTTATTATAATTATTATTAGCATCCCCTCCATAAAAACCCCAAGCCCGTCTGAAGACATTTATTAGGTCATCCAACTCCAGTTTCTTCATTCTTTCCTCACAGGATCTACTTTCCAACCCTTTAACGCCTCTTTTTTAAACCCCCTCCAGTCGCTCTATATCCTTTTTAAAGTGTGGTGACCAAAAACATTGTTAAATCCTAGGGAAAGGATTAGGCCTGGATGACTCCTGTGGGTAACACTCCTGTTTTCACAAGCCCTTAATAACAACCCTACCCTACTGACTCACACTCAGCTTCTGGTCAACTCTGACCCCCAGACTTTTCTGCTGTTCCCACGCCCAGCTAATATCTCTCCTTCTGGGACCGTGTTGATTGTTCTTACCCCTTTACGTCGCAATTTCCACTTGCCCCTCCTCGAAAATATCTTCGTATGGAACAAAAAAAAACCCCCACACGCTTCTTCCCCATTCTCTCCATCACTCTGGATTTTGCTCTTGCCTTTAAAGGGCTGGCAGCCCTGTCCACTTCAGTAACTAGTGCAAACGTGATGAGCACACACTAGGAAATCTTTTATCCAGACACAATAAAGGTAGTGAGGAAAGGTAGCGAGGAGATCCAATCTTGGCCAATCCTTGGGGGAGATGTCTATCTCCCCCTCTAGACTCATGAGCTCCTAATAATAATAATGATGGTATTTACTAAGCACTATTGGCCAAGCACTGTACTAAATGCTGGGGAAGATACAAGACTGTGAGCCTGTTGTTGGGTAGGGATTGTTTCTACTTTGTTGCCGAGTTGTACTTTCCAAGCGCTTAGGACAGTGCTCTGCACATAGTAAGCGCTCAGTAAATACGGTCAAATGAATGAATACAAGACAATTGGGTTGGACTTAGTCCCTCTCCCACTTGGGGCTCAGCCTTAATCCCCATTTTAGGGGACACTGAAGTGAAGCCAAGTGACTTGCCCAAGGTCACCAGCAGTCGAGCGGCAGAGCCAGGACTGGAATCCAGGTCCTCCTACCTCCCAAGCCCGGGCTCTATCCACTAGGCCACGCGATGTGATGTCATTCAAAACAGCTCTCAATTTGAATCTGAGCCAATGATAAAGAATCCCTGAAAATTCACTGCCCAGGAGAAGTGGTTTATTCTCTTTCCTTTCCCGGGGAGGAGCTGCCTGAACACCACCGTCCCCACAGAGTATGGTGAGGAGGCAGAAGAAGAGCCACAGCTTTCCTTGTTTCATTTTTTTAATAGAATTTCAGTTGTTTTGGGGGTAATTTCCCCTACGGCAAAAATTAAAAATAAAAATACATGGGGAAATCCTTAAGCAACTGTAGATTTTTTTTTTCCTTTTCCCCTTTCCCTAAACCAACAAAATAAAATCCCGGGCACTGTTCCCGTACCCAAGGACTACCAAGATGATGGTGACCACCCCTGCCTGGAGGCGATCGAGTACAGGCCGCCACTCCCTGTCACCAGGCACACAGACAGCTACCCGTGGGTGAGCCAATCAAGCCGGTGTCAGGAACAGCACAGGATGGTAAGGCCAAAAAGATACAAACGGGTTCGGCCCTGAACAAATGTTCTGGTCTTCTCATCCTAGGGAGGCCAGAGGAGAGCTGGAGAAACACATGAAGGAGGGCAGCCAAAGTGATAGAGGGATTGGACCGACATTAGTAATAATAATAATAATGTTGGTATTTGTTAAGCGCTTACTATGTGCAGAGCACTGTTCTAAGCGCCGGGGTAGACACAGGGGAATCAGGTTGTCCCACGTGGGGCTCACAGTCTTAATCCCCACTTTACAGATGAGGGAACTGAGGCACAGAGAAGTGAAGTGACTTGCCCACTGTCACACAGCTGACACGTGGCCGAGCTGGGATTCGAACTCATGACCTCTGACTCCAAAGCCCGTGCTCTTTCCAATGAGCCATGCTAGTACTCGTCGGCCGGGAAAGATGAAGGCCAGGGGATGGCGTGAGTTAAAGGATGACACGGTTAGGGGAAAACACCAGATGGGCATTCACCATATCCCACACCACCAGGAAAAAGCAGCAAGACACTGTAACTCAGAGACGGTAAGATCCAAGGAAACAAAAAATAGTACTTTACACTGAAGGTGAGGATTGTAAACTCCTTGAGGGCAGGCAACTTGTCTTGCTCCTGATGCCCTCTCCCCAGTGCTTACTACACTGCCTGGCACCCAGTGGGCACTCAATAAATGCCACTGATTGATTCTCTATGGAATCTGTAACTACAAAAAGTTGTGCAGGCTGAAAATGTTAAGTAGATGCAGGTAAACGTATCTGACAATTTGGCTGTAGTTTTTGGACAAGCTGACGATAGTATTTATTATTTACATTAATGCCCATCTCCCCTCCTAGACCTTCAGCTCAATGAGGACAGAGAATGTGTCTTCCAACTCTGTTGTACTGTATGTTGGTATTTGTTAAGCGCTTACTATGTGCAGAGCACTGTTCTAAGCACTGGGGTAAACACAGGGGAATCAGGTTGTCCCACGTGGGGCTCACAGTCTTAATCCCCATTTTACAGATGAGGGAACTGAGGCACAGAGAAGTTAAGTGACTCGCCCACAGTCACACAGCTGACAAGTGGCAGAGCTGGGATTCGAACTCATGAGCCCTGACTCCAAAGCCCATGCTCTTTCCACTGCGCCACGCTACTGTATCTGTCCCAACGCTTAGTACAGCGCTCTGCACAAGAAATACCACTGACAGACTGTCCAGAGAAAGTCAGGGGATTTAAGTGAAACACACCTAACCATTAGGATGGATGTCAAGGAGGGCAGGCATCATGTTGTTCTCTCAAGCCTCCTGTTGCCGCTATAGAAAACAAAATTTGGGGCTAGCTGGGTACGTGTCACCCAGGAGTGGCATTTCTTTTGCTTGTTGAGACTACTAACTAAAAATCAAAAGGCTCTGGATAGATCTTTCCCCTTGTTTGCCCTCCGCTACCCAATCTGCGCCCAGAAACATTAAAGAAACCTGTCTCAAAGTCACGTGGGTTACCTGCAGCACGTTTTTCACTCTTCCAAGGGGTGGCACATGGATTTAGTAATTTGTTCTAGCATCTCCTTAGATAGCCATACTAAGTTTACTGACCTGTCGTTACTATATTCAAGAATGCTTCCCTTTTTAAAGATGGCAACAATTTATGCTCGTTTTAACAACCTAAACTACATCTCTAAGTTGCCACACATTCCAAGACGATTTCTAAACCCTACAGAAAAGAAGGTAAGATTTTGAAACGCCTTGGGGGATAAAAATTGGCTCTTGTGCAAGCCATGTGCAGCTGGTGAGCCTGAAGTGGACAATAATGCCTACCACCGTCACTCGCCTCATCACAAAGTTTTTAACTGTCACCCTGGCATAAATGATGTCCTAAAGTTGTGCGTTTCGCTTGCCGCCGACGGCAGAACTAAACCGATGGGCTTCACCGGCCGGTGGTTCTGCCCTCTTTCAATGCTACTCTATAGTCTTCGCCTTGTATTTGCCACTCACGTTTTGAGAGTTTATTTTGATGATGCATATTTGCTTCCCAAAGACAAACCAAAGGCCACAGAATTGAGATTTTGGAGATTCGGCTTCACGAGAAGTTGTGCAAAAGAAGTACAAGTTGTAGCTTGTGAGTTACAAAACGCCAACTTCTTAAAACACCTCCCACCGAGCCCTCTTCATTATGCACACACTGCCAGTTTTGTTTTTTGTCTTTAATAAATCTCTTGGGAGATAGCATTTGCTATCAGAAGAGAAGAGACAGGGCATGTTGAAGCACACAGCGTTCTTTTACAAGAAAGCAGCTGCCCTAGCGTGCAAGTTCACGTACACGAAACTTAAGCACCCCAAGAAGCCGTGACATCTGAATAGGCAACGTCCGAATTATGAGATGCAATACGGCCTCAGAATGACAACTCTTCCCTCGGGGCAGTTTCCAGGGAGGAAGAGGCAGGCTACCTCCGACTGCAGTGTCTGCCGGACGCAGAGCTGACAGCACAACATCCAAGCCAGAAGACACTTGCTGGACCCAAACCGAGAGAGACTGCAGGTTCCGGAAAAGTGCATCCAGGGAGGTGGGGGGCGATGACAAGTGCCCCCGTTGTACAGGTTCCAGTAAAAGTATTTTTGACCCCTCTGATGTCACTGATCTGACAGCTGGACTCGCCACATGAGAGGCGAAGCTGGGGGGGGGGGGGCTATCTGCGGCACACACACACAAACACACACGTGTGCAAACACATCCTCACACAGGAAACCAAGCCTTCCTCGACGTGACAGAAGCCTCTGCCGCCCACGTACGTGCTAGGAAGCCCGGCTCGGCCCCTCCTGTCCCAATCCGGGGGGGGGGGGTAAGGCAACCCCCAAATCCCAGCCCCCTCCTCCTGGCCGCCCCTTCGTCCAGGATCACCTCCAGACCCCTTCCTCGCCCCCAGCCGCTCGGGCCTGCAAACCCTACCCTCCTTCACGGCCCGAGGTTGGGGGTTTGGGGGGCGTGGTGCGGGGAATCCCCAGGTCCCTTCCTCATCCCCCAGCCCTGTCTGCCTGCAAACCGTGCATCCCTCGCAGCCCGAGGCTGGGGGTTTCGAATTGGGGAGCGATACTCCCCAGGTCCTCTCCTCACCACCCCCAGCCTTGCCTGCCTGCAAACCCTGCAACCCTTCCGGTCCAAGGCTGGGATTTGGGGGCATGGGGGGGGGGGGCGGGGGGCAATGCCCAGACCTCTTCCTCACCCCCCCCAGCCCTGACTGCCTGCAAACCCTGCATCCCCCCCAGTCCAAGGCTGGGGATTTAGGGCATAGGGGGAATCCCCAGGCCACTTCCTCACCCCTCAGCCTTGCCTGCCTGCAAACCGTGCAACCCTCCTGGTCCAAGTCTGGGAATTTGGGACATAGGGGGAATCCCCAGGCCACTTCCTCACCCCCAAGTCTTGCCTGCCTGCAAACCGTGCATCCCTCCTGGTCTAAGTCTGGGGATTTGGGGCATAGGGGGAATCCCCAGGCCACTTCCTCACCCCCAAGTCTTGCCTGCCTGCAAACCGTACATCCCTCCTGGTCCAAGTCTGGGGATTTGGGGCATAGGGGAAATCCCCAGTCCACTTCCTCACCCCCCAGCCTTGCTTGACTCCAAACTCTGCATTCCTCTCAGCCCCAGACTAGGTGTTTGGGGCATGGGGGGCAATTCGCAGGCCACTTCCTCACCCCCCAGCCTTGCCTGCCTACAAACCCTGCATCCCTCCTGATCCAAGACTGGGGTTTTGGGGCATGGCGGGGTGGGGGTGGGAGCAATCCCCAGGCCCCTCCCTCACCACCATCCCCAGCCTTGCCTGTCTGCAAACACTGCATCCTTCCCGATCCAAGGCTGGGGTTTGGGGGTGGGGGGGGGGCAACACCCAGACCTCTTCCTCTTCCTCATGCCCCAGCCTTGCCTGCCTGCAAACCGTGCATCCCTCCCGGTCCAAAGATGGGGTTTGGGGGGGCATGGGGGGGGGCAATCCCCAGGTCCCTTCCTCCCTCCCCCAGCCCTGCCTGCAAACCGTGCATCCCTCCCGGTCCAAAGGTGGGGTTTGGGGGGCATGGGGGGCAATCCCCAGCTCTGCCTGCAAACCGTGCATCCCTGCCAGTCCAAAGGTGGGGTCTGGGGGGCATGGGGGGCAATCCCCAGATCCCTCCCTCCCTCCCCCAGCCCTGCCTGCAAACCGTGCATCCCTCCCGGTCCAAAGGTGGGGTCTAGGGGGCATGGGGGGCAATCCCCAGGTCCCTCCCTCCCTCCCCCAGCCCTGCCTGCAAACCGTGCAGCCCTCCCGGTCCAAAGGTGGGGTCTGGGGGACATGGGGGGGCAATCCCCAGGCCCCTTCCTCCCTCCCCCAGCCCCGCCTGCAAACCGTGCATGCCTCCAGGCTGGGGGTTGTGGGGAGAGGACCCCGGGCCCCTTTCTCCTCCCCGCAGCCCCGCAGGCCGGCAAACGGTGCAGCCCCCTCCCCGCGACTCACTCGTCAGCCGGAGCCCGTCCAGCTCCGCCTTCTTGGACCCCGGCGGCCCCGCCACCGCCGCCGCCCCGCTGCCGTGCAGGCCCAGGCCCAGCCCCGGCCCGGCCGCCGGGTCTTCGTGGAGGAACTGACACTCCTCCCCGTAGAAGCAGGTCTTATCCTTGGCGTAGTAGCGGCAGAACTTCAGCTTCAGGGCCGCCGCACCGGAGGACGAGGACGAGGCGGGGGGCGGGAGGCCGCCGCTGTTCATGGCAGCGCTGCGGCCTCGTCTTCCGCCTGAGCAACGGACGACGGCGACACCATAGACGAAGGGAGGGGAGAGGACGGGGCGGGAGGGGAGAAAGAAGAAGAAGAAGAAGAAGAAAAAAAAGAGAAGAAGAAGAAGAAGAAAGCGTCGGGAGCGGGCGGGGCCGGTCCTGGCCGGTCCTGGCCGGTCCTGGCGTGAGAATGGAGGAGGTGATGGCCAAGCCAGGGGGAGGGAAGCCTCCCTCCCTCCTTCGCCCGCCCTTAAAGGGCCCCTTGCGAGCGTTGGGAGGACGGTGCCGGGGAGGGGGACTTGCCTCGAGCCGGCCGGGGTTGTTTATTTTTAAATTCTCCCTTTCCCCCCCCTCCCCCTGACGCCTCAAGCCCGGCCCGGCTTGTTTATTCCATTTTGGCCCCTTCCTCGGCGGCCCGCTCGGCTCTGCGCCTGCGCGCCGCGCGGGCTTCTGGGAAGAGGGGTGGGGTGAGCAAGAGTTTCCCCGCGCCTCCCTCAGGCCCTGTCAGCCCCCATGTCGACCCCCCCCCCCAATAAAAAGAACAATAATAACACTAATATTGGTCAAGCCTTTATTTCTCAATGGTGTTTAATCGTGATAATGATGGGTTAAGCGCTTGCTCAGTGCAGAGCCCCGTTCTAAGCGCTGGGGGAGATACAGGGTCATCAGGTTCTCCCTCGTGAGGCTCACTCTTCACCCCCCATTTTACAGAGGAGGGTCACCGTTAATCCCCATTTGACAGAGGAGGGAACTGAGGCCCAGAGAAGTGAAGTGACTTGCCCACAGCCACACAGCTGGCAAGTGGCAGAGAAGGGAGTCGAACCCATGACCTGTGACTCCCAAGCCCGGGCTCTTTTCCACTCAGCCACGCTGCTTCTCTAAGGGGGTTTAATAATGATAATAATAATGTTGGAGTTGGTTAAGCGCTTCCTATGTGCAGAGCCCCGTTCTAAGCACTGGGGGAGATACAGGGTCATCAGATTGTCCCACGTGAGGCGCACCGTTTTCATCCCCATTTGACAGATGAGGGAACTGAGGCCCAGAGAAGTGAAGTGACTTGCCCACAGTCACACAGCTGACAAGTGATTCATTCATTCATTCATTCAATAGTATTTATTGAGCGCTTACTATGTGCAGAGCACTGTACTAAGCGCTTGGGATGAACAAGTCGGCAACAGATAGAGACAGTCCCTGCCGTTTGACGGGCTTACAGTCTAATCATTCGAACCCATGACCTCTGACTCCCCAGCCTGGGCTCTTTCCACTGAGCCACGCTGCTCCTAAGCTCTTACTATGTGTTTCTAAAGCGCTTACTTGTTAAGCCCTTACTATGTGTTCCTTAAGCACCTACTATGTGCCCAGGACTGTTCTAAGGGCTGGGGGAGATCCAAGGTCACCAGGTTGTCCCACAGGGGCCTCACAGTCTTCATCCCCATTTTACAGATGAGGTCACTGAGGCCCAGACAATAATAATAATAATGATGGTATTTGTTATGTGCTTACTATGTGCCCAGCTCTGTTCTAAGCACGGGGGGAGATCCAAGGTCATCAGGTTGTCCCACGGGGGGCTCACAGGCTTCATCCCCATTTTACAGATGAGGGAACTGAGGCACAGAGAATAATAATAATAATAATAATAATAATAATAATAATGGTATTAGTTAAGCACTTACTATGTGCCCAGCACGGTTCTAAGTGCTGGGGTAGATACAAGGTCATCAGGTTGTCCCACGTAGGGCTCACAGGCTTCATCCCCATTTTAGATGAGGTAACTGAGGCACAGAGAATAATAATAATAATGATGGCATTTGTTAAGCGCTTACTATGTGCCAAGCACTGTTCTAAGCACTGGGGTAGATACAAGGTTATCAGGTTGTCCCACTTGGGGCTCACAGCCTTGATACCCCTTTTACAGATGAAGTAACTGAGGCCCAGAGAAGTTAAGTGACTTGCCCAGAGCTGATAAATGGCCGAATCGGGATTAGAACCCATGACCTCTGACTCCCAGGCCCGTGATCTTTCCACTAAGCCACGCTGCACCGTGGCGATGAGGCGGGAGGGGGTCCCCCTTCATTGATGATTTCACCGTCCACCGGGACGGTGCCCCCTCAAACCCCTTGTCGTTTAGAAGGTAAAAGGACAATGAATTAAAATCTCATTTTCCCATTGCGACCGCACTGGGCGGGTACCGGAAAAACTGAGCCGGCCGAAATCCTGGTTTGACTGGTCCTGGCTCCTCCTTCCCATGTGAAAGGAAAGGAAAATGAAAATGAGAAGAAAACTCTAGGAATGAGAGGGAACTGGGTCACGGGACTGAGTGCTCTCAACTTCTGGACCTCTTCCAGCTGTCAGCTGTGTGACTCTGGACAAGTCACTTAACTTCTCTGTGCCTCAGTGACCTCATCTGTAAAACGGAGAGTAAGACTGTGAGTTCCACCCGGTGCAACCTGATGACATCGAATCTCCCCCAGCGCTTAAAACAGGGCTTGGCAAGTAAGTAAGCGCTTAACAAATACCATCATCTTCATTATTATTATTCCCAAAACCTCAAGCCGAGGACGTCTGACCGTGGGGACACCTGTGCCGGCTACTGGCATCTCTGCGATGGCCGTGCAGCCCTGCAAGACTTTAGTTATGAAAGGCAGCCGAAAAAAAATTAATCCCTAGTTCTCTCCTTGTTGTCGAAATAGATAATTAGCCCTTCATTCGGGCAGCTCAGAAGAATTTGGGAGGGTGGTTTGGGTGGGTGAAGGAGGAGGGTTATTCAGTCCAGAAAGTGAAAATCGTCTTGTGTTCATTTCCAACTTTAGAAAAACTTAGAGATGTTCCTTGAATCTAACATTTTAAAGCTCGGGTTTCCCATTGCAGAAAGAAATGGCAGTTGTCCAAAGTTCAGCGCTGAGTACAGTACAGAATAAGCACTTAATAAATACTATTATTAAGGTTGTTTGTAACTCTTAGGGGCTTGCCTTTATGGGTGTAACCCCGCTTTGTATTGAGATCATTTCGATCCCTCTTTGGTGGCTTTGATGTTGATCCCAATAGACATTAAGCTCGTTGCAGGCAGGGGATGTGTCTACCAACTCTGTTGTACTCTCAAGCGCTTAGTACAGTGTTCTGGCCATGGTAAATGCCCAGTAAATACTATCGATTGATCATTTTTACCCTCGTGTGCAGGTGGGGATGAAAATGTTTATGTGTGACTGAGATCTACCACACAGCTCAGCATCTTCAACAGCATTTATTGAGCTCCTAATGTGTGTAGAGCACCATGCTAAGTACTTGGGAACATACAATAGAAGTAAAGAGTGGAGTCACTTCCCTTTGTTACTGGGATGTTTGCCATTTGCAGCACCTAATGCTTCAGTTTGGCCTGAAGTCATTCAACCCTTTCGTTAGAAAGGGAGCTAAAAGCTTTTCTAAAATGTATTTATTTGCTTTGATCAGAAGACAAAAACAGCAGTGATTGAACTCTTCCAATGACAGCACCTGTTCTTTAGGCTGTACTAGTTCATTATTAGTTTTGGATCCCACTACTAATAGTTCTTACGCTTAAATTTATCCCCTTTCTTTGCAGGTGATCAGAGTGTTTCAAAGACATCACCTCCATCATCCTTAAAATATCCTCATGAAAAAGGTTAAAGGCAAATACCGTTTTTGTGCAACTGAGACACATACAATAAAAACTCCCAGGCCTTAATCAAGTCACTCTTTCAGGCTCCGTTTGCTCCATCCATAATGAGATATCGGGTCCCTGTTAAGAGTGTGAGGCCTATAAGGGTTGTGTAATGAGCCCCTGCATCCCATCCCCTCATCCCTGTCCCTGCACCTACAGCGGGGCAGGTTGGGCCCCATAAGTAGACTCTCTTTGCAGGTTCGGTACCGTTGAGTTGTGGTTTGCGTCGGGGAAACTGCAATAATTACAGATCTCTGCAGCAGGGTCGCCAGGGTAGCTGCTTCTGGTACCACCCGCCCATTTCTTCAGTACACAGGCCAACTGCCCAACCTACTGGCCTCCCTGGGGGCAGAGGCTGTGGCTTCCTGATGAGCCGAGGCACAGGACCAGCCACCCTGGCAGAGGCGGTGCTATTGGCTACTCGTTCACTCAAGGCAGCAGACTCACTCATTCATTCAGTAGTATTTATTGAGGGCTTATTATGTGCACAGCATTGTACTGAGCGCTTGAGAGAGTACAGTGCAACAATAAACAGACACAGTCCCCGCCTGCCTCTGCCTCATACCCACATCCCAACACACATTCTCTGAGCCGTCAGGTTGGGTTACTGGTAATAATAATAATAATAATGATGGTATTTCTTAAGTGTTTACTACGTGTCAAGCACGTGGGGCTCACAGTCTTAATCCTCATTTTACAGATGAGGTAACTGAAGCCCAGAGAAGGTAAATGACTTGGCCAAGGTCATCAGACCAGACAACTGATGGAGCTGGGATTAGAACCCAGGTCCTTCTGACTCCCAGCCCTTTCGCTCTATTGAGTAGGCCACGCTGCTTCTTTCTGCTGGTAAGCGTATAGGTCTCTAAACTAAAGGTGTAAAAGTTCTATGGCCCAACAATACCAATGTATGTTGCTCAGGAATCTGGAGTCATCCCCAAGATTGAAATTAGACAAAGTGGAATCACTCTTAAAACCAGCATGAAGTCGCTGCCTAATGGGCCCTGGCCATTTAAAGGGTGATCTAAGGAATTAAAAACAGATGTAGGACAATTACTCATGTTAGAGTTAGTTTAGTTAGCCATTAGTACCCTGAGTAGGATAAATAGCTAATTGATTGTGACTGCATAAAATTGGAAAAGAGGAGCAGAAAAAATTGTCTAACAGTCTAGGATTCATCCTTCCAAAGGCAACACAATTCAGTGCCTAATCTTCCCAGGTGGAATGAATGCAAGTCACTTAAACCTCTCTGAGCCTCAGTTTCCTCATCTTTAAAATGGAGGTTCATTCATTCAGTCGTATTTATTGAGCACTGACTGGGTGCAGAGCACTGTACTAAGCACTTGGGAAAGTACAATAAGATCCTTGCCTTCCTTTCTCAGGCTGTGAGCTTTGTGTGGAACCAGGTCTCTCTCTGACTTCATGATCTTCTGAGCTCTAAGCAAGTGCGTCATAAGTACCAGAAAATTACAAGGACTGTGGGAGAGGTAAATGAGTTCTATCCTGCCTCTGGCCTCTCCTTTTACCGCAAATCCATCCTGTGGCTCGCTTGCCAGGCCTGGCGGTGCAGAAGGGCTTGGTTGGGATGCTCTTATGTTGGGAAGCCTGGGCAGAAAGCTGGTAAATCTTCAGAAGCTGGAGCCCTTGGTCTTTGGGAAGACTAGCGCAAAACTCTTCAACCACTCCGTACTGAGACCTCACTAGAGACTACAGACCAATCATATGGGTAATGTAACAAGCCGACAATTGCCTGGGTGCTAATTCCTTATTGAATGAACTCGGAGATTTCATAGGTATCATTAGGACCCTGCATACAGAAAAACCACAAAGACTAGTTTACAGGGAGCAACGTGAAATGAAGAGGCTTTCATGGCCTGACTGGTTTAGTCCAGTTACACGCTTAAACATGACTTACTGGAGTCATTAGAATGACTCGAGCCAAATAGCAGGCATGGAACACAGACATGAACGATACATTATAACCCCGGAGCTCTATTTTTATAGCCCTGGAGGAGAAATCTCAATACATCAGATCTTTCAGGATTTTCCAAGTCTTGGTTGTTGGGGGTTTTTTTTATCATCTTCAAAGTCTTTTTGAAATCCGCAAATACACTGTTAATGATAATAATAATGGTATTAAGTGCTTTCTACATGCCAAACACTGTACTAAGTGCTGGAATGGATACAAGCTAATCAGGTTGGATACAGTCCATGTTTCTCGTGTGGCTTACAGTCTTAATCCCCATTTTACAGATGAGGTAAAGGAGGCACGGAGAAGTTATGTGACTTGCCTGAGGTCACACAGCAGCCAAATGGTGGAGCCAGGAATAGAACCCAGGTTCTCAGACTCCCAAGCCTGGGCACTTTCAACTAGGTCACACTGCTTAAGCAGCATGGATAAATGAACACTTTTATTCATTTATCCATCTTAACGTTCTCTTTTTCTCCTATCTGTGAATAATTCTGTGTCTTGTCTCCCCAGGAGGAAGAATAGTGTAGATAATAGTAACTGCTATAGTAATCGAAATGAAAACCCCAGCTTTTGGGATCCCTAAGATTGTGCCGAATTGTACATTCCAAGCGCTTAGGACAGTGCTCTGCACACAGTAAGAGGTCAAAAAATACGATTGAATGAATAAATGAATGAATGAACCGCATTTGGCACAGGGACTGTGTCCGCTCTGACTGTATTGTTTATTCCCTAGCACTTAGAACAATGTGTGGCCCAAAGTAGGTGCTTATCAAATGCCACAGCTATCATTATTATTATTATTAGCAGTAGCAGTATTTATTGGGCACCCATTTTTTAATGGTATTTGTTAACCTACTATGTACCAGGTATATGTTAAGCACTGGGGTAGATACAAGCTAATCAGGTTGGACACAGTCCATGTTCTACATGGGGCTCACAATCTTAATTCCTATTTTTTTAAACTGTGGCACAGAGAAGTAAAGTGACTTGCCCAAGGCCACAGAGCAGAAATGTGGCAGAGCCGGGATTAGAACCCAGGTCCTTCTGACTCTCAGGCCCATGAAGTGTTCTAGGCACTTAATAAATGCACAGTAAAGAGGTGACACATTCCCTGCCCACAAAGAGCTATAACTACTCAGATTGTAAATTCCTTGAGCGAATGGACTGGGCGTTTGCCTCCAACGTATCCTCCCAAGTGCTTACAGCAGTGCTCTACACACAGTAGGTGCTCAGTTGCTACTATTGATTGGGTAGGCTAAGAAGTAAAGGGCTCCAGTTTACAAAATAAATAGAGCGAAATCTGGTGAAAGTGCAGTTTGCAGGGAGGGAAAAAATCGTGTCCTATCGACCGGGCCAGCAGAGAGGCTGGAAATGAGGCAGAGAGCAGGGCTGACACAGAGCTTGGGCCGTGGTCTAAGATGACGACACTCCCCCCTTTGGGAGTAGCCGGGGTTTCAGGGTCCTGAAATCAGAACCATAAATGAAAAATAGGCTGTTCCTGAAACTCATCGCCCACTCAACCCTTAATCCCCCCAATAACGGTCGCTCCCTCCCTCTCTCCAACCGCCCAAACTCTCTATTTCCAAGATAAATCGCCTGAAGGCCTTCACCATCAAAGACAAGCAGAGAAGAGCCTCCACCCCTGCTTCTCTCCAACAATGAAGAACTGATCGTAATCAGTTACGAAAAAGCTAATTCTGTTTTTGCCCTCCCTCCCTGCTTGCCCCCAACACCACAAGGACAGAAATAGCTGTAGCTTTGTCAAGTAATTTAAGTAACTCATGAGATGTACATTTTGTACTTCCCTCCTGAACATCACCATCAGGTGCCCAGAAATAGCTCTTGTTTACCATTTTCTGAAAAAAAAATTTCCTACCTGCAATGCCCAGCCTTCTGTAGTGAAAAACCAAGTTCATATTTAAAACTTCACCTTCCATTCTGCTTCTCATGGCAACACAATAGAGAATCAAAAGTGAATGAACCCAACTGGAAAAGGAGTATAGTTAGACAATGATGTTGAGGGCCATGAGAATGCAGTGCTTTGGTATTACTAAGAAAAAGAAAGCAAGACATGGCACTTTTTTACTAAACTTAGTAGGACTCGAGGTCAAGGGATTTTAAGGAAATCCCTGGGTTAATTTATGGTTGATTCTGAATCGCACTGCGCGGAACTCTTCGAGAACTTTAAATTCCCAGATATCAGCAAACACATCCAACTTAGTCTATATCATCAGAGAATTTTGTGGGACTCTTTTATGACTCAGAAAGTTTAAAAAATCTCATCAGAAAATATTCCATCTTGGATAGCCTACTTAAAGCACTCAATCACCTCACCCCATCCTACCTCACCTCACTAATCTACTACAACCCAGCCCGCACACTCAACTCTTCTGGCTCCAGTTTACTCACTGTGCCCCAATCTCATCTATCTCCCCAACGACCCCTTTCCCACATCCTCCCCCAGCCTGGAATTCCCTCCCGGAACATATATGCCAGACCACCACTCTCTCCACCGTCAAAGCACAATTAAGGTCACATCTTTTCCATGAGGCCTTCACTGAGTAAGCCCTCTTTTCCACCAGCTCGCTCTCCCTTCTGCGTCATCTATGCACTTGGATCTGTGACTTTGGGTGTTTGATATTCACCCCATCCCCAACCCCACAGCACTTGCGTACATATCTTTAAGTGATTTATTACAAATTATTCATATTAATCTCTGTCTCCCCCTCTAGACTGTAAACTCATTATGGGCAGGGAATGTTTTTGCTAATTCTCTGGTAGTGTACGCTCCCAAGCACTTAGAACAGTGCTGTTCACGTAGTAAGCGCTCAATAAATACCATTGAGATCACAAGGATAATCTAATAAATTCCACAGTCTCCTTAAATTCTACAAAACAATATTATAGATGAGATCCCAGATGTGCAGTTTCTTGAAGTCCCCTTATAGGCAGCAATGGTCGGGAGCCAGTCCCTGCTTGGCGCTGCTTCGGTAACCATTGACAATTCTGCTCTCTCGAGGGTTTCTGGGACACTTACACTCTCATTCAGTTCTACTATTTCGGTGTCAGGAATCACGGGCGGTTCATCCAGCAGTCCTGACCTGCCTGAATGTAACCTGATGTGGTGTCGGAAGGCACGGTGTACTTCTCTTCGTGACTTGGATCAGCTTGAAGACAACGGCGTGGGCTTTCCTTAAGGAAGGGTTTTGTGAAAATGCGATGAATCCCTGGATTTTAATAATAATAATAATAATGTTGGTATTTGTTAAGTGCTTACTATGTGCCGAGCACTGTTCTAAGCGCTGGGGTAGACATAGGGGAATCAGGTTGTCCCACGTGGGGCTCACAGTCTTAATCCCCATTTTACAGATGAGGGAACTGAGGCACAGAGAAGTTAAGTGACTTGCCCACAGTCACACAGCCGACAAGTGGCAGAGCTGGGATTCGAACTCATGAGCCCTGACTCCAAAGCCCGTGCTCTTCCACTGAGCCACGCTGCTTCTCATTTTAGGAGAACTGGGTGCGTCATTCCCTGAACATGGCAGATGTCCAGGCGATGTTGATGGATTGACTCACCCTTCCCCATCAAGCTCCATGTGGGCAGGGTTCAGGTCTTCTCTCTTTTGTCTTATTAAAAGCACGTCTCCTCCAAGAGGCCTTCACCGACTAAGCTTTCATTTCTTCTTCTCCCACCCTCTTCTGTATCGCCCTTGCGCTTAGATTTGCACCCTTTAGAATGCTTATATGTGTCTGTTAACAATAAGCAGACACATTCCCTACTCACAACTAGCTTACAGTCTAGAGAGGGAGACGGACATTAATATAAATAAAATACAATGATATAAAAATCATGTTTTGCAGTTGGAATGCAGCATTCCCCTACCACCTTTTGGAGCTGCTCTACTCACAAGATGGGCTGAGGAAACGAAAGTCAGGAGCAGCGTGATGAAAGAAGGATATTTCCCCCAGTTCCTTCCCCATTCCCACATTCACCCATCCCACTGTCTTCCACTTGCGTTATCCTAAGGTCTGGCGTGCAGTCACGGTCACGCTTACCTCCGTCTACTGTGTTCCCTGAGCAACCGAGTGAATGCACGGATGCACGGATGAATCAGTGTGGATTTGGGTGTGTGTGAGCAGGATTTATTGGAGAGGAGAGATAAGGTGAGAGGGAGGTGAAGGAATCAACCAATAGATTGTATTTATTGAGCACTCACTGTACAGAGCACAGCACTAAACATTTGAGAGTACAGTATGATGGAGTTGGTAAACACTTTCCTTGCCCACATTGAGATTACAGTCTAGAGGAGGAAGAGGGAAGAAAGGGAAGTCGGGGAAAGGAAGGGGAAGGAAGAAGGTGTTCGGGAAGGAAGGAAGTAGGGGAAAGGGTCTGGAGCAAAGGGGAGTGGGGGAGAGAGAAGTTGTGGGGGAAGAAGTGTTCTTACAGATATAGCGATTCAACTCTGCAGTCGCTCTGAGCTGTGCTTCAAGTCAACAGATCAATCAATCCGTCAATCCGTGATCTTTATTGAGCACTCACCTGGGTGCAGAGCACGGTGCAGATGCCTGTTTCGTGCACAGGACAAAAGGCAATAACCAAATAACCAAGATGGAGGTCACTGTGCCTCAGTTACCTCATCTGTAAAATGGGGAGTAAGACTGTGAGTGCCTTGTGGGACATGGACCTATGTCCAACCTGATCACATTCTACCTACCCCAGCACTTAGAACAGTGCCTGCCACATAGTAAGTGCTTAAGAAATTCCATAAGAAAAATAAAGTTTTTCTAGACAATTAAAGCAGTACCAGTGCAAACAGTGCAGCAGTCTTCTCTCCTATCTTCTGCTTTACAGTTCCTCTAGACTAAAATCGTTTGGGAAGGGAACATATCTACCAATTCTGCTTTATTGTACTCTCCCAAGAGTACACCGTAAATTCTCAGTGAATGCCATTGATTGATGGAATTGTCTCCCCTGAACCTGTCCTCAAGCCTGATTATCTTGTATCCACCCTGCACTTAGTGCAGTGCTGGGCATATAGTAAATATTTAATTAATATCATTATTATAAATTAGTATTATTGGCCTGCTGTCTCCCACCATCTCCTCTCCTGCTGTCTTCCCTCCCATCCGGCACTCCTTCTCTTGTCCTTTAGCAGCTTCTCTCTTCTTAAATCCCTTCACATTGGCTTCTTCTGGAAAACCATTCCGGGGCTTCTCTTCCTGAAAACTTGGATGCTCATAAATTTAACAACTATGTTCTGCTGACTGTGATCCCTTGGTTCTTCACCATCATCAATTATACACTTACTATATGCCAAGAACTATCCTAAGCACCAGGGTAGATGTACGGTAATCAGATCAGACACCGTCCCGGTCGCATAAGAGATTGAGGAGGCATATTCTCCCCATTTTCAGGTGAGGAAACTGAGGGCCAGAAAGGTTAGGTGACTTACCCAAGATCAGGCCAGTGGCAGAGCTGAAACCAAAACCCCAGCCTCCTAGTTACCAGCATCATACTGCAATGCAAGCAAGCAATCAATGATTAATTAATTTTAGCGCGACTAAAATCATTCCCCCTCTAGACTGGAAGCTCATTGTTGGCAGAGAACATCTGTTATGCTTCCCCAAGCACTTAGCACAGTATTCTGCACACAGAAAGCACTCAGTAAATATAATTGATCGATTGATGTCTCCTCAAACTAATCCTGACTCACTTTCCCCTCTCCATCACCTGTACACTTGAATCTGTATCTTTTAAGCACTTGATAGTCACCCAAAAACACTTTACAAACATATCTGCAATTTATTTTAATGTCCATCTCTCGCTCCAAACTTTAAGCACCCTTGCGGACAGGGAACATGACAACCAATCCTACTACATTTTACTCTTCCAAGCGCTTAGTACAGTGTGCTACACACAGTAAGTGCTCAGTAAATACCATTAAAAAATTAATTGAACCCCTACTCTTTGCAGAGCTCCGTAATAAGCTCTTGAGAGAGTACCACAGAGTACGGTGAAGGTGTCACTGGATGAGGACACCCCTCTTTTAGATGGGGGATAAAATACCCATTCTTCTCTTTCCCCACCCTAGATAATGAGCCGGTGGACAGGGACTGTGTTCAAGAGCATTGTATTTACCCCAGCTCTTAGCACAGTGCTTGGCTTATAAATCACTTTAATATTACTATTATTATCTTCATGGGCAGGGAATGTGTCGGTTGTTGTGTTATACTCTCCAAGTGCTTTGCACACAGTTAGCGCTCAATAAATAGACGTGAGAAGCACAGTGAGAAGCAGCGTGCTTAGTGGAAAGAGCACAGGCTTGGCAGTCAGAGGACGTGGTTCTAATGCCGACCACAGTCTGCTCTGGGCTGTGGCAAGCCAACCTAACTTCTCTGTGCCTCAACTACCTCATCTGTAAAATGGGGATTAAGACTGTTGAGCCCCACGTGGGATGACTTGATTACCTTGTATCTACCCCAGCGGTTAGAACAGTGCTTGGGCACCTAGTAAGCGGCTTAAACACCATAATTATTATTAAATACGATTGACTATATCTGCTATTTATATTAATGTCAGTCTCACCCCTAAACTGTGAGATCGTTTTGGGCAAGGGATGTGTCTATTTGTTGTATATTGTACTCTCCCAAGCGCTTAGTACAGAGCTTTGCACGCAGTGAGCGCTCAGTAAATACGATTGAATTATTATTATCCCCAGATCCACTTCTGCTCTCTCCCCGAAGGCAGCGAGCGAGCGCTGAGGTCCTGGCTGCGGATCCGATATTAATAATAATAATTATGGTATTTGCTAAGCGCTTACTATGTGCCAGGCACTGTTCTAAGCGCTGGAGAAGATAGATGATAATCGGGTTGGATGCAGTCCCTGTCCCACATGGGGCTCACAGTCTTAATCTCCATTTTCTCACAGTTTTAATTCCCATTTTACAGGTGAGGGAATTGAGGCCCAGAGAAGTGAATGACTTGGCCAAGATCACCCAGCTGACAAGTGGCGGAGTCGGGATTAGAACCCAATACCTTGAGAAGCAGCGTGGCTCAGTAGAAAGAGCTCGGCCTTGAGAGTCAGAGGTCATGGGTTCTAATCCCTGCTCTGCCACTTGTCAGCTGTGTGACTTTGGGTAAGTCACTTAACTTCTCTGAGCCTCAGTTACCTCATCTGTCAAATGGGGATGAAGACTGTGAGCCCCACATGGGGCAACCTCATCACCTGGCATCCCCCCCCCCCCAGTGCTTAGAACAGTGCTTTGCACATAGTAAGCGCTTAACAAATACCAAAATGTATTCAGCGCTTAGAACAGTGCTCTGCACGTAGTAAGCGCTTAACAAATACCAACATTACCTTCTGACTCCCAGGCCTGTGCTCTAACCATTAGGCCATGCTGCTTCTCTCCAGGGACGCGGATTCAGGTTTGTCCCCCTCGGCCTTCGGGGATGCGGATCCGATGGGAAGCAGCGGTGAAAGAACCGCGGGCCTGAACGCCGGAGGTTCCGGGTTCGAATCCCACTTCTGCTCCGACAGCTGTTCCCTCCGTGGCTTTGGGCAAGTCACTTCACCTCCCCATGCCTCAATTTCCCCAGCTATAAATTTGAAGGGAAACCTGAACCCAACCCGCGCGAGTGTTGCGCAGAGTAAAAAATAAGGCGCTTTGGTAATAAAAGGGATTATTATTAGGTTCTCTCAGCGCATAGAACAGTGCTTGGCACATAGTAAGCGCTTGCTTCGCTGCGTGTCTGCTCTGTGACCTTGGGCAAGCCACTTAACCTCTCTGCGCCTCAGTTTCCTCATCTGTAAAATGAGGGTGAAGACTGTGCGCCCTACGTGGGACGTGGCTCAGTGGAAAGAGCCCTGGCTTGGGAGTCAGAGGTCATGGGTTCGAATCCCCACTCGCCCACTTGTCAGCTGGGTGACTGTGGGCAAGTCACTTAACTTCTCTGGGCCTCAGTTCCCTCATCTGTAAAATGGGGATTAACTGGGAGCCCCATGGGGGACAACCTGATTACCCTGTATCCACCCCAGCGCTTAGAACAGTGCTCTGCACCTAGTAAGCGCTTAACAAATACCAACATTATTATTATTATCTTGTAACTACCCCAGCGTTTTAGACCAGTGCGTGGCCCACAGTAAACGCTGAACAAATACCACAACTATTATTACTGTTACAAGAGGCAGAGTCGACCTCAGAACCCAGGTTCTTCCGACTCCCAGTCCTTGTATCTTTCCCAGCGCTTAGAAGCAGTGTGGCTCAGTGGAAAGAGCCCGGGCTTGGCAGTCAGAGGTCCTGGGTTCTAATCCCGGCTCCGCCGCTTGTCAGCTGGGTGACCGTGGGCAAGTCACTTACTTCTCTGTGCCTCAGTTCCCTCATCTGTAAAATGGGGGTGAAGACTGGGAGCCCTACGTGGGACAACCTGATGACCTTGTATCTCCACCAGCGCTTTAGAACAGTGCTTGGCACATAATAAGCGCTTAACAAATACCAACATTAACAGAGTTTGCGCGCAAAATAAGCGCTTAACAAATCCCATTATTATTAATTAGTTCAGTGCTCTGCACACAGTAAGAGATTAACAAATGCTATTATCAATAATAATAATATGTTGGTATTTGTTAAGCGCTTACTATGTGCAGAGCACTGTTCTAAGCGCTGGGGTAGACACAGGGAATCAGGTGTCCCACGTGAGGCTCACAGTCTTCATCCCCATTTTACAGATGAGGTAACCGAGGCACAGAGAAGTTAAGTGACTTGCCCACAATCACACAGTTATTATTAGTACAGTGTTCTGCACACAATAAGCGCTCAGTAAATACGACTGAATGAATTATTATGATCACACAGCTGCCAAGCACAGAGCCGGGATCGAACCCATAACCTCTGACTCCCCAAACCCGGCTGTTTCACTGAGACACAGTAAGAGATGAACACATGCTATTATTATTATTTGTACAGTGCTCTGCACACAAGCGCTCAATAAATACGATCGATGCGAATCATTAAGAAATAATACATACCATATAATGGTAATTATTATTATGTTCACTTCGGGCAGGGGCTTGGAGCACGAGGCCGCGCCGCCCCCCCCCCCCCCCCCAGTGGGTGGGAGTTGATTCTTCTTCTTTTTCTTTTCTCCTCCTTCTTCTTCTTTTTCTTTCTGGCCTCCTTCTTCTTTTATTTCCTCGCACCCGTTGGAGTCTTGCGGTCGGTGACGCGCGCCTTAAGAGAGCCACCTGCAGCGCGGGCCGCGCCCAGTCTGAGCGGGGACTGCGCTGGGCTGCGGGCCAGAGGCCTGGGCCACCCGCGGCCCCGCACCCATGGGGGCGTCCCGGCCGCCCCCCGCCGCCGCCCACCACCGGCTGCTCGGTAAGGCCCGGGACCCCCGGACCCCCACCCTTCAGCTCTGCCCTCCCTCCGCAGCCCCGCCTGCCTCCCACCTCCTTCCTTTCTCCTCTCCTCTCCACTCCTCTTTTTCCCTCCCCACTCCCTCTTTTCCCCCTCCCAGTCCTGCTTTTTCCCCTCTCCAGTCCCTCTTGTTCTTCTCTCCACTCCCTCTTTTTCCCTCTCCACTCCCTCTTTTTCCTCCTCCACTCCCTCTTTTTCTTCTCTCCACTCCCTCTTTTCCCTCCACTCCCTCTTTTTCCGCCCCACTCTCTTTTCCCAACCCCCACTCCTTTATCCCTCTCCAATCCCTCTTTTTCCCCTCCCCACTCTTTTTCCCCACCCCACTCTCTTTTCCCAACCCCACTCCTTTATCCCTCTCCAATCCCTCTTTTTCCCCTCCCCACTCTTTTTCCCCACCCCACTCTCCTTTCCCGACCCCACTCCTTTATTCCCCTCTCCCACTCCCTTTTTCTCCTCCCCGACTCCCTCTTTTTCCTCACCCCTCTCCTTCTTTTTCCCCTCTCCACTCCCTCTTTTTCCCCCCCACCCCACTCCTTCTTTTCCTCTCCCCCACTCCCTCTTCCCCCCACGCCCTCTTTTTCCCCTCTCCACTCCCTCTTTTCTCCTCCCCAACTCCCTCTTTTTCCCCACCCACTCCCTCTTTTTCCCCCCCCCACTCCCTCTTTTTTCCCACCCCACTCCTTTTTCCCTCTCTCCCTCCCTTTTAACTCCTCTTTTTTCTCCACTCTCTCCTTCTCCTCTCCCCTCTCCCTTTTCACCTCTCCCCTTGTCTCCCCGACTTCCCTTTGCCCCTCTCCCACTTTTTCCTCCCCCTCTCCAAGTCACTTTTTGTCCGCTTCCCTTCTCCTCCTTTCTCTTTTCCATTCTTTCTCTCTCTCCTGCGCGCCTCTCCCTTGGGAATGATTTCCCATCCCGGTTCCTCCCGCGACCATTTCCGTCCAGTTTCCCGGCCAGCCCCCTGAGACCCTTCCCTGAAAAGCCCCCTCCCCAGCCCCTGGACCGGCCCGTTAAAGCCCTCATCCATGAACCCACTCCCCGCCCCATGCCACCCTGCTGACGCCCCCCTTCCCATCCTAGAGATCCCCTCCCACGGAAAAAAAGGAAAAAGCGAGAGCCCCTCGGTGAGCTCCCTCGCTCCAGCCAGTCCTCTGAGACCCCCGGCCTTAAAATCCTGCCCCCCCCAATCCCTCTTGCGGGAATTTCTCCCCGGATCGTCTTCAGAGAAGTAGCATGGCCTAGAGCCCCGTCCTGGGAGTGAGTCATGGGTTCTAATCCCGACTCCGCCACTGTCTGTTGTGAGACTTGGAAAGTCTTCACTTTTCAAGGCCTGTCACCTTTCTGGAAATGGGGATTGAGTCTGGGGCCCCACATGGGCAGGGACTGGTGGCCCCGATTTGCTTGTGTGCGCTTGTGTGCCTGGCTATAATAGCGCTTCAAAATGCCTTTTTTTATTTATTATTCAGGGGGACATGCGATTCCGCACGGGTTCACCCCACTCCTCTCCTGTGTCTCCCAGCACGCATAATTATGGGGTGGGGGGAGGGAGACACAGGTGCCCAACCCCCCACCCCTTCTCTTGGCCTTGAACCCTGCAAAGAAAGAAGCTTTCTAAGAGGGGGGATCGATAAAAACACTTTCATTGAACGGACAAGGACAGAATGTGCGCGCAGACCTGAAAATGTCCTGGAAAGAACAATATCTCCCAACCCAATGGGTAGTTTATCGCGACATCCGCATGTTGGTAGGGGGCTCTTAGATCGGGACCCCCTGGAATTACACGCATTGCTACCACGTTTCAGCCCCCCTTTCCTCCTCTCCCACCCCCTTTACTTGGAAATCAAAGTTGACTAAAGGAGAAAGCCAAGGGAGAGGAACAAGCCATGTTACTGGAATAATTGCAAGTTGGTTCTGACATCTAACCGCTACCCTGGTATTTCCAAGGATAGATAGTTATAGATATTTGTGTGTGTGTGTCTTGAGCCTCCTTATTTTTTTCTGGAGAGATGGAGCGGTGATTTTAATTTCATAAACTGAATGCGAATCTTCACCAGTATGCCATGTCTTTCCCCCAGAATTGCTGTATAGGTGGAAGGATTTATTAACTAGCGCCTACAACAGTGCTTGATGCATAGTAAGCACTTAACAGATATTTAAAAAAACACAGGTAATGGGGCGATGGGGTTATTTCGGGTTAGGAAAGAATTCTGATTAAACAAAGAATATACTTTTTTTCAAAGAGCCACTTCAATCAATCAAATGCATTCACTGAGTACTTGCTGTGCGCAGAGAACTATACTGAGAGCTTGGGAGTGTATACTATAACACAGTTGGTGGACGTGATACCTGCCCACGAGGAATATACAGACTAGAGGAGTTTACAGTCTTTCAACAACTCTTCATTATTTCTAGAATTTTCCAGGCCAAAAAAAATTTTTTGGAGTACAAATTGTCAATTTATCATGATATTTCTTAAGCACTATGTGCCAAGCAGTTGGCTAAGCACTGGTGGGAGCTTCAGGATAATCAGATGGGACCCTGGCCAATGAAATGTAATTTTTCCACCCTGGCCCTCCGTCAGCAAGATTTAAAAATTAGTTCATTTCAGGGTCAGAGGCAGCTCTCACTGAACTCCACTGCAGCCCATCTCTATCATCTTCTTTCTTTACAGAAGCAGCATTTCCTAGTGGATAGCGTATGAGCCTGTGAGTTCTAATCCTGGCTCTGCTGCTTATCTACTATGTGACCTCGGGCAAGTCAGTTAACTTCTCTGTGCCTCAGTTACCTCATCTGTAAAATGGGGATTAAGACTGTGAGCCCTATGAGGAACAGGGACTGTGTCCAACCCAATTATCCTTGTATCTACCCCAGGGCTTAGTACAGTACCTCGCACATAGTGAGTGCTTTACAAATACTATAGAGAAGGAAGAAGAAGAACCAAATTAATATGTATCTACCCCAGGGCTTAGAACAGTGTTTGCCACATAGTAAGCGCTTAACAAATATCTTTTAAAAAAGCTCTTCCAGTGAAATGAAATCATTCCATTCCTGGCAGGAACCTATTGAAAATAGCCTAGGAACAGGCCCATCCATTCTTATTCTGCATTTCTCGCATCCTCGTTCTTTAACAAAGTTTTATGCCTGAGGCTTGGGTTCTAATCCCCCTTCTACCAGTTGCCTGCTGGGTGACATATTAAGTGCTTAACAAATATCAGAAATATATTACTAGTAGCCACTTGTCAGCTGTGTGACTTTGGGCAAGTCACTTAACTTCTCTGTACTTCAGTTACCTCATCTGTAAATTGGGAATTGACCATGAGCCTCATGTGGGACAACCTGCTTACCCTGTATCTACCCCAGCGCTTAGAACAGTGCTCCGCACTTAGTAAACGCTTAACAAATACCAACAGCATGCCTCAGTGAAAAGAGCCCGGGCTTGGGAGTCAGAGGTAATAGGTTCGAATCCCAGCTCTGCCACTTGTCAGCTGTGTGACTGTGGGCAAGTCACTTAACTTCTCCGTGCCTCAGTTCCCTCATCCGTAAAATGGGGAATAAGACCGTGAGCCTCATGTGGGACAACCTGATTACCCTGTATCTACCCCAGCGCTTAGAACAGTGCTCCGCAGATAGTAAACGCTTAACAAATACCAACATTATTAGTGATATTACTGCACTAGACAAAACCTCCATAAAATGCCAAACTCGTCTAAAAGTGGAGATTTAGTCACGTCACCTGCCAGCAGAGGGCCCTAGTCTTCTTCTGCTCGTAAATATTTCCATTTCTGTCTTCCCTTGGGTACCTTTCTACCAATGCTTGGCACATAGTAAGCACTTAACAAATACAGAGTTATTATTCTGCATCCTGACTCTCAGTCGTTTCATTGTCTTCCTCCTTCACTAGATTGGAGATTACTGGAGGACAGGCATCTCTACTAACTCTATTGTTTTCTCCCAATAATTTAGTTAATAATTATAATAATAATGTTGGTATTTGTTAAGCACTTACTATGTGCAGAGCACTGTTCTAAGCGCTGGGGTAGATACAGGGTAATCAGATTGTCCCACGTGAGGCTCACCGTCTTCATCCCCATTTTACAGATGAGGTAACTGAGGCACAGAGAAGTGAAGTGTCTTGCCCACAGTCACACAGTTCACAAGTGGCAGAGTCGCATTCGAACCCATGACCTCTGACTCCCAAACCCGGGCTCTTTCTACTGAGCCACGTAGCTCAGCACTCTGCCCGCAGTTAGGCCCTCAGGAAATGCCACCGAGTGATCGATCAATCAGTCCTATTTATTGAGTGCTTACTGTGTGCAAGGCACTGTACCAAGCACTTGGGAGAGTTCAGTAAAACAGAGTTGATCGACACGTTCCCTGCCCAGAATGAGTTTACAGACTCTAATCCAGAATCTAGATTAGACTAGATTAGACTGTGAACTCATTGTGGGCAGGAATGTGTCTGATTGTTGTCGTATTGTACTCTCCCAAGTGCTTGTACAGTGCTTTGCACACAGTAAGCGCCCAGTAAATATGATTGAATGAATTAGATTAGATTAGACTGATTAATATAGCTACTTGGGTTTATATTTCTTGGCTATAGTAAGAGACCCGTTTGACACTTTTCAAATACTCTGCCAGTTGATTTGAGTTAATCCGGGCATCTGTTTCCTCATTAGTAAAACAGATAATAAGATCTTTATCAAGCAGTGGAGGGAGGCAGTTTGGTCTTGTGGAAACAGCGTGGGATTGGGGGTCATTAGGACTGATTGATTCATTGATTGACAGGAGACCCAGGTTCTAGTCCCAACTCGGTCACTGGCCTGTTGTGTGTCTTTAGGCTCATCACTTCACCTCTCTGGGCCTCAGGTGCCTCACCTGTACAGTGGGGATAACCGCTCTTTCTTCATCTTACTTTGTGAAACCCTTGTAGGATAGGGGTGGTGTCTGATCTGATTACCTTATATCTAATCTGGTGTTCAGCACAGTGCTTGGCACATGATAAGCACTGAGCAAGCATCAAAGTTATCCTTAGTAATGGTAGTAATTGAAATGGTTTTCCAGTGTCCTTCAAGCACTCAGGAAGCAACACCATGGAGAGCCCCAATATCTCCTATTTCCTAACAGAGAGGGTAATTTCAGAGTAACAAAGTCACTTAACTGCTCTATGCCTCACTTTCCCTCATCTGTAAAATGGGGATTAAGACTGCATGTGGGACGGGCCTGGTTCCAACCTGATTCACTTGTATCCACCCCAAAGCTTAGTTCAGTGCCTGGCACGTAGTAAGCACTTAACCAATACCATTATCATTATTATTATTACAGTAAAATAGATTCGTGCAACCTCAGTGAATGTATCCTTTTGCCCCTAGATGTTAGGATCATAACATTTTTCCTAAGGAGTTGTGCTAAAGGGTTTGACCACCTGGAAAGTATTCCATGTTTTTTTATAGTGTGTTACAATGAAAAGTCAATGGGTACTTTCTTCAGGAAGCCACACACAGGATTTTGTGAATTTTGTTTTACAGCTGTGGTCATTTCAGCAGTGACTGTTGGTTCCATGACAAACCAAGATCCATTGGGAATTAGGTGTGTTTTACTTGCCTCCAAAATCAACAATTCGTCAACATGGATATCGTCAACATCACCTATGGTAAACGATGCCAAAAGCATAATTATGGACACAAATTGTTTCTGATAATCTTAAATCAACTAACTAGACTAAGTGTACTTTCTCTCTGTGCCTTCATATTTTCTCTGAATCTTCTATTCAGTTATTTCACCTCATGTGTTTATGCCACTCCCTATGGATCCATGTTCCCTTCCTCTTGCTTTCACAGTCTTCGCCATTTTAAAGATGAGGAAACTGAGGCACAGAGCAGTTAAGTGACTTGCCCAGGGTCACACAGCAGGCAAGTGGCGAAGACGGGGCTAGAACCTGGGTCCCCTGACTTCAAGTCCTGCGTTCTTTTCGCTAGACCCCGCTGCTTTAAATATTCCACTTTCAAAATAGGGCTGTGTTTTGCAGGAAAAGAACTGGGTAATTTGCTCAAAAGAAGTCAGCCATATTTTTTATTCTGATGTTTTTGCTACGGGGCAGGTGTCGGATGGAGTGTCGGTGGAAGATCTTGGCTGCTCTCTGAAACACCGAGGTTCAGCAGTGGCCTACCAAGCTATTAAACCAGTGGAAATTAGTATTTTTGCCACTGCAACTCTGCAAGTGACACTGAGCTTTCTGGGAAATGTTTCATGCCGTTGGATCTCGAGACACAATTCCATTGACTGCCAACCTGATTTTGACTCCGAAAACAGGTAACTAGGAAAAATAATTCTCAGGAAAAAAACTCTTTCTTGCTAGGAAAAGAGAGCTTACCTTTCAAATTTCAAATTTTCAAATTTCTCATCTTTCTGCACTGGCTATTGTAACTGGGATGAAAACAAACCGCTATGAATGAATGTAGTTCCTGGAAAAATACGGGAGTGAATGAACTGGTAAAATACTGTCGAAACTGTATGGGGAAGATTGAATATTTTACTTTTAAACCTCAATATTATTTTGCTGTGATTAAATACTAGAAAGTGTTTTTCCTTCGATTCCCCTTCTAGACCGCAAGCTTCTTGTGGGCAGGAAACATGTCTACCAATTCCGGGGTATTTTACTCTTCCAAACGCTTAGAACAATGCTTTACACACAGTAAGCCCTCAGTAAATACCATTGATTGATTGATAGTTGCATTAGTCCTTTCTGTAAGGAACTCTGGCTCTCTTCTTTGCACCTCAACCTGATGAACAGAGCTATTTGGGCAAACATACACTTTACAGATATTAACTTTTATAATAATGTATGCATTAAGCGCTAGAGTGGCGGACGCGTTTCCTGAACTCTTTTGACTGTAGTGAGATTCCCCCGGGCTTCACCCAAAATGCTGTCTGCCCATCAGGCACCCAGAGTGGACACAAAACCATCAGCAAGGCCTTTACGAGGTCGTACCAATGCTCCATCCAATCCAGTGCTGCATCTCCATGGAAACAAGATATTTGGATGAACGGTGGAGTGATGGCTTCCTGTATGTCCATCTTAGCTATTTAGAAGGCTTGGTGTTCCAAATATTCTTAGCCTTTCCCTCTACATCCCTACCTTTCCCTCTATCCCACCATGGACTAATCAGTCAGTGTTATTTATTGAGCACTTACTGTGTGCAGAACAATGTACTAAGCACTTGGAAAAGTACAATATAACAGAGTTGGTAAATGCTATCCCTCCCCCACGTGGAGCTTAAAATCTACAGGGGACCACTCAATAATTTACCTGTCCCAACCTCTCTACCGATGTTTTCAGCCAGAACCCAGTCCTGCAAACTTTGGGGCAAGGCCCATGGCATCAATCAATCAATGATATATATTGAGCACTTATTTTATGCAGAGTATTGTACTAAGCACTTGGGAGAGTACAATACAACAAAGAAGCAGACCCATTCCCTGCCCATAATGAGGTTACAGTCTAGAGGGGGAATCAGATGTTAATATGAATAAATAATTTAAAATATATAATTTAAAGATACACAAACAAGTGCTGTGGGGTTGGGGCAAATAGCAAATGTCCAAAGGACGCAGATCCCAATGGGAGAGTGAACCAGGAAAAAGAGGGCTTAATCAGGGAAGGCCTCTTGGAGGAGATGTGACCTCAATAATGCTTTGGAGGTGGGACATGAGGTGGTCTGGCATATATGGAGTGGAGAGGGAGTTCCAGGCTAGGGGGAGGACGTGGGAAAGGGGTCAGTGGTGAGATAGTCAAGATCAGGGCACGGTGAGTAAGCTGACACTAGAGGAACGGAATACGCGGGCTGGGCATGTGACTCTGAAGATGATACTCATCTGCACAGTGCTCTCCTTCTGTGACCATAGACTGTGAACTGCAGTGCTCTCTCCCTGTGAACATTAGGTCCTCTGTGAGGGAGGGGAAATGACATGATGGACTTTTGTCACAATTCTTCAGTATAAAATAAGCTGGGATCTTTTTTCATTTGAACCAAAGTGAGATTTCCCTGGCCGCAGCCCATGAATATGGAGGCACCTAAGATTCATGGAACTGGAATCAGGAGATTCAGGAACTACTTCCAACTCTGCCCTGTCCTGCTGTGCAAACTTGGAGCGAGTTACTTAATCTTTCTGGGCCTCAGTTTCCTCATCTGGAAAATGAGGAGAAGCTCCCCGCTCTCTCTGCCTCTCAGATGGGTGATCCTTTTGTAGAACAGGAGCTGGGCCCGATCTGCTTAGCCTTAGCACCTGGCTAATGCCTCGTAAACACTGTAATTATTATTATGACCCAGCCACAGGTTTCCCATGGTTGAGATTGTGTCTTCCCAGAAGGAACCCTCTGGTAGCGGGAGCTTCGGGTGGGATCACCTGGGCAGGGTCAGACTCCCTGCCATAGCAGTTACAGGTGAATACCAAGACGAGGCCAACAGATCTCTGATTTTGTGTGGAGCGGTGGTCTCTTCTGTCAGTTTCGTAGTTGCCAAAATAAAAAGTTTTGTTTCCTGTTTTACAGGACTGTTCTTTCTCTGGTCATTTCGAAAATGACAGAAACCCAAGCCGGAGAATACCTCCTCTCAATTCACAGTGGAACGATGAATTGCACAGTCCTGTTTGCAGTGAATGTAAAACGTAAGTCCAATGGGGCGTCTGCATCAGCGTGTGACGTGGACGGGACCCATATTGCCATTGTCGCTTATTTTTCTTCAGTGGGGATGCATTGGTGATGCCCTCTGAGCTCCTAGCAACATGGCTCAGTGGAAAGAGTTCTAGTCCCAGCTTCATCCCTGGCCTGCTGCATGACCTTGGGCAGGTCACCAAATCCTTCTGGGCTTCAGCTCCCTCTTCCAAGCAATGGGGAGAGGATCCTTCCTCTTAAAGTCCTGTGGGGGACAGGGACTGTGTTAGGTCTGATTGTCTCAATATCTGTTTTAGCATTTAGCACAGTGCTTGGTGTCTGGTAAGCATTTCATAAATGCCACAGTAAGCTGTCCCTATAAACTGTGAGTACGACTTTGGCCAGCCCCCGGAAGTTATTGTACGTGGGCCAGTGCTTGTGTTTGGCTTGTGTATTTAATAATAACTGTGGTATTTGTTAAGTGCTTACCGTATGCCAAATATGTTCTAAGCACTGGGGTAGATACCAGGTAATCAGGTCAGACACAGTCCCTGTCTCACATGCGCCTCACAGTCTTAATCCCCATTTTACAGATGTGGTAACTGAGGCCCAGGGAAGTTGTGACATGCCCAAGGTTACACGCAGACATGTGGCGGAGTCGGGATTGGAACCCACAACCTCTGACTTCCAGGCCCGTGCTCTTTCCACTAGGGTATGCTCATTCAAATCCTTTGCAGTTTCAGAGTAAGACGGTCTTGTGTCTCTGACCCCACTGCCTCCCCAATCTTATTCTTATACTTGGAGGCCACGGATGATGTCTAGTTCTCACCCGGGTGGTCCTTCCCAGTGCTTAGTATACGGCTCTGCACACAGTAGATGCTTAAAAAATACGCTTACTATTACTGCTATCTCTCGATTTCTTCAAATAGGAACCTTAAGGAAGCCCTACTTCAGGAAACTCGAAGACCAGGATTCAGTGGATTGTGTGTCTGATAGCTTCCCTGAGCCCGTGATGGAATGGCTGTTTTGCCGGACCCTCAGCGAGAGGTACCGCCTCCCACGTTTCCCACGTCCCATGCCTCAATGGGGTCCCGTCTCCAAACTGGGTGCAGGCCTCTGGGCCAAGGGGGTCAGTTTGGTACTTAGTGGTAATTCAGTTGAAGAAGGCCCAGCTTTGTCATGAAATAGCTTTCCAGAGAGTCTCCTTTCTCTCTTTTTCCTTTTTCTTATTAAAGCAGTTATTCAGCACTTACTACGTGCCAAGTTTTGCGCTATATTACTATCAATCAATCAATGGTATTTATTGAACACTTACTGTGTGCAGAGCACTTTACTAAGCACTAGGGAGAGGACAACACAAAAAGGTTGGTAGATCCCTGCCCACAAAGAGCTTACACTGAACAGGTTGGAACATTGACAGTATCTTTGTTTCTACAGTGCTGAGTTATTCTTTCATTTTCATTTGGTAAGGGCTCATTACATATTGGTGAAAAAGTCATATAAGTTCACGCAGGAGGGATTGAATGGGGCAAAGGGGTTGTAATGTGCGGTTCATTGCTGTTCAGTTTTCTTGCTCTCTCTGCTTTTGGGCACACATGTTCTCTTGCCTGACTTCACTCGTCCTTCAAAAGCTCATATTTTAGAATAAAGTTGGACTTAGTAAACAGCAGACAACACATAATTCGCCTGCATGCTCCTCCTCCCTTCTCCCTCCCCTGCTTATGCAAAAGACACCCAGTTCTCCAACAACAAAGGCGTACCTTTCTTGCAAAACTCTGCACTAAGGTAAGTTCAAACTGTAGGACTCACCTGATAATAATGGTACCTGTTAAGCCCTATGTGCTGAGCACTGTTCTAAGCACTGGGGTAGATACAAGTTAGGTTGGACACCGTCCTTTTCCCACATAGGGTTCAAACTCTTAATCCCCATTTTACAGATGAGGTAACTGAGGCCCAGAGAAGTTAAGTAACTTACCCAAGGCCACACAGCAGATATGCCACACAGCAGATATGTGACAGAGCCGGGATTTAGAACACATAACCTCCTGCCTCCCAGGCCCATGCTCTATTCACGAAGCCATGCTGCTTCTCCCATGCACATGTTGTACAACCATTCCTTCCAACACCTCCACGCACATGCACACGACCATTTCTCCCAACACGACATAGGGCTGTATCCTGACAGGCTCGTCCCGTTGGGTGAATGTTCCCCAATTGCTCAGCAGAGTTCCAGCCCCCAACATAGAACCTGTGACCCAGTAGGATCGATCAGTCAATTAATCAATCCACTATGTGCATCCATCCCTCCTGGCCACCTACCCCTTCCAAGAAATTGGGGACTAGTGGGGCTAGTGGCCTCTGACAGAGACCAACATAGCCAGACTTCTCACTGTCCTTCACTGGCCTGTGGGCCAGTCTGCCCTCCCATCTACCCTCCCTCCTTCTCTGAGTCCTCTGGGAAGGTTGTCTCTAGCAGCTTTTCCTGCTCCGCCAGCCACAACTCCTCCTGCTGTTGTCATTTTAATAATAATTGTGGTATTTATTTAACTTCTATAATGTGCTAAACACTGGGCTAAGCCTTATATTGTATTTAACCAGATCAGATGCAGTTTCTGCCCCACATGGTGCTCACTGTCCAAAGGGGAGGAAGAAGAGATGTTGAATCCCCATTTTACAGATGAGGAAAGCGAGACACAGAAAAATTCAGTGACTTGCTCCAGCTCACCCAGCAGGCAAGAGGTGGAGCCAGGATTGAAACTAGGTCTCCTGAGTCCCAACCCTGGGCTTTTTCCACAAGGCCAAGTGGTCATGACCTCCTACCCTCCTACCTCCCACTCCTGCCACTGCCACGACCGTCATTTGAAAGAGACGATACTCCAATCATAAAAAAGAGTATGTCTAAATACAACTGAGGCTTCATTTCTGACTTCTCTAGGGTCTGTCTTCTTCAACTGACTTGTTCTTAGTTCTACAGTCTCCACTCCTTTACATTATTGCTTTAAGGCCTTTAATTCCCATTTCTTTATTCTTGAACATTCACTGAGCTTTGTTTTTCAAATGTAGCTGCAGGAAGACAAGTCTCGCCAGCATGAAGAGAGAGGAAAAGGTACAGCATGAATTATTAGGAACAGACATCTGGTGTTGTGCGAGGAATGAATTGGGCCGGGAGTGTACCAAGCTCTTTACACTAGGTAACGGTAAATTGAAATTCCTTTTTATTCCTGGTCAGGTTTATGACAATAAAATTAATAATGGTGGTATTCATTAAGCTCTTACTATTATGTACTAAGTGCTGGGGTATGTACAAGATAATCAGGCCACACATGGCCCCTGTCCTACAAGAAGCTCACAGTCTAAGGGGGAGGGGAAACAGACATTGAATTCCCAGTTTTCAGATGACAAAACCGAGGCCCAGAAAAGTGATTCACCCAAGATCACAGAGCAGGGGAATTTGTTATCACTTACAATTTGGAGGAAAGGGAACATAAAATTCTGGCTAAGAAACACTCCTAGTCCTAATTCTCCACTTTTGGGGAGGGGTGTTCAGGCACATGGGCCTGGGGGGAGTTGAAATGCTGGGAGTCAGAAGGACCCGGGTTTTAATTCTGGATCTTCCATTTGCTTGCTTTGTGACCTTGGGCAAGTCACTTAACTTCTCTATGCCCTAGTTTCCTCAACTGTAAAATAGAGATACCTGTTCTCCCTCCTCCTTAGACTGTGAGCCCCTTGTGGGACGGGGACTATGAATAACCTATTTGACTTGTACCTATCCCAGTGCTTAGAATAGTGTTTAATGTATTTTGTCCAACCTGTTTAAATTGTATCTACCCCAGTGCTTAGAACAATTCTCAACACATAGTAAGCACTTATCAAATGTAATAGTAATAATAATTGCAAAAAGAAAAACACATAGTAAACATTTAACAAATACCATAAATAAGGAAGGGAATACCTGACTCTCATTTCTAATTCAGGATCCCTGGACCTCATCCCAAAAATCCAGATGGAGCCAAGGCATCCCTGGAGCCCTGGGCTTTAGCTGCTAGAGGGCTAAAAATAACCTATTCCCCCACCCCAAGTCCAGAGCTCTAGGAGTGGGGGAGGATTTCAGAGTGTGGACCGAAAATATCCAGATTCTGAAGGCTTTTGCACCTTAGTACCCAGATAATCAAGAGATAGCTACAAGAGTATTTGCTGTACAAATTACGGGATGTAGTTTTCTATTTTAAAAAAAGATTTCCATGGTCTCGGAACCAAAAGCAAGCTGTGGATTCATTGTGATAGGGCACTCAAGATTTGCTCTTCTTTAGAGTGTTCCAGGTTTTGACTTATCAGGAGGATATTTTTTCATTGTTGGCTTTCTTCACTTTGTAGATCTAAATAAAGCACCACAAGCACCCCTACCACAATTCTTTCTTAAAATCGGGGAGCCGCTGCTGATAAGATGCAAAGCTGTTCATAAAAACCATCGGTTTGGACTCACGTGGAAGGTGGAAAATAAAGAATTACAAGAGGTAATGCCAGGTGTCTGTCTATGGGACATAATAACTGCTGGCAGTGAATGACTCAAATGCACTAAATGCAAAATTTGTGTTTTGTTTCAATTTAGGGCAGCTACTTTGAGATTAGTGGGTATCAAAGCAACAGAAATATGGCACGGATTATGTTCGCCTTTGTCTCATCAGTGGGAAGAAGTGATGCTGGACATTATACTTGTTCTTCCTCAGAGGATACCAGCAAAACAGCTTTGGTTACAGTCTTGGGTAATCCATGTTGCCAACACAGTTCAGTGCAATTTTTGCATGTAGAAACGAGTGCTGCCACTGAGAACACTGCCAATCTGTCAGGTCTCCAGGTGGGCTAGGCTAAGTGGTGAAATGGGCAGGAACTGAAGAAATTTGTCAAGAAACATGGTGCTGTCTAAGGTGGGACCATTTTACTGCAGGGGTTAACAATAGTAATCATTATGGTGCTTAAGTGCTTACTATGTGCCAAGCGCAGTTCTAAGTACTGGGGTAGGTACAAGTTAATCAGGTTGGACACAGTCCCTGTTCCACATGGAGCTCACAGTAGTAATCCTCATTTTACAAATGAGGTAACCGAGGCCCAGAGAAGTCACTTGCCCAAGGTTACACAGCAGTCATGCGTCAGAGCCAGGATTAGAACCCACGTTAGGGTGTAAGGGGGCCTCACTGCTGTAGCAACAGTTTTTATTGAGTGTGGACCGTGTGCAGAGCACTGTGCCAGAAGCTTGGGGACCATTCCAGAGAAGTGGTCCTGGTGTTGGAGGAGATTTCAATCTCACGAGAGAGGCAATTAGACCTAAATTGAAGTTGGAACTCAGGCTGGGGAATGGGGAGCCAAAAAGGAAAAAGGAGGGAATGAGGAAGGATGAAATGAGACAGGGAGGAATGGGGGAAGTGAGGAGTGGGATCAGGAAGGAATGGGGAAAGGGAGAAATATGGTAGGAAGGGTGAGGCAGGAAGGGCCAGCTAGGAGCAAAAGATGGAAAGGGGTTAGTGGCCTGCTTTAGAGTATTGGCAGTTTGGGGTGAAGGCAGGCCCTGGGAGCCATTTAGAACTATGCGTAAATCATTTTTGACCATCTCTCCCAGTGAGCACTTCAACAAGGAACCACAGAGATACCTGGGAGCGCAACCTTGACACTCAAAGGGCAAAATTTGGGGCCCCAGTTTTGTCCCAGTAGGATCAGATTTCACCTGGGGAATTTCAGATCAGATGAACCTTCAACCTCAGTAAAAATGCCTGAATCTTACAAGTCAGGGAATGTGACTATTTCCCTAGGCAATCTGAAGTGATAAAAAAATATATAATGGGTCATCGAAGGGAAAACAGAATTTCGTTTTGGAATGACACATCTGACTTGCCAAGTATCTTTTAGTGATCTAATTTGCAATATAATTGAATACAGCTTTACCCTAAATTCCTTAATATGTCTTTACAGAAAAAGGATTCATAAATGCATCCAATACGAAAGAAGACTATGAAATTGATCTGAATGAAGAATTTTGCTTTGCAGTCAAACTTAGAGCATACCCACAAATTAGCTGCACATGGACATTTTCTCAAATATCACTGCCTTGCAAAAACAGTAACCTTGAAGATGGATACAGGTAAGATAATGCACAACTTACTGTTATGATGTCCGTTACAGTGCTGTTTCCTTGGTGGCTTTGAATTTATAACATCAAGTTCAGTTTTTATCAGTTAATTATTAATTGGAAATTAAAGCATAAAAAGTGCTTACACGTAAGATGTGCGAATATCAGCTATAGCTATATGGGCAAATCACAGATCTTGTCCCACACAGGTGCCAAAGTTTTATGTGAGTTGGGGGAAAGAGAGAGGGCAGGGATTTTAGAGGGGGAAAAGGGACTAGGGAGGAGATAGCTTCAAAGCGCCAACAGGCCAAAGAGCGACCATTTGGGTCTTTTCAACGCTGACTGGAAACTTTCAGGTCTTGTCAGAGCCCTGGGGTGAGCAAGGCTGCCAGGAGTCCAGTTACACAGCTGAGAGGACCACTGCCCCTCTCTTACCCCCTTGGAGCAGACACCTATGCTATAATATGTACCACAAAAAATATGAGTTAAATGAAACTTAGTCATCAGGGAAGGCTCTGGCCAAGTCTAACGGGATAAGGACATTTCAGGATGGATTTCTCCAGGGAAAACGTCTATTTTTGACCCTCTCTCCAAAATAAATCTAGTACTCGGGATCAAAACAATATTTATGCAGTGGATGCCCTGAGATGGCATAGTGGAAAGAGCACAGGTCTGGGAGTCAGAGACCTGGCTTTAATCCTGGCTCCTCCACTTGTCTGCTGTGTTTCCTTGGGCAAGTCACTCAACTTCTCTGTGCGTCAGTTTCCTCTTCAGTAAAATAGGCATGAAATACCTGTTCTCCCTTTCTGCCCTCCACTGACTATGAGCCGTATGGGATAGGAACATGATCATATTATATATACCTCAGTGCTTGGTGCACAGAAAGCATTTAACAAATACCACATTTATCATTATTGAATTTCCCTCTGATCAGTTAGCAGATGAGGGTCCATATTTTTCCGGCAAAATGTCCTGGATGTTATTCCATTTCTTCTGAGTCAAGAATCTAAGGAGTGATTGCCCATTTAGCTTTCCCACTCAAAAGTCAAAGGCATGGACTTCCTACAATTTCCAAAGCAAGGAAAAAGCATAAAAAGGCACTTTTTAAAAACTCTAATCCTTCACTCATTTCCTCTTCACCTGCCTCTTGGAAAAGTTCTGTATTTGCTGTCCCCCACAGTATTATCCCTTTGGCTGTTGCTACTATTAATTCTTTTGCTAGCCAACTTCTATTCAGTTGAATTCTGAGATTGCCTTTGAAAAACGCCTCCCCAGGAGACTGGGTAACAGCTCCAGGAATTGACGTGCATAATCTTCAAGGGGCTTTGTTCAAGTTCAAAACTCGCTGTGTATTTACTACAGTTATCAGTGGTTAAACTTTACATCAAACTCAACTTTTCCTTCCTCTTCTTTAAAAAGGAATAAAGTACTAGGCAGTACATGACTACGGCCCCCAGCCCCCCTCCCAAAAAAAAGACAAAACTGGAATAGCATTTTAAAAGTCCTACTTTCCCTTAACCCTTCATTGCACCCCGAACCCACTTTTGAACAGCCGGCCAAACGTCATTCAAGCAGTCTCACCAAATCAGCAAGCCTAGTGGCTTCTCAACTTGCTGGAACTGCCTAAAACTGTCCTTATCCCAGGAAGTGAAGCCTGTCTGCTTCAGGGATTTTGTTTCTGCATTATCCCATCTCATAGTCTGTGTCTGTGGATGGTTCTCTGAGAATCCCTCAGTCTGTCAATCAGTCAATTATATTTACTGAGCGCTCACCGTGAGCAGAGCACTATACTGATCACTTGGAGAGTACAATATAACAATAAATAGACACCTTCCCTGCCCACAACTAGCTCCCCGTCTAGAGGGGGAGACAGACATTAATATAAATGCCTAAATTACAGATTGTGCATAAATGCTGTGGGGCTAGGAGGATGAATAAAGGGAGCAAGTCAGGATGATGCAGAAGGGAGTGAGAGAAGAGGAAAGTCTGTGAAAAATCCATTATTGTGGTCAGAGTCCTGAACAACCACCACTGTCACCATCAAAACTACTGAAAATAGAGTATATAAAAACTTTTACTCAGGCTTGTGTTCAAGATTCACTTCTTCAATTTGGTCAGTTACTTCCTCTAAATATGCTGTTTGGGCTTTGCTACATATGACCTTCAATATGCCTCTTCAGTTAAGTTTGATGAAATTATACCTTCTTTCCAAGTTGCGTTTTTTTTCCTTCTCCACAGGATTAATCTTTTTTCTAACCTTCAACCTTAATCCTTATGCAGAGACTTGAAAGACATTTTTCATTGCACTTTACATTTTAAGATACCTGAGAAATTCTTATTGTTGGTCCAGATACCTTCCAAAAATTCTTAAACTTTTATGGGTGTTTTTCCTTTACATAGAATCATAATCTGAAAGGCAGCTAGAGAGTCCATCTCCAGTTCCAAATGATCCTCCCAGGCCATCAAAAGCTGTTTAAATCCTAAAGTCAGACAAGACCAAGCTCATTCAGATCTCTCCTCCGAAGACCGATATTCTGAGCATTCAAGAGCTCAGATCTCCAGCAAGAACCCCACATAACTCCCGGCAGACAGGAGGAAAACCATTTTAAGACACCTTCTCTCTGCCAGGAACTGCAGCCTCCGTTAATAACCACTTCAAGGTTTATCCTGTGAGGAAGACATTCCTGCCTACATCTTCGCCAAAGTCCCTCACAGTGTATTTTAAGCTTATCTTCCCCAACTCTGACCTCGGACAAGATGGAGTCTAGTTGACCTCTAAGAAATAAAGGGAGCCATCAGTTCACCCTTTGCAGGCTTGGAGATCGTTATTGACTTTCCCTTCAGCATTCTGTTCTCGAAGCTCCTCTAACCTTTCATTCTGGGTCTTTATTTTCGCAATCTTCCATAGTCTTTTGATTGCTCTCCTCCCATCTTCCATTTTGCCCCCTCAAAGTGAACCTTTAGGTTCAAAACTTTAAACCTACCATTGATAGGCCTGTTCAGCGCTCAGGTTAATAAGAAATGGGTTCACCACTCCTAATTACTCTTCTCTTAGTTGCAAGAGTGCAAAAAAGTTAAAAGACACAATTCTTGCCCTCAAGGAGCTTACAGTCTAGCAGGGGAGGCAGTTGCTTAAATGAGTTTCAGCTATTGCTTGATTAATTCTTTCATCTTCAGTGGGATTACTGCAAGCTGAGGCATAGATGTCTTTGATCCGATTTACTCTGTCTTTGCACCACACCTACCCAAAGTATAGTTCCTCTATAAAAAGAACATTATATCAGTCATTTTCAGACCCCGTGTCTTCTGCTCTTTGTTGATGAAAAAACTCAACCTTTAATACCTAAAACATCTTCAGTTTTCACTTCCTTATTATGAGTGAGTCAATAACCATAAAGGCAAAATGCTACGTCTTTCCTGATTTTTTTGCAATTTTCTAATTTAAATTCCTCTAAGCTTCAAGACAATGATATATTTATGTTTGTGATGTTTGAAAAGATCAGTTATTTCTCTGAAGGACCACTTGAATATTATATTATTGTTATAATCTCCCCACCCGCTTTCTTTTCAGCCTGAGAGTCGTCCCAAAAACTCAGAACTGAACTCTAAATCTGGTCATGATGACGCAGACCTTTCCTAGAGAATTCCCAGAAAAGCATGTTTCCATTGTCAAGTGGCTCTCAGGAAATTTTCTGTCGACTAATAGCTATAACGATATTAATTAAGGTATTTATTAAGCACATTTGCTGTACTTACTGGGATGGAGTAAGCACAGGGGCTGAATTCCCCATTTTGCAGATAAGTAAACGGAGGCACGGAAAGGCTAGGTGACTTTCCCCAAGTCACTCAGTAGGTCATTGGCAGAACCAGGACTCGAACCCACGTCTTCTGACTCCCATCTCCTCTTTCTTTCCCCTAGGCCATGCTGTCTCTCTAAAGGAGACACTCTACTCTGACTGTCTCTCCCCATTTTCCTCACACCCCACTTACTGTAGCCAATGTCAGCTCTTGAACGCTCAGAACATAGGTCTCCGGAGGAGAGATCTGAATGAGCTTGGTCCTGTCTGACTTTAGGATTTAAGCGGCTTTGGATTTAGCCGATGCTGGCCTGGGAAGATCAATCAAATTTATACTGAGCATTCACTGTGTGCAGAGCACCCTACTAAGTGCTTGAGAGAGTACAGTGTAATAGAGTTGGTAGGCATGTTCCCAGCCCACAACAAGCTTACAGTCTAGAGGGATCAGTGATTCTGTGTCTAAATGCTTAGTGGAATCCCAGAGAGGCCGCCCAGTGAGGAGTCACCTCATTTTTATGTTTGGAATCCCCAAATGTTTCTAAGTTGGTACAGAGCAGTGGGCCCAAGGAAACACTGCCCCTTGGCATATGGGAATTTCAGTTCACCTACGACAGTCGACTTTGGTAACCTCCATTTTCAGTGGTGAAACCGGGTATCAGACCCCACTTCTCCTTCCTCTTTGGTGAAATGAAATTAAAGAACTAGGCCCTGCTTACAAAGTGGATAAACTACAACAGAGAGGAAGAGAAAAAAAAAGTCCTCAGATCCCAAACTTCTCCTAGACCAAAGGAGAGTTGGGAAAAGATCTAATTCAGCCTGCCAGCAAGCCTCACCGACTGAGCCAGCTCCTGGAAGCACCTTAACTCACTGGTGCTGGAATCCTAATCCATCTTCAATATAATAATAGCAATAATAATACAGCGGTAGTTATTAAGCGCTTACTATGTACCTTGTGCTGGGCTGGATATGAGATAATCAGATCCCACACAGGGCAGACTGTCCAGGTAGAAAAGAAAGCAGGGATTTTATCCCCATTTTACAGTTGAGGAAACAGGGGCACAGAAAAGTTAAGTGTCTTGCCCAGGGTCACACAGTAGGCAAAAATGAGGGAAAAATACCCCAGTGCTTAGTACAATGCTTGGCACCTAGTGAATATTTAACAAATATCAGAGTTGTTATTATTGCTACTATTAATAATAATAATAATAATGTTGGTATTTGTTAAGCGCTTACTATGTGCAGAGCACTGTTCTAAGCACTGGGGTAGATACAGGGTAATCAGGTTGTCCCACGTGAGGCTCACAGTTAATCCCTATTTTACAGATGAGGTAACTGAGGCACAGAGAAGTCAAGTGACTTGCCCACAGTCACACAGCTGACAAGCGGCAGAGCTGGGATTCAAACCCATGGCTTCTGACTCTCAAGCCCGGGCTCTTACTACTACTAGTACTACTACTACTAATAATAATAATGGTATTCATTAAGTGCTTACTATTCTAAGTGCTAGGGTAGATACAAACTAATCAAGTTGGACACAGTCCCTGTCCCTCATGGGGCTCACAGTCTTAATCCCCATTTTACAGATGAGGTAACTGAGGCTCAGAGAAATTAATAATGTTGGTATTTGTTAAGCGCTTACTATGTGCAGAGCACTGTTCTAAGCGCTGGGGTAGATACAGGGTAATCGGGTTGTCCCACATGAGGCTCACAGTCTTCATCCCCATTTTACAGATGAGGTAACTGAGGCACAGAGAAGTTAAGTGGCTTGCCCACAGTCACACAACTGAGTAGGAATTCGAACCCATGACCTCTGACTCCCAAGCCCGTGCTCTTTCCACTGAGCCACGCTGCTTGCCCAAGGTCACACAGCAGACAAGTGGCGGAGCGGGATTAGAACGCAGGTCCTCCTGACTCCCAAGCCCATATATCCAGTTGGCCATGCTGATTCCCTGTTGCTAGCAACCATCCATCCATCCCAGCATCAGGACCCTGCCAGGCTCCACTGCCTTCCTGCCCGACTCGGGCTCCCGTCCTGAAGCAAGTGAGGCCTCAGGAGGAGAGTCAGGGTCAGGGTAAACAACCCCAAACATTTCCTATCAGGGGGATGAGCGGATGACACGTGCCCAGCTCAGAGACGGGACCTCAGGCTCGCACTGCCCAGAACTTGGCCATGACTCAGTGGGGACGTTCGCTCGGTGCTTGGTTTCCAGAGGGCTTTGAGCAGGTTTAGTCCTAAGCAAGGTTCTCTACGGAAAAATTCCCTCTCTGCAGAGCCTTCCCTGTGTGACACAGCCTCTGGGGAGATCCTGACCTGCCCACCCCTACTCTGATCACCAAATGAAAAGTGAAACTAGCCTGTCCTCTTAACGGGAATGGGGGCTTTGGGGAGGGGGAAGAGAGCAGAACCCTCTTGAGAGTGGTTGAAAGAATACATTGTCTTAGTCACCAAGGTGTCATTTCCTAAACTCAAACCTCCCAACTACCCGTGTCATGCCCACCAGCATACCAGACTTAGAAACCCAGGGAAACTTTGAAGCTCTGAAAACCCCAGCCAGTTCCTGGACAGCCACGTGAAAACCCCGGATGGAGCTAGAGAACCTGGGGAGTCAATGCAGTTGCTCTGGTAGAAGAATGCCAGAAAAATTCAGTATCGGGGCAGTGTACCTGCTTGGGAGAGTCCAATATACCAGATTGACCTGCCCACAAAGGCAAGTTCTTGGGACAGCCAAAAATCTGACGCTGACCCTGTCTGTCTCTTTATTTCTGCCTGGAAAGAGTCATAAAAGGCAAAATCTGTAACCTCCCAGTGAATGACAAGTCACACACACTAAATGTCAAGGAAGCTGAATGACCAGAGCAGGAAGCCAGAGATGAAAGCAGCAGTGACAACAATCTAAATCTTAAAAAAATCCCACATTTTTCCCAACAGCGTATCTCGATTTTGCGATCATAAGTATCAGCCAGGAGAGTACATATTCCGTGCCGAAAACGGTGATGCACATTTCACGAAAATATTTACGCTGTCTGTGAGAAGTAAGTTGAAATTGTGTCATTGGTACTATTATTATTAATTAAGCATCCATTCAAGGTACAACTGAATAGCTAGATATGCAAGAGTGCTGATTTGGGGTATAAACAAGTTTATAATCATAATAATAATTGTGATAGTTAAGCACTTACCACAGGCTACACACAACACTAAGCGCTAGGGTAAATTTAGTGCAATCAGATCAGACACAATCCTTGTCCTTCGTGGGGCTCACAAGTCTGTTGGGGAGGGAGAAAAAGGACCTAACCCCCATTTTACAGTAGAGGAAACTGAGGCACAGAGAAGTGAAGTGGGTTGCCCAAGGTCACAAAGCAGGCAAATGCTCGAATTGGGCTCTAGTATATACCCCGGAAAAATACCACGGCTGTCCTAATAATGCCTGTACTAATGAGCTTGTGTGTGTGTGTACAGGAAAACCACAGGTAACAATGCAAGTATCAGCCACCCAGGTCTCCTGCTTCTCCAGCGGCTACCCATCACCATCTTGGGTCTGGAAGAAATGCTCAGAGGACTCTCCCAAGTAAATACAGTAAAGATGTTTTCATCTCTTGTGGCGAAGGAACTGATTCTAACGGTAGCGTGCGTTTGAGTGGCCAATGGCTTAACGGTTCACGAAACAGAAAGGTTAACATCAGCCTGTAATGTCTCATAGACGCGTCCTCAGGTGACTGAGTAGATGAGGGTCTTTCTGGTTCCAAAGACTAGGCCACTGATGGGGAAATGTTTCTCCTGTGGGTGGGGGAAATGGAGAAAACCAATCCCAGCTCACATTCCTTCTATTCCTTTGGCAAACTGGGATCTCTACTGAGCTTTGACTTTGCTCCCTGAGATTGAGGCTGCTTTCTATCCTAAAACAGACAGCGTTAAAGTCACCGGGATTGTAGGAGTGAATTGTTAACCATATCCTTCAGTAGCTAGTGCAGGCTGAGGGACCAAAAATAGGTAGTTCAAGGGAATAAATCCTCTTGGTCCCATACCACCCTGGTCTCTCTCCTTTTTCTCTGCCCTCTTTCTGTTCTCCCCTCTCTCTTCCCTCTCCCTGTGAGTGCATGTGTGTCCAGGTATGTGATAAATCTTTAAGAATCTTCCAACACAGCCCTACTTTTGTATTCTAGTATTTGAATCCAGAAACTTCGAGAATCTGAAATCTGATTTAGGCACTTGTGTTGCCCAACTGTGACCAAGTCGATCCAGACCTAGAGCATTGCGCTAGGGGAGACCCTAGACTGCTCCCTCTCCCGCTCCACAGCTGCTAAGTGTCCCTACTATGGGGGGGGCCTCATTAACCCAGGTGCCATTTCCCAGCCACCATTAGTCAGTCCATCGTTTTTATTGAGCACTTACTGTGTGCAGAGCATTGTACTAATCACTTGGGAGAGTACAATACAACAATATAACAGACACAGTCTAGAGGGCAAGACAGACTTTAATATGAATAATAAAACAGGAGACGAGGCGGCGGGTGACAGGGATTCTGGCCAGGGGACAGAACGGCTGAAAACGGGAGCATCCCCACAGTATAAAGCTGGGCAAGTAGGCACCTTTCGGTCACCCCAAGGTCTTGTCCACATAGTCCCTAATCCCCACCGGAGATTACTCCTGGAGCTTTGGAACTGGCCTTTTTGCTGACCTCTTTGGCCCAACTGTATCCACCGGGACTCTCGGGTTGGTCCAGTCTTTGATGTGTCATTGCTTTCCAGCTGCACGGAAGAAACCACTGACAGGGTTTGGAAGGAGAGATCCAGAGGGGGCAGTCCGGCACTGGGACCCTGGGCGTCGGGCAGCACGATGAACATGAGCCAACGGGAGAGAGGATTCTGGTTCGAGTGCTGTGCCTACAATTCTGTCGGCTCATCCTGCCAAAGGTTTCTCAACTCCCCAGGTACCACCTAGCCTAGTTGTGACAAAGAGCCATTGCGAATTGGTCCCCAGATAAGCTGGGTCACTGACTCACGTTTGAGCCCAAGACAGGAGAAATCAGGGACTGGGTTTGCATAATTTGGGCCCAAAATTCTCCCTGAAATTTGGCCAAAATCCCCTGAATTAGTCGTGAAAATTCCTCGAAAAGTTCCCTAAAGTTCAGGCCCAAAGGTCCCTGAATTAATCATCAGACAACCTCCTGGAGAGGTCAACTGAACCAATCCTCAGTCCTCTACTTCCTCTGGGCTGCCCAGATACTGCTGCTTGTGAGACCCAGGGGGCTGCATAGGAAACCCTGGGAACAGCTTGGTGGTCCAAGAGAAAGGTCATGGGCCTGCGAGTCAGGAGACCAGACTGTAATCCCCACTTTGCCACTGGCCTGCTGTATGGCCTTAGCTAAGTCATTCGATCCCTCTGGGTCTCAACTCATTAGGAAAATGGAATGATAATACTAAACCTGGCCTCTCCCTACCTTTCAGGGATGCTGTGAGGATAAAGTGAACTAACTGAGTGAAAGCACTTTATAAAAGCAAACAAAAATGCAGTGTGGATGTAAGGAATTATTATCATGAGCTCAGTGGTGGAGACCTAAGGCCAGTGATGAGAGAAGTAATGATCACAGTGACACAAGTTCTCTGGAAAGAAGAGAGAAGGCTAAATCTTGCTTCACTCCCTCCTCTTTCCTGTCTGGAATCAGGCCCGCATCTACCCCACATCTGTTTCAGAGGCAAAAGAACCCCCTTTACCTCATGGGACCATTTTAAGAGCACAACCCACCCATCTTAGAATCCCCAATCCCCTGACACCTCAGACAACAGGTCCCCAGTGAGCTCGGCACAATAAATGAGCGAAACCATGGGCATGTGCATACCACACACAGACTCACCCCACGTGTATGCTCATAACTGTTCCTCTCGACCCCACTGCACACTAAATTCAGATAGACTCGCGTTGTCAGGTGAATCTTCCATCCAAATGCAGAGGAGACACCCATTCTGGCAGAACTGGGTGCATTTTCAGATAGTTGGGGGGAAAAAAGACTTCAAGTCTGTCTCTTATAGAAACACTGTCCTGGTTTTGGAGTGGGGACATAACTGCACTTTGGATGTTTGTGGGAATCTAAACAACGGGGATGTTAGCTTGAATATGCTGGTGTTATAGCTAATTTGAACAAAGTTCTGATTGATTCCTTGTAATACATTTTTTATTGCAGAAGCTATTTCTGTCATCCAAGACAATATCTCATTCTATGCAACAATTGGATTTTTGTCTTCCATTTATAGCTGTTTTACTGCTAGTAATCTCTCACAAATTCAAAAAAGGTAAAAAACCAAAGTCCGTGCTGGGTCTTGCCTTCCCTGTTTTACAAAACCTCAACTTCTTGAACTAACTCACCTTTCCGTCTCTGAAGCAATTTAGATATGAGAGCCAACTGCAGATGATTCAGATGACGGGCCCTGAGGATAATGAATATTTCTACATTGACTTCAGGGAGTTCGAATTATGACCTCAAGTGGGAATTCCCGAGAGAAAATTTGGAATTTGTGAGACAAACCTGGTGTAAATCAATCAGTTATATTATCCTCTGGCCACAATAGTTGTTAGCAACAGTAATAAGAAATAGCAGCAGCATAATAGTAATATAGATATAATAGTTTAGTAATAGTAAGATATATATAGTAATCCTGACTCGGCCATTTCTCTTTCTCTGTGACCTTTCTCTGTGCCTCAGATACCTCAGTTTAAAAATGGGATTAAGACTGTGAGTCCCACGTGGGGGCAGGGACTTTGTCCAGCCTGATTAGCTTGTATCTCCCCCAGTGCTTAGTACAGTGTATGGCACATAATAAGCAATTAAAAAAATGCCATAAAAAGAAGCAAGGTAGTAGTTAATATTTAATAGCTGTAGCTGCAGCAGTAATAATGGCTTCAGTGGAAAGAGCCCAGGTTTAGGAGTCAGAGTAATGGGTTCTAATTCATTCATTCAATAGTATTTACTGAGAGCTTACTATGTGCAGAGCACTGTACCTAAGCGCTTGGAATGTACAATTCGGCAAACAGATAGAGACAATCCCTGCCCATTGACGGGTTTACATTTTAATCCCGGCTCCGCCACTTGTCAGCTGTGTGACTTTGGGCAAGTCACTTCACTTCTCTGTGCCTCAGTTCCTCATCTGTAAAATGGGGATTAAGACTGTGACCACCCACGTGGACAACCTGATCACCTTGTATCCCCCTCAGCACTTAGAACAGTGCTTCGCACATAGTTAAGCACTTAACAGATGCCGTCGTTATTATATTAATAATAACTGTTAGAGTAACAGCATTAGGAGTAGAAATAAATGTACTAGTTGTAAGGGAGCAGAAGTCGTAGTAAGATGTAGGAGTCACTAGAATTAGTAAATCTGTAATATTCTATCTGTAAATTTATTTATATGATTGTAATTTATTCTATCTTTGTAATTTATTTATTTATGTTAATGTCTATCTCCCCCTCTTGACTCTAAACTCGATGGGCGGCAGGGAACGCGTCTTTTATATTGTTAGACTGTACTCTCCCAAGCACCAAGTACATTGCTCTGCCCACAGTAAGTGCTCAATAAATGCGATTGACTGACCGACTCACTGACTAACAATAGTAATGGTACTTATGAGTGCCCATTGAATGAGGTGCACTGTACTAAGTGTTTGGGAAAGTAACGGCAGAAGTAGGAGACCCATTCCGCTGCCCATGAAAGCTTCTGCTCTAACAAAACTGAAGGATCACCTGCTATTGTTTGCCTTCCAGGGCGAGTGCTTGGCTCTGGCGCCTTTGGCAAAGTGGTAAACCGCTACAGCATATGGAATCAGCAAAACGGGAGTCTCGATCCAGGTGGCCGTCCAAAATGCTGAAAGGTATGGGGAAAGCCAGCAATGGTTGTTGCTTTCTCTGCCCTTTCCCCCCCAGGAACCCCTTCCCTCTTCAATAACCATCCAGGCCACTGTCCTCCCCAGCTTGTAAGCCCTTATGAAATCCTGCCACTTCACGAGGCCTTCCCCGATTAATTTTTCTTCTCTCTAGATTAAATGCTACCAACTTTTTCCACAGCCCTTGTGCACTCACAAGCCCCTTATAGCACTTCCATACCCTGCTATTTATAGCACTTCTCCACAAATACATCTTTTCCAGTCTCTTCTTGCTCCTAGCTGTAAGTGATTTGAAGTCCAAACTCCCTGTTGTCTTGTTCCTGTTGTACCCTTCCCAGCATTTTAATAATTTGCTCTCCTCTGTCCAGAATAGGTATATACCATGGACTGATTGAATGTCTGGGTGATTCTCCCATATTGCTTAGTCTTCTGGTTCTTAGGTGGCCCCCTGCCCTAAAAGCTTTCCAGGTTCAAGCCTGGCTCTGGTTCCCTGTGTCAGTTGCTCCAGCAGAAACCAAGGAGCTCGTTCCCAGTTTCCCTCCCCATTGTCCTGAGTCTGAACATATAACCTCTGGGCTATTTGATTCCTCCCCAGTTGGGTCTGATGCCAGGCTCATCAAGGAAGATGAATTGATTGGACTCCTCCCCACCACCTCTCTTGTTCTATCCTGCCTCACTCTTGTGATATAAGAGTATACACAAATGTATCAGGATGAGAGAGCTAATTGATAAAAACACCACGTTCATAAGTGCTGAGGATGATATTTATAGCAGCCTTACTGTGTGCAGAGCATTGTACTAAATGCTTAGGGAAAAAGACACAATCCCTGCCCTCAAGGAACATACAATTTCATACACGCAATACATATTGAGATTTTAAAATTCCCCCACTGTGTTTGCCATTCTTTCATCCACAGAAAAGCCAGACAGTTCAGAGAAAGAAGCTCTCATGTCGGAGCTCAAAATGATGACCCACATTGGCAGCCACGAGAACATCGTGAATCTCCTGGGGGCCTGTACCCTCTCAGGTAATCAAGCAGCCCCCGGCACGGATGCTTCTAGATAATATCAGCTGGAGAAATGCCACCCAAATGCCAGTTTCCATGGGTCGGGAAGGACGTAGCGGCACTAGGAAAGGGGCAGAGCCAGGTCGCCCAGATAGCCAAGGGCTACAACAAGGAGAGGCAAGAGGATTAGGGGTTTCCAGTCCCCAGAGACGAAGATTGAGAGGAGACCTAGAGAAGACCTCAGAATCCTGAAGCAAATAGCCAAAACAGACACCGAATTGTTGGTGACCAAATCCTGGGAGCCACAGAAGGCTGGAGGTGGTAGAGTAAGACAAACATAAGAGCCTCAGCTTCACCAGTGATGAGAAGCAAAAAGTAGTGCCTGCACGAAATTGCAATGGATTCGAGAAGACTTCTAAATTCCAAACCATAGATCCATAACTATAGTGACCATCTGTCCAGTTTTATGCCAGACAATCAGATTTTCTGCTGGTCTGTCCCTTGTCTGGCATTGATATAGAATCAGAAGCCCTTAAGTCTAAATTATTTTGGGTTTTGCCAATAAGCTGGGTAGAGAAGGCAACCCACCTTGTCCAAAGAGCTGTGGGGGTCCTCTTGCTGACAGTCCCATGGGGGTGGTGGTACTCCTGGTCTGTCATGGATTATCAGGGAGAAAGGTGAGAGCTCAGGAGGAATTTAGAGGGTCCGGGTGAGGTATAACATCCGGAGGACTTGTTTTTGGGGAAAAGTTAGGGAAGTAAGTCTGTGGCTACCCATGAAGCTGGAGATGACGGGCACTGGCCACCATCTCCCTGGGGGAACCATCAGAGGTGGAATGCTGGGCAGGATGGACTGGCCTTCAATCTAGGATGCTATTTAGGTTCTTGTGCCCACTTAATATTTGAAAAGGCTAAATCCACCTTAGGCCATAATGGAAAGAGAGAGGTGATGCTTCAGGTAAATTCTAAGAGGGAGTAGGCGGAGTCAGATTATTCCTATAATTATCCCTTGATGTTACCAATGTGAAATATCTTCACTTTAAGGACACTAACAGAATGTAATTAAATGAAACGGAAGCACTTCATTAGCTAGAGCAGAAACGTACAGGTGCCTCCCCTTTCCCACATGGGGCTCACACTCTAAGGGAAGAAGGAAAACAGGGATCTTGTCCACATTTCAACAGTCCAGGAAACTGAAACACAGAGAAGTCACACGATAGACAAATGGTGGACCAATATTAGAACCTCGGTCTCTTGAGTCCCAGGTCCATGGTCTTTCCTTAGACAATGCTGCACTTGAGTGCTGTCAGTGGCCACCCTAGATGCCCCTGTGGATTCATGGAGAAGGGAACTTGGGTCTCGTTGTACCCTGCAGGGTTGGACACCGTGGGCGTCCCCTAAAGGCCCACCACCCCATCTGGTGGTGTCGCTAGGCAAGACAGTTCCCAGAGTGGTGGCCAGCACTTACCATCTTCAGTGGTATTTATTGAGCGCTCACTGGGTGCAGAGCATTGTACTAAGCGCTTGGGAGAATACAGTACAACAGAGTTGGTAGACAGTTTCTTATGGCCTAATCAGGCAGAGACACCCTGGGAGGGAAGAGAGAGGAGAAGCAGCATAGCCTAGTGGATAGAGCATGAGCCTGGGAGTCAGAAAGACCTGGGTTCTAATCGCGATTCTGCCATCTGTCTGCTGTGCGATCTTGAGCAAATCATTTCACTTCTCTGTGCCTCAATTCCATCATCTGTAAAATGGGGATTAAGACTCTGAGCCCCATGCAGAACAATCTGATTAGCGTGTATCTATCCCAGTGCTTAGTATAGTGCCTGGCATATAGTAAGTGCTTATCAAATACTATTTTTTTTTAAAAAAAAAAAGGAGTGCAGGATGGGAAGGAGAGGGAATGGCAGGGAGAGGGTATGGAAAGGAGAGGATATGGGGGAGAGGAGGTTCGCTTTCCTCTTCTGTTTCTCAGTGTGTTTTGCTGCGATCTAGGCAGGCCCAGGAAGGACAGCTCCTGGGGAGAAGTTAGCTCTCCATAAGCAACGGGGCCCAAGGGACAGAACAGGAGGTTGATAGAAGACCCAGGTTCTGGTCCCAGCTTTCCCACTAGCCTGCTGGGTGACCTAGTCACCAAACCTCTCTGTGCCCCTGTTTACTCATCTGTAAAATGGGGATAAGATCCCTGCTCTCCCTTTATCTTGGATTGTGGACCAAGGACTGTGTCCAATCCGATTATCTTGTTTCTATCCAACGCCTGACACCTATTAGGTGCTTAATAAATTCCACCATCGTTGTTGTTATTGCAGGATGTTGTCAGTAGTCCACATTTTTAGTATGCCTAGGGCAAATGATGTCCTCTGTAACTAAAACTGTAACTTTTTTCAGGACCTATTTACTTAATATTTGAATATTGTTGCTATGGTGATCTTCTAAACTACTTAAGAAGCAAAAGAGAAAAATTTCACAGGACCTGGACAGAGATCTTCAAGCAACACAATTTCAGTTTTTACCCCCGCCTCCACTTACATTCAAACACCAGGTAAAACACTGGAGATGTTTCACAAACCCGCAAAGGATGAGTGATTACTTCTGTCCACAAAATGCCTTTCCTTCATGGACTCTGGGGGAGCCTTCTCCCACCTAAATGAAAAAACAATCTTGGGCTGAAAAGAAAAAGTCTTGGTTTCAATCTCGGGGTCTGCCCCAGGCTCCCTGAAAAGGTCACCCATGCCCATGTGTCCATCTGTGAAATTGGAGTCACCTGCCTAGAGGGTAAACCTCCTTGAGGACAGGCATCTTGCCTAGTGCATCTACAGCACTCTCCCAAGCACTTAGTACAGTGTTCCGCGCTGCAAGGCTCTCAATTAGAACTGTTGCTTGATACCTTTCACCTATCTGTCTCCCGGGAGCAGCCCTGCTCTGGGAATTAAGTGCCCTGGGTTCTAGATCCAGTTCTGACCGGAACTGGCTAACATGGGCGAAGATGGCGAAGATCCCTGCCCACCTACTTGCTTGTTGCACTCTGGACCCCAGCGAGAACACAAAGGGCAGGAAACACAGATTGAGTGACGCCGTGCCACCCTCTACCGCTGAAATCATCTCCTTTTATCCATGTGCTTCTTTCTCAGTGCTTTGCGCAAAGTAAACTCTTAAAACTATTACTGCTTCTCTGCGCAGGTTCTCAGGCCTGAAGTTTCAGATCTGAGACTTGCCTACCAATCATCAATCAGTCATATTTACTGAGCGCTTACCGTTGAGCTGAGCACTGTAGTAAGCGCTTGGGAAAATGCAATATAACAGAGTTGGTAGACACGTTCCCTGCCCACAGCGAGTTTATAGTCTAGAGGGGGAGATGCACATGAATGTAAATAAATAAATTATAGATATGTACATAGTGCTGTGGAGCTGAGGGAGGGGTGAATAGAGGAATCCAAATGAAAGGTGATGCAGAAACTTGACAAGGGAGATTCCATTATCGACTCCCAGGGATGACGTAAGGAGAATGAAGCGTTGAAGCAAATTTCTTGGATGTAATGAGAACTTTGGATGATGAGTGAACTCTTTCTGGAACTGGAGCAGTTGTGACTTTTTGACTATCTTCTTCTCAAACCCTTAAGCAAACTCTCCCCAGTCTAAGTTTAACCAAGACCTTGACAGGCTGTCTCTTGCTGGGATTGGAGAGGTACCAATTTACAGACCTTTAGACTTTAAGCTTGTTGTGGGCAGGGAGGATGTCTGCTTATTGTTATATTGTACTCTCTCAAGCGCTTAGTACATAGCTCTGCACACAGTAAGTGCTCAATAAATATGATTGAACAAAGCACACCTCATCAGCAGCAGCTCCTATGAGCACAGGACAAACCTCCAGCCCCACAACCCACCTCCAGTGCAGGTCATTAGCTCTCAAGTCCCGTGTGATCGAGATTCAGAAAACCCTCCGGTAAAAGGAAGAGGAAACTAGATGCTAATGCTAGTCTGTTTCTTTCCGCAGCACCCATGACTTTGAAGATGTTCCGATGAATGGCAATTTTGATTTGATCGATGGGATTCCATTTTATTCTGAAGGTAAAAGGGCAGTTGTGGGTGTCTCACAAATAGCGGTTGAGGATTGAAGGTGATACGTAATAATACTATAACTGTGTCCCATAATGCTATAATCATGTAGTCCTGCTGGCCTCCACTGCACAGTGGCATTTGCTCAGCGCTTACTTTGTGCCAAACACTATTCTAAGCACTGAAGAAGATACAAGGTAATTGGATTGGATGTTGTCCCTGTCCTGCAAAGAGCTAAGTCTGAGGAGGAGGAAAAACAGCTATTGAATTACCATTTTACAGATGAGGAAACTGAGGCCCAGAGACTTAAGTGACTTGCCCAAGGTCATACAGCAGGCAAGTATTGGAGGTGGAATTAAAACTCAGGTCCTCTAACTCCCAGGTCCGAGGTCCTCTAACTCCCAGGCCCGAGCTTTTTCCAGTAGGCTGTGGAATGACGTCCACACCTCAGCCCGTCCCCAGCTGCTGCTTTTGTCCTGCAAGCAACTTCCTAGGCCCAAGCTAGTCTGGCTTGAGATGGAACAGGGAGTCCTAATGCTGGGAGGATGACAGGAAGTAACAGTTGCCTCTCTAGGACAGAGGCCAAGAAGGCCATGAGTAACAGGTGGTCAGGCCAGTCGGGAGGCCCACCGGGAGTGGGTCCCACAGTCTCAAGTCCCCGCCTCCTCTGGGGGCGAAGCCAGCAGCATTCTTCTCAATCCCCGGGAGGTCCTGAAAGATTGCCACGGTGGGCTGTACTTCCCCAAGCCCCCACGGTATGAGAGAGCAGTGTACGTGGATTCTTTGCAAAGCCACACTGATTCTGCCCCATGTAAATGCAGCCCATGGATCCTGGTAGGGACCAGACTTGAAGTTCCCGAGAGCACACTGGTTCTGAGGGTGATTTGAAGACCGAGGGCCTGGAAAGAGCGTAGGAAAGTTTCTTATCACAGTTCATTCATTCAGTTTAGGAAGTAACTACCTCAAGGACACCAAGATGCTTCATTTTCGCAAGCTAAAATAGCTTGCCCATGTTATCTGCTCCACATTCAAAGGCTAGTCCATTCTTAGCCTACATACATGGAGGTTACATTCCTGACAAGGCTTACGCTGAGGAGAACCAGTGCTATAGCACACACACATATATATATACATATACAGATATCTGTATATACCTGTAATTGATTTGTCTATTTATATTAATGTCTGTCTCCCCATCTAGACTGTGAGCTCACTGTGGGCAGGAATGTGTTTGTTGTTATATTGTACTCTCCCAAGCGCTTAGTACAGTGCTTTGCACACAGAAAGCCCTCAATAAATACCTTCGATTGATAGTTGAATTGCCAATTGCAGGGCACTGTACTAAACGTTTGAAAGAGAACAACAGAGTTTGAAGACATGATCCCTAAGTCAGTGTGGTCTAGTGGATAGAGCATGATCCTGGAGTCAGAAGGACCCTGGGTTCTAATCCTGATCCACCAGTTGTCTGCTGTGTGACCTTGGGCAAGTCACTTCACTTCTCTGTGCCTCATTTGCCTCATCTATAAAATGGGGATTAAGACTTTGAGCTTCATTTGGGACAGGTACAGCTTACAATCTGATTTATTTATATCTAACCCAGTGCTTAGAACAGTGCTTGGCACAGAGTATGTGCTTAATAAGTACTACTAGTATTATTATAGTCTAGTAGGGGAGACAGACACCGAAGTAAGTTACAGAGAGGAGGAAGAAGGAAAAGGGAAGGTGGACAAGAGTTAGCACTTAAAGTAACAATCACATTTCACCTGGACAGTCACTTCTTGTCAAATTAATGTTCCCTAAACGTTCTATCCGCTTATTGTGTATCTAGCCCAGTGCTTAATATAGTGCTCGACACAGTGTAAGCACTTAATGAATACCACAATAACTATTTCCTGATATCCAAAAGGTGCAGTAGTGCAGGTGAGGAGGGTGTAGAGGACAGGGGAAACTTGGGCTGAATGCCTCTAGGAGCGGGATGATACTGCTAAAAGTTGAAGGGCCCAGCAGGAGGAAAGGGAACATCTCACCACACATATAGTGAGATCTCAGACCCCCACGCCCTCTTGCCCCCGCCTCCAGACCACGTTATGGGCCCGGCCTGCTGTTTGTATTTTCCAGGAGATCCCTGACTAGTGAAAACAGAAAAAAGCAGGACGAGGGAGGAAGATTTCAACGTGCTTACGTATGAAGATCTTCTCTGTTTCTCGTACCAAGTTGCCAAGAGGAATGGAATTTCTCGAATTGAAGTTGGTACGTTCCCTCGGCGAGAGAGAAATCGACCCAGGAGAAAAATGATTCTGACAGAGAAACTGGCTCTGACACTTCTGGAGCTCCCGAAATCTAATCTCTTCTCTCTCAATCATTCAGAAAACTGCTTGAATCTTCTGGTTCCTAACCATAGATGCCTAATCTGAGATTAACCATCTTCATCTCATTATTATCATTCAGCGGTCTAGAACAGTGACCTTAACAGTAGTAGTCAAAACAATATTTATTGAGCATCCACTGGGTGCTCAATAAATACCATTAGGACAACTAGAAAATCAGTCAATTGTATTTACTTTGTGCAGAGCACAGTACTAAGTGCTTGGGAGAGTACAGTATAACAGAACTTGTAGAAACGTACCCTGCCCACAACAAGCTTTACAGTCTAGAGTGGAGACATCAATATAAGTAAAAAAAATTAATAAGTAAATACACAAACTAAAGTTATGTACGAAAGTGCTGTGGGACTGAGGAAAGGGGTGAATAAAGGGTGCAAATCCAAGTGCAAGAGCAACGCAGAAGGGAATGGGAAAAGAGGAAATGAGGGTTTAGTCGAAGAAGGCCTCTTGGAGGAGATGTGCTTTATTAAAGCTAAAATCAGAAAAACCAACAGGATTGATGGGCCTCTCTCATCTCTCATTGTTCCTAACCTCAATCAGCCCTGACAAATCCCTGAGGCAATGTATCGTGCCCCGGATAACATTCGTTCTCTCTCTCCAGTGTGTCCACCGAGACCTTTGCCGCCAGGAACATCCTCGTGACACATGGGAAAGTTGGTGAAGATATGTGACTTTGGCCTGGCCAGGGACATCCTGAATGATTCCAACTATTGTGGTCAGAGGCAATTGTGAGTCGGGCCCTTCTTGGACAAGTCTATAGCTTTGTTTACTGCCAGGGCACTCTACAAGCTGTGGGCCTCAGTTTCCTCACCTGTAAAATGGGGGGTAAACTAAAAGGGTAATCCTTCCCTCTGAACCCCATGTGAGATGGGGACTGTCCAATCTCATTATCTTTTTTTACTGCCCAGGCTTGGATGGTATTTGGCCCAGTGAATCAGTGGTATTTCCGAGCACCTGTTATGTACCAGAGCACTATACTATGCATTTGGGACAGTAAAATAGAGTTTAGTAGATACAACCCCTGCCCTCTGGGAGCTTGTAGTCCAGCAGGGGATAGAGACATTGGCAGTACTAGAGTAGTTCAGTGATTGGCCACAAAAAAAGCACGTTAACAAATGCTCCAATTATTAATTTACAAACAGGCAGAAGAAGGAAAAAGGACTAAGTATATGAGTTAATGCTTTATAATAGAGTATGTAAGATATACACCAAGAGGAAAGGACGTGGGCCCAGAAGTCAGAAGACCAGGATTCTCATCCTGACTCTGCCACACCTGCCTGCTGTGTGACCTTGACAAGTCACTTAACTTCTCTCTGCCTCAGTTTTCTCATCTGTAAAATGGAGGTTCCATTCCTCTTCTCCCTCCTTATTTTGACTGTGAGCCCCATCTGGTCAGAGACTGTGTCTGACCTGATTATCTCAGGTCTACCCCGGGCTTAGAACCATGGCTTGGCACATGGTACGCACTTAATAAATACCCCAGTTATAGTTATTATTCCAGAGTAAACTCCTAATAATGCCATCACTAAGATCAGTGGCCCCATATTACAGATGAAAGTCACCATTCGGACTCTTCTCTTTGGCATCACGCAGGCTCGTTTACGGTGAAGTGGATGGCCCCGGAAAGCCTGTTTTGAAGGGATCTACACAATCAAGAGCGATGTCTGGTCTTTTGGAATACTACTGTGGGAAATATTCTCTCTCGGTATGTCGGACTCCACCCCCTGGGCCAAGAATTTCCAGGGCTCCACTGGGCTCCCTACTGGGCTGCTCTCGTTCCTGACTCCCCAAATATTTTCCAGGTGTCAATCCCTACCCCGGCATCCAAGTGGATACGAGCTTCTACAGGTCATTCAGAGTGGGATTTCAGATGGACCCACCCTTCTATGCCACAGGAGATGTGTGAGTGATTAAAAGGAGGATTTGTAAGTGCTCTGTGACCCATGGTGTCTCAGCAAATATCCCAAGAGGAAGCAGTGTGGCCCAATGGATAGAGCATAGGCCTGGGGAGTCAGAGGACCTTGGTTCTAATCCCGGCTCCACCACTTACCTGCTCTATGGCCTTGAACTTCTTGGTGCCTCAGTTTCCTCCCTGAAAAAAGGGCTGCAATGCCTGTTCTCCCTCCCACTTAGACTGTTAACCCCATGTGGGGCAGGGACTGGGTAAAACCTGATTATCTTGTATCTAGCCCAGCACTTAGTTCAGTGCTTAGCACATAGTAAACACTTAAATGCCATCACCATCATCATTTCCATCTTTGTTTTGGGGGCCACCCCAGTATAATGCAGCATACCAGGTGATTTCCCTTCAAAAGACAAAAATTACAAATGAATCCCTTCCCTGCCTCGCCTCAGCCATTTCTCCGATCCAGTCCTCGAAAGTGACTAACTCCATTATTGGTAGGTACTAGGAGTACAAGCGGTGTTTATTGAGCAGTACACTGCACCAAATGCTTGGAGAGTTTAAACAGGGGCATGAGACCACGATCCTGGCCAAAGAAGCTTGTCCCTCTATTGAGGGAGACAGACCTAGAATCATCCTAAGCCTCACTCACCTCGCTCCACCTTGTGACCCCCGTTTCTTCAGGTACCTGTCATGCAGGCCTGCTGGGCATCTGACTCCAGTAAGCGACCACGCCTTTTCCCAACTGACCTCCTTTCTGGGGCTGCCAGCTGGCAAATGCAGAAGCAGAGGTAAGTCTGTGCCAGAAGATGGTCCCCTGGTCCCATCTTGTCCCACCATCCCCCTTCCCAGCCTAAGCCAGTGCCGCAGCCCCCTCCCCTTTTGGAGTACTCAGGCTAGGAAATGGGGAGAGGCGGCCAATAAATCTATATTGAGCTGCATTCCCATCCCTTTTCAGAAACTCTGTGCGTATCCCCGCTACGAGGTCTAGGGCCAAGGGCTCCTGGTTTGCTGGATGACTTTGGGCAAGTCACTTAACCTCTCTGAATCGGGATGTTTCATGGGCAGGGAGGAGCCATCCTTGGGGGTCAATTAAATAAGGGTTACTAAAGGGTTCCCCAGGCCCGTGCCCTGTTTGCCGGGGAACTGGGCCAAAGGCTGCAAACTAGTCCCAGATGCACTCGCTGCTACAAATCTGAGGCTGGGTCTGCCTATGCAGAAAATTTCCTCATTCAGAGCAGAAATGGGGGAACCCGCTGCCATCGGCAACAGGAGGACCAGACCGGCCCCTTAACGTTCACCAGAACCAAGTGTCCCAGGGAATTATGAGTGAGGCCCTCTGACAGACTGGTGTGGCGGAGCCTCAAGGAGTCCCAGACCCTTGCACCCACCATAGATGGTTGTGACTCCTCCCCTTAGGCTTCCCCAGGGCCCCGGGGACGGATGGGGGGGCATTCCAGTTCTGGAAGGGAGCCAGACTCCCAGGAGTTCATGGTACAGGATTGACAAAGCTAAAATGATCGCTGTTCCTTCTCCCGCCTCCACACGCAGGTGTACCAAAACATGGACAGCTGCATTTCTAAACAAACTTGTGGCTACCAAAACAGGCCATCTGGCCCCTGCCTCTCTCCAGCCTCGGGGTGAAGCTTCACAGAGAGCGAAACGGATGGCCCAGGCTGGTGCCAGAGAATCATCCATGTCATCCCTAAAAGGGAAGAGATTTGCAGCTGCTCCTAATTGGGAATTTCCGCCAACTGTTGAAGGAAATCTTTGTAAGTTCACTGTCCACTGCTCACAAGCCTGGAGTTCGACGTCAATGAACGAAGTCTCCCACCACGGGCACCTGCAGCCGGAGATCTCTCTCACACAGATGAGGGGGGAAATCTCACCAGAAAGACTTTCCAGCTTGTAAATACTCAAAGTCACAGGCGCTTTAGTTGGAAGCTAACGTGGTTTTGAGCCATGTTTTACTGTAAATTGCCTTTTTGGGTTGTGGCAGGGTTTTAGCCATCCTCTGAGCGCACTTTGGGTGGTAGGGGAGAGAAAATCGTAAATTTTAATTGTACTTTCAAATAAAATGCTTGTCCTCGGATGGGTTGCCCGAAATCACAGACTAGGAGTCTCCTTCTCTCCGGACGGCCGTGTCTGCTCAGCAAGCTCCTGCTGATTCCCGCGGAACTTCGACTGTAACCAGACCCGATGAGGATCCAGAAAGAAGTAGTAGGGAGGGGGAAGTGAACTCTGAGGAGAACTAGGGAAATAGGTGGGGGAGGGAAGATCTCAGCACACCCCAGGCTGCGTAAGACCTCAACAATGCCAATCACTCTAAGGATATTTATCGAGTCCTTTTATGTGGCGGAGGCACTGTACTAAGCGATTGTATAGTACAGTACAGCCAAAATAAAACATGATCCCTGCCCATCGCAGAGCTTACGGTCTAGAGGGGGAGATACATTAATATGAATAAATAATGTGTAATTTAAAAGATATGTATAAAAATGCTGTGGGGTTGGGGTGAATATCAAATGCCTAAAGGTCACAGATCGAATTCACAGAAGGGAGAGCGAGCCGGGGAAGAGAGGGCTTAATTAGGGAAGGCCTCTTTATCGGGGAAGGCCAAATCCTAAGGACAAACTTCAACCATTCGACTCCTCCTGGCAGCCACCCAAACCCTTCTAAGGAAAGAAGCTAAGTTCCATAATCGTGATGTCATCAAGAAGCAGCGTGGCCAAGTGGAAAGAGCCTGGACCTGAGGTCCAGAGGACCCTGGGTTCTTATCCTGATTCCTCCATTTGTCTGCTGTGTGACCTGGGGGGCAAATCACTTCACTTCTCTGTGCTCAGTTTCCTCATCTGTAAAATAGAGAACCTACTCCTGTTCTGCCTCCTACTTAGAAGCCAAGCCCGCCGTGAAACAAAGACCGCATCCCCACCTGAATAATTTGTATCTACCCCGGTTCTTAGAACCGTGCTGTATGCACTGTAAGCACGTAACAAATGCCATAATAATAATAAATCAAATGCTTACTACATGGCAAGCTCTGAGATAGAAAGCAGCGTGGCTCAGTGGAAAGAGCCCAGACTTGGGAGTCAGAAGTCATGGGTTCTAATCCCCGCTCCGCCACTTTTCAGCTGTGTGACTTTGGGCAAGTCACTTCACTTCTCTGTGCCTCAGTTCCCTCGTCTGTAAAATGGGGATTAAGCCTGGGAGCCCCACGTGGGACAACCTGATCACCTTGTATCCCCCCCCAGCGCTTAGAACAGTGCTTTGTACATAGTAAGCACTTAACAAATACCAGCATTATAATCATTATTATAGAAACAATTAGGTCACACACAGACTAGGTATTTTATCCCTATTTTGTAAATGAGAAAATCAGCCAGAGAGGATAAGCGACTTGTTCAATCAACAAATCACATTTATTGAGTGCTTACTGGGTGCAGGGAACTGTACTAAGCGCTTGGGAGAGTACAATATAACAGTTGGTAGACACGTTCCCTGTCGTACTCTCCCAAGCACTGAGTATAGTGCTCTACACACAGTAAGCACTCAATAAATACCATTGATAATGACGATAGAAGCCTAATGGCAGAGCGGGGACTAGAACCCAGGTCTTCTGACTCCCAGCCCTGTGCTCTTTCCACTAGACAACACTGCCTCCCTGACCTGGCTGTGTCAAAGTGGGTTCAAAACTGTGTCCAAACTGTGGCCACAGGATGGCGCCTTAAGATCAGATCTAGATTTCTCCAGCGTTTATTTCATCCTTAACTGCATGGTGATGATGTTATTTGTTAGGCACATAACTATGTGCCAAGCTCTGTTCTAAACGCTGGGGAGATGCAAGGTAATCAGGTTGTCCACGTGGGGCTCACAGTCTTCATCCCCACTTGACAGATGAGGGAACTAAGGGCCAGAGAAGCTAAGGGACTTGCCCAAAGTCACACAGCTGATAAGTGGCGGAGCCGGGATTAGAACCCACCACTTCTGGCTCCCAAGACCGGGCTCTTTCCACTAAAGCCGTGCTGCTTCTCTGGCAACGGAACGAAGCCTGGAGGCTCAAAGCGAATGAAAAAAAAAAGAATTCCTTTCTGGAGAGACAGCAGCGTGGCTCAGTGGAAAGAGCACGGGCTTGGGAGTCAGAGATCATGGGTTCGAATCCCTACTCTGCCACTTGTCAGCTGTGTGACTGTGGGCAAGTCACTTGACTTCTCTGTGCCTCAGTTCCCTCATCTGTAAAATGGGGATGAAGACTGTGAGCCCCCGTGGGACAACCCTGATTCCCCTGTATCTTACGCCAGCTCTTAGAACAGTGCTCTGCACATAGTAAGCGCTTAACGAATACCAACTTGAGAGTTGATTTTGGTCCTATTCATTGTCAGCGTGGATGTTGTAGTCTCTTGCAGCAGTTGGCACTAAAAAGGTGCTTAATAAGTATCATAAGTATTATTATTACTGGTGCGGTGGCATCTCTTTATATTTTAATCATCAATTCAAAAGGAAAATAGCAAAATCTTTTTGCTTATTAAAGGGCTGGCCCTCCCCAACTTTTCTTCCCCGCAGTGCCTTGGTTTACCCAGGAAATGTTGAGGTATAAGTCTGAGGTTTAGAATAATTCATTTTTTAGTACCTTAATTATTTTGGTATGGGCTCGCGGTCTGTCATTTTCGGCTGAGGAAACAGGCACAGAGAGGTCAAGTAACTCGCCTCAGGTCACACAGAAGGCCACTAAACAGACCTGGAACTAGAATCCCGATCTCCTGCTTCCCAGTCAGGGGGTCTTTCCACAAGGCCCCGCCGCCTCTCGATTCATCGGGCGCCACTCAGCGAGTACCAGGAGGGCTTGGCCATCCACACGAGTTCCTCCTGTTCTTTGGCTCCTGAGAGATACCTTTTGGAGAGAAATTAGAGCCCAGAAATAATAATAATAAATAATTATGATATTCGTTAAGCGCTTACTATGTGCCAAGCACTGTTCTAAGACCTGGGGTAGATACAAGGTAAGCAGGTTGTCCCACAAGGGGCTCACAGTCTTAATTCTACAGACGAGGGAACTGAGGCACAGAATAGGTAGGCGGCTTGCCCAGGGTCACACAGCAGACAAGCGGCGGAGCCGGGATTAGAACCCACGTCTTTGAGGAGCAGTATGGTCTAGTGGCAAGAGCACCGGCATGGGAGTCAGAGGTCGTGGGTTCAAATCCCGATTTTGCCACTTGTCTGCTGTGTGACCACGGGCTAGTCACCTAACTTCTCTGGGCCTCAGTTCCCTCATCTGTAAAATGAGCCCCTCGTGGGACAACCTGATTACCTTGTATCTACCCCAGCGCTTAGAACAGTGCTTGGCACATAGTAAGCGCTTAACAAATACCATAATTATTATTTTTATTCCGACTTCCAAGCCCGGGCTCCCGCCACTAAGCCCCACTGCTTCTCAAAAGGCAGATAGCGTCGCAAAAGAGGTTGACCTGCCCTTCGCCCCCCCCCCAAAAAAACACGGACTGGTCAGCATTTTGGGACGGCCTCAGCCCGGCCCCCCGGCGACGTGTCCCAACCTCGAGTTTGCCCATTGCATAAGCTCCCTGAGTCACCTTCACCCCGGGAGGACGAGGGCCCGCCCAGTTGTTTGTGCCCAAAACCGACGCCGTGGTCACGCAAGTGGCCAGTGCCTTGGATAGTCGAGTGGCCGGTATCTTGGACAGACAAGTGGTCGGTGCCTTGGATACTCAAGTGGCCAGTGCCTTGGACACACAAACGGCCAGCACCTTGGACGAGCAAGTGGCCAACGCCGTGGACACGCAAGTGGCCAGTGCCATGGACATGCAAGCCGTCAATGCCATGGATTTCGGGGAGTTCATCGAGGTTTTCGGGAACGTGGTGGAGAGGTGTCCCCTCGTGGCGGCCGCCGTCTGGGGGCAGCGCCCCTTCTCCAGCCCCGCAGATTTCCAGAGGTCCCTGGGCGACTTTATCGACTCCCTGCCCCGCTCAGGTAAGCGCTGGGCCTTCCTACCTGAACCCCGGCCTTTAATAAATCACGGATCCAAACGGGTTGTAAGGCAGCAAATCTCCCCTTGGGTACCAGCTCGACCCTTGAGTCTGTTGCAGGCTACAGACTCAATTGCTGTTATGAATAATAATAATGGTATTTGTAAAGCCCTCACTTATGTGCCAAACACTGTTTTAAGCGCTGGTGTAGATACAAGGTAGTCAGGTTGTCCCACGTGGGGCTCACAGTCTTAATCCCCATTTTCCAGATGAGGTAAGTGAGGCACAGAGAAGTTAAGCGGCTTGCCCAAGGTCACCCAGCAGACAAGGGGCCGAGTCGCCATTAGAACTCATGACCTTGTGACTCCCAGGGCCGTGCCCATGACTCCATGACACGACCCCGGGGGGGGCTGTCACTGTCTTTGACAGTGATGGCATTTGCTGAGTGCTTACTGTACGCTAAACACTGGGGTAGCCACAAGAACAGACTCTATCCCCGACCCACGCAGGGCCTTGCAGGAAAGGGTGATTTGAGCTGGGCTGAGAGGAACTGAGAGACTGAGAGAGAGAGGGTGGAGGGAGAGACAGAGAGACAGACAGACTGTGTGCTGCCTATCTCCTTTAGAGAGAAAACAGCTTGTCTTGCTGACTTCACAGTGTAAGGTCATGCTTTGCGCTTTGTAGGCGCTCAGTACATACTACTATGATTGATCCCTCGAAGAGGAGGAGGAGGCTGTGCCACTGGAGGTGGCACCCATGCCAAAGCTATGCCTTAGAAAAGACAGTCAGAGGAAGGAGGTAGGGACTAGAGCCAGACAGAGCCACGGCCAATCAGTCGATGATTTTTTAATCGAGGCCCTGGATGCAAAGCACTGTACTAAACCTTAGGAGAGGGCTTGGTTCCCTGCCCTCAAGGAGCTGACAAGAGAAAGGAGCAGGTAACTGGAGGTGGTGACAGATTTCTTCTACTAAAGTCCAGGGTGGGAAGAGCTGCTTCGGCATCCTAGAAACCCAAAGCCCCAGACATCCCAGCCCAATCACCTCCACTGCCCCCGAGTCCAGAGACTCTTCGCTCGGGAAACTGAGGAACAGAGGAGGAAGCTTTGCTGGGCTTGTGCCAGGCCCAGGACACCTGGCTCCTCTCCTTGTGGCCCACGTCAAGAGGGGAGAGATGCAGAAGGGAGGGGGAAGCAGTACTCTGCTCCAGGAATGACCAAAGTCAACATTTCCCAATAGTTCTGAAACTGTTGGGGGGGGGGGGGTTTATTTGTATCTGTTAAGCATTTATTATTGTCCAGGCACTGTACCAAAAGCCAAGGCAGATACAAGCTAATCACCTTGATCACAGCCCCTATCCCACGTGGGGTTCCCAGTCTTAATCCTCATTTCACAGATGAGGTCACTGAGGCACAGTGAAGCAACTTGCCCATGTTCACACAGCAGACGAGGGGCAGATCAGGATTAGAACCCAGGTCCTTCTGACTCCCAGGCCCCTTCTCTATCCACTAGGCTGTGCTGCCTCAGCATGAACGTTCTGGGAAAGAGGTAAACTCAGATGTTTCTAGTGAAGGAGACGTGAAGAAAGGGCCCATCCTAGAAACACGCGTGGCCTCTAATTCTCCTTAAATTGGTTCAGGTGGGGCTGGATGAGCCACTTCTCCATTGGCCCAACCCCGAAATCCCGGTTCTGCCCTTCCCAGTCCTCACCAGTTGCCCTGGGGGTTGGGAGAGCTTTAAGTCGTGTGCATTGTCTGTCCTGGACGGTGGAATAACCCAAATTCATCCCCTTCGTCTAAACCATTGACAAAAGCTGAACTCTAATCATCCCTAAACTCTAACCAATCTTGCGCCTTTCCAAATTCCTGCCCTTGGGGGTACTGAGGGCTTTATCATGGTGCATCACTAAGAAGGAGCCAAGACACTTAGATCCCAGTCCTAGAGAGAGAGAGAACATTATATATATCCATATATTTTATATATAGTATTTGTTAAGAGCTTTGTTATGTGTTAAGCACTGTTCTAAGATGGGGTAGGTACGATTTAATCAGGCTAGATACAGTCACTATGCCACACGGGGCTCACAGTCTAAATAGAAGGGTGAACAGGTATTGATCCCCCATTTTACAGCTGAGAAAATTGAGGTACCGGGAAGCTAAATGGCTTGCCCGGTAATAATAAATAATATGTATGTTGATCATTATAAAATAATAATTATACTAAACATGTAAAATGTAGGAAAATTCTATTATTCATTAAATTGCAGACTTTTCTTTGGGAGAAACAGCGTGGGCTAGTAGAAAGAGCACGGGTCTGGGAGTCAGAGGACCTGGGTTCTGATCCCCGCTCTGCCACTTGTCTGCGGAGTGTCCTTGGGCAAGTCACTTAACTTCTGTGAGCCTCAGTTTCCTCATCTGCAAAATGGGGATTAAAACGATGAGCCCCACGTGGGACATGGACTGTGTCCAACCTGATTAACTTGTGTCTGCCCCAGCACTTAGTGCAGAGTCTGGAACATAGTAAGCGCTTAATAAATACTATTATTGGTATTATCATTCTTATTGTTATTATCTGTCTCTACTCTCTTGTTACTTGGTATAGAGAGTGGGTTGTGCCTATATGTTTTTTGTAAACTCCTCCCTCCTCCGACTTTGCCAGACCCTTGGTAGGGAAGGAAAATAAAATAGAAGAGCAGTGTGGCCTTGTGGATAGAGCACGGACTTACTTGTCTGCTGCGTGACTCTGGGCAAGTCACTTACCTTCTCTGTACCTCTTTACCTCTTCTGTAAAATGGAAGTTAAAACTGTGAGCCCCATGTGGGTCATGGTTTGCGTCCAACCTGATTAATTTAGATTAGAGAAGCTAATTAACTGATTAGAGAAGCAGCGTGGCTCAGTGGAAAGAGCACGGGCTTTGGAGTCAGAGGTCACGGGTTCGAATCCCGGCTCGGCCACTTGTCAGCTGTGTGACTTTGGGCAAGTCACTTAACTTCTCGGTGCCTCAGTTACCTCATCTGTAAAATGAGGATTAAGACTGTGAGCCCCACGTGGGACAACCAGTGTCTACCCCAGCGCTTCGAACAGTGCTCGGCACATAGTAAGCGCTTAACAAGTACCAACATTATTATTATTAATTTGCATTCAATCGTATTTATTGAGCGCTTACTGTGTGCCGAGCACTGTGCTAAACGCTTAGGCAGTACAATTACGATTACAGTACATAGAAGCGGCATGGCTCCGTGGAAAGAGCACGGGGTTTGGAGTCCGAAGCCATGGGTTCGAATCCCGGCTCTGCCACTTAGCTGTGTGACTGTGGGCAAGTCACTTCACTTCTCTGTGCCTCACTTACCTCATCTGTAAAATGGGGATTAAGACTGTGAGCCCCACGTGGGACAACCCGATTCCCCTGTGCTCTGCACATAGTAAGCGCTTAACAAATACCAACATTATTATTATTACAATTCGGCCACCTACCCCAGCCGTTAGTACATATATTGGCACATAGTAAGCGTTTAATAAATACCTTAAGAAAAATAGAGAGAACAGGGAAAGGAAGCCGCTGCTCGAGTCAGCCGGCAAGTGGCGCCCCAAGACCAGGGTTGGTTGTCGATGTAGGCCCGGTCCCTCCAGGGCTCAGGTGTTGCGAAAAACGCTGCGAGACTGAGTCATTCCACCTGGCATGGCCCCAAAGCTGCTTGGAAGTTAAAGTCCAAGAACGTCCTAGAGAAGTTCTACATTCCTAGAGAGGCACCATGGCTTAGTGGAAAGAGCCCGGGCTTGGGAGTCGGAAGGCGTGGGTTCTAATCCCCACTCCACCACTTATCTGCTGTGTGACCGCGGGCAAGCCGCTTAACTTCTCTGGGCCTCAGTTACCTCATCTGGGGGTTAGGACTGTGAGCCCCATGGCGGACAACCTGATTACCTTGTATCTACCTCGGTGCTTAGAACAGTGCTTGGCACATAGTAGAAGCAGTGTGGCTCAGTGGAAAGAGCCCGGGCTTGGGAGTCAGAGGTCATGGGTTCGAATCCCGCCTCGGCCACTTGTCAGTTGTGGGACTGTGGGCAAGTCACTTCACTTCTCTGTGCTTCAGTTCCCTCATCTGCAAAAGGGGGATGAAGACTGTGAGCCCCAGCGCTTAGAACAGTGCTCGGCACATAGTAAGCGCTTAACAAATACCAATATTATTAGTAGTAGAAGTAGTAAGCGTTTAACAAATGCCATAATTTTGAGAGGCAGCGTGGCTTAGTGGCAAGAGCACGGGAGTCAGAGGATGTGGGTTCTAATCTCGTTCCCGCCACTTGTCTGCTGTGTGACCTTGGGCGACTCACTTTACTTCTCTGTGCCTCAGTTGCCTCATCTGGAAAAGGGGGATGAAGACCGTGAGGCCCTCGTGAGACAACCTGATGACCTTGTATCTATCGCAGCGCTTAGTACAGTGCCTGGTACATAGTAAGCGCTTAACAAAATGCCACAGTTTAGTAATAGAGCGCTGACTGGGCCCCTTCTACGTGTCCAACCACTGTACTAATAATGTTGGTATGTGCAGAGCACTGTTCTAAGCGCTGGAGGCGATACAGGGTAATCGGGTTGTCCCTCGTGAGGCTCACAGTCTTCATCCCCATTTTACAGATGAGGGAACTGAGGCACTGAGAAGTAAAGTGAGTCGCCCAAGGTCTCACAGCAGGCAAGTGGCGGAACCGAGATTAGAACCCACATCCTCTGACTCCCAAGTAAGTCCGTGCTCTTGCCACTAAGCCACGCTGCCTCTCAAAATCATGGCATCTGTTAAATACTTACTACTACTAATGTTGGTATTTAAGCGCTTACTATGTGCACTGTTCTCACAGTTACTGAGTAACCGAGGCTCACAGTTAATCCCAGATGAGGGAACTGAGGCCCAGAGAAGTGAAGTGACTTGCCCCCGGTCACACAGCTGACGAGTGGCAGAGCCGGGAGACGAACTACTAGGCGACTGACGGTCAGGGGGGTGGGATGGGGGGGGGGGTGGTCTCTTCCTTGCAGGACAGGAGGGGATCCTGCGCTGCCACCCGGACCTGGCCGGCCCGGAGCTGCAGAGGGGGACGCTGACCCAAGAGTCGCAGAAGGAGCAGGGTCAGGCGGGCCTGACGGCCCTGCAGCCCGAGGAGAGGCGTCGACTGGCCGAGCTCAACGCTCAGTACAGAGCACGTTTCGGCTTCCCCTTCGTCATGGCCGCGCGGCTCAGCGATAAGGCCACCGTGCTGCGGGAGCTCGCCCGCCGAGCTCGCCAGTCGCCCACCCAGGAGCTGGCCACCGCCCTGGACGAGGTGAAGAAGATTTGTCGCCTCCGCCTCGAGGATATCTTCGCCGACCCCGCCAAGCTGTGAGGGCTTGACCCGTCCTTCCCCAACCGGCACGAAGTCCTGACCAGCCGGGAGCAGCAGGGCCTAGTGGCAAGAACCCGGGCTTGGGAGTCAGAGGTCGTGGGTTCTAATCAAGCCTCCATCACTTTTCTACTGTGTGACCGTGGGCAGGTCACCTAACTTCTCTGGGCCTCGATTACCTCATCTGGAAAATGGGGATTGTGACTGTGAGCCCCGCGTGGGACAACCTGATGACCTTCTATCTACCCCAGCTCTTAGAACAGTGCTTGGTACGTGGTAAGCGCTTAAGGAATACCATAATTATCATTATTATTATCCACTTCAGCACCCTCCCCCCAAACCCAGCTCTCCCCCAAACTCTCTCCCCAAACTTTACCTCGACTTTCCCCAAACTCTTTCCCAGCCCTCCCCCAGTTTTCTCCCAGCTCTCCCCCCCTCCCAGTTTTTCCCAAACTCTTCCCAACTTTTCCCCAGCTCCGCCCTCAGGTCTCCTCCAGTTGTCGCCCCAATCAATCAATCAGTGATATTTATCGAGCGCTTACTATGTGCAGAGCACTGTTCGAAGCGCTTGAGAGAATGCACTAGGTACAAGGAATAATAATAAATAATAAGCATCCCGCAGCTTTCCCACAGCTGTCACCCAATACCTCTGTGTTTGCCTACATGTATGCGATCGTTTATTCAATTATTTATTCTGCTATTTCATCCTGGTATGCTAGTGCTGCTGTCCGTTTTATGTCCCCATCTCCCTCCCGATTCCACTCTGTAAAAATCTGAACTGTAAAATCCTTGAAAGCGGGATCCTGTGTGTTGCTTCGAGTGTCCCCTCCCAAGATCTTAGGACAGGGCTCTGCCCTCAATACCATTGCTTTTTTGATCAATTGACTGATCGATTGATGAAGCTTGGCTGGGAAACTGAGGAAGAGCAATGGAGCCGTTGCGGGCAGGGAACGTATCTACCAGCTCCTGTAGTCTAGCAGCATGGCGTAATGGATAGATCATGGACCTGGGAGTCAGAAGGTCATGGATTCTAATCCCAGTTCCACCACTTGACTACTATGTGACCCTGGGCAAGTCATTTCACTTCCCTGGGCCTCAGTTCCCTCATCTACAAAATGGGGGTTGAGACTGTGAGCCCCACATGGGACAGCCTGATCAGGTTGTACAGGGCCTATGTCCCACATGGGACCTTGGTTGCCATGGAAACGGCATCCCTCGGCTTCCCTGAACATCCTGGTGGACCGCGGCCCATTGGATAAAGTACGGGCCTGGGCGTCAGAAGGAACCGGGATGGCTCCTCCACTTGTCTGCTGTGTGACCTTGGGCAAGTCACTTAACTTCTCTGGGTCTCGGTTTACTTATCTGTAAAATGCAGATTAAGACCGGGAGCCCCACGTGGGACACGGACTGTGTCCATAGCTTGCATCTACCCCAGTGCTAAGTACAGTGCCTGGCACATAGTAAGCGCTTAACAAATGCCATTTTTCTTAATAAAAAAAAGCGCGCCTAAGCGCATCATGCAGATTGATACCAAGTGGGGAGAAAATGAGCTGTTCGAGTCAAGAGCCCTAGCGCCCCCCGCCCCACCTTTTTCTTTTCTTTTTTTTTTTGGTAAACAGGACTTTAGCCTAATTCTCAAAGCGCTGTCTCAAAGCCTGTCAGAGAATAACAGCAGTGATAATAGAATATATCGAGAGTCCACTGAGTTCTACGCAGTGTGCACAAGACACGCTCTCTGTCCACACGACGCGAACCCTCCAAAAAGGGAGGCAGACATAAACATATTTACAATTTGTGGTCGGGGAGGAGAGAAGAATAAAGTCGCTAGACTGGCAGGGGAAACAGAGATAGAGATAACGGAGGTGAAAGCGCGAAACGTTTTATCTTAACTTTTTGCTTACCGCGTTGCTCGCTCCAGGTAGAAAGCTGCGGTTGAAAAGCATCTTTTTCTAATAATACATGGAAGGAATATAAGATCCGACTGTGCCTGTGCTCGGCCCACAGGCGTGAACCATCGGAGGAAGAAGAGGATGAGCAAATCAGCAAACCGAAGAGAATTCTGTTCCTTGGCGCGGGGGCGGATAATAATGACATCGGTGGTGGTATTTGCTAAGCGCTTACTATGTGCTGGACACTGTACTAAGTGCTGGGGTGGATCCAAGCAAACTGATGTAGACCGTCCCTGTCCCATGTGGGGCTCAAGTCTCAATCCCCATTTTACAGATGAGGTAACTGAGGCACAGAGAAGTTGTGATTTTCCCCAGGTCACACAGCAGAGAAGTGTCACATCCGGGATTCGAACTCATGATCTTCCCGCCCTAACGGGAACCCCCTCCCTCCCCACCCGGCGCCGTCTTGTTGCAATCAGTTTTCGGGTTGTCTTGTTCACATCTTCTGCATATCTCGGGCAGAACGCGTCTGATCCACCGCTCCTCTCCCTGCCCTGCTCGCCCGGCCCTGCTCCATCCCGTCTTGCTCGCCTCAGGCCCGTCTGGGGAAGGTTTTTCATTCATTCCGTCCTATTTATTGAGCGCTTACTCTGTGCAGAGCACCGCACTAAGCGCTTGGAAAGTACAATTCAGCAATAGAGACAAACCCTGCCCACACCGGGCTTTGCTCCTTAAGAAGGGGTCTCCCTGCCTCTGGCACGTTTTAAACTCCTCCAGCTTTCTTGGGGCAACAGCTGACGGCCCATTTCCCTTCTTGATGATTTTTGGAACCTTAAACTGAACGCCTTCTGACACTTTCACTGCCCCCGGAAACGAAATCACAGCCGGGCTCCACCACCCTGGCTTCAAAATAGTAATAATAATCATAACGCTATTTGTTAAACCAAATTTGGAAAGCCAAATGACTCGACTTAGATTAGCCTATTTTGGACACATAATCAGGAGGATTCATTCTCTGGAGAAGACACTAATGCTAGGAAAAGTGTAGGGAAAACGTGGAAGAGGCAGACCGACATTTAGATGGATAGAGACCATAACAACGATAACGGAAGAACCGTTAGAAAGGTTGCAGATTATGGCAGAGGACGGGACGTTCTGGAGAAAGTATATCCATGGAGTCGCTCCGACTCGACGGCAGTTAATAATAAATTTGTTAAGCGCTTTCTATGTGTCAAGCACTGTTCTAGGCGCTGGGGTAGGTACGAGGTTATTAGGCTTTCCCACGTGGGGCTCACAGGCTTCATCCCCATTTACAGATGAGGTAACTGAGGCACAGAGAAGTGAAGTGATTTGCTCAGAGTGACACAACTGACAAGGTGCGGAGCCTGGATTAGAACCCACGACCTCTGACTCTCAAATCCGGGCCCTTTCCACTAAACCACGCTGCTTCATCCCCCCGCTCGCGGGGACCTCCATTCCCTCAGCCCCAACCCCAGGGAGATACCGCCCTTTTTCTTCGTCTTTTGCAAGTCTCTGGACTCGATTCTTTGAACCTGTGATTGGAGGTTAAAGTGCACCGGGGTTGGAAGGAGGAAGCTCTTAAACAATAAAAGGTTTGAATATTTAGCTGTGATCAAGACCGTGCCCCTTCCCTCGCTCCCTCCTTATCTTTTTAAATGCAAATCTGATTTAGGGAGGACAGTTACCCGGGCCCCGGGGCCTGGAGGTCTCCCGTCTTTGGTGTCTGCGTGGTTACTAACAGAGTTTTGTAAACAAGAGCTAATCATGGAAGAAACGTGCGCCCAAAGGCTCAGATTCCTAGTGGCTGAAATTTCTCCGGAGAGACAGCCCAGCGAGGAAGAAGAGGAGGAGGAAAAGTAGGAGGAGCAGAAGGAAAAAGAGGAAAAGGGAAGAGGAAGAAGTGGGAACCCCACCCTGAAGGAGAGAAATCCAAAGAGGAGGAAGAGGAAAGTGAGGAGAAGTAGGAGCAGAAGGAAGAAGAGATGGGAGGAGGAGAAGGAGAGGGAGGAGAAGTAGGAGCAGAGGGCAGAAGAGGAGAAGGGAGGAGGAAGATGAGAAGGGAGGAGGAAGAGAAAGAAGTGGGAACCCCACCCCGAAGGATAGAAACCCAAAGAGCAGGAGGAGGAGGAGGAGAGGAAGAAGTAGGAAGAGCAGAAGGAAAAAGAGGAGAAGGGAGGGAAAGGAAGAGGAGGAAAAAGTGGAATCCCCACCCCGAAGGACAGAAACCCAAAGAGGAGGAGGAAAGGGAGAAGTAGGGGGAGCAGAAGGAAAAAGAGGAAAAGGGAGGAGGAGGAGGAGGAAGTGGGAACTCCACCCCGAAGGAGAGAAACCCAAAAAGGAGGAGGAGGAGGAGAGGGAGAGGTAGGAGGAACAGAAGGAAAGAGAGGAAAAGGGAGGAGACGGAGGAGAAGGAGAAGTAGGCGGAACAGAAGGAAAGAGGAGTAGGGAGGAGAAGGAGGGAGAGAAGTGGGAACCCCATCTTGAAGGAGAGAAACCCGGAGAGGGAGGAGAAGTAGGAGGAGCAGAAGGAAGAAGAGGAGAAGGGAGGAGGAGGAGGAGGAGGAGGAGGGAGAAGTGGGAACCCCACCCTGAAGGAGAGAAACCCAAGAGGAGGAGGAGAAGTAGGAGGCGCAGAAGGAAGAAGGGGAGAAGAGGGGAGGAGGAGAAAGAGGAGGAAGAAGTGGGAACCCCACCCTGAAGGAGAGAAACCCAAGAGGAGGAGGAAGAGGAGAGGGAGGAGAAGTGGGAGGCGCAGAAGGAAGAAGAGGAGAAGGGGGGAGGAGGAAGAAGTGGGAACCCCACCCCGAAAGAGAGAAACCCAAAGAGGAGGAGGAGAAAGGCGTCCAGTCCAGGCTCCACCAACCTCTCCCCCGCCCCCTCCCCGCCCCCGGTGCCGGTCCGGCCCCCGCCCTTGGCGGTGGGCGTCGGGCAGCATGGTGCGCGGTTGCGGGTGCAGGTGCGGGCGGCGGGCGGCATGTACGTGAGCTACTTGCTGGACCAGGACATGAGCGTCTACCCCGGGCCGGTGCGGGCCGCCCCGGGGCTGGGCCTGGCGCCGCCGGGCTTGGCGGGGGGACCCCCGCACTACCCGGACTACGGCGGCTATCACAGGGCGGCGGCGGGCGCGGCCGTACTGGACGGCGGCGTCCCGGCCCCCGGCCCCTCCTGGCCCGGGCCCTTCGGGGCGGCCCTCCGCGAAGACTGGACGGGCTACGCGGCTTTTGGAGGCCCCGCAGACTATCCCGCGCCCCCGCCCGCGCCCCCCGCGCTGCTGGCCCCGCTGCCCGCCGCGCCCCCCGCCCAGGACCGGCAGCCCACCCCCGCGGGAGGACCCCCGCCAGGCCTGGGAGACTGGACCAGGAAACCTCCGCAGCCCCCCACGGGCGGCCCCGGTCAGCAACGGGCGGGGGTGGGGGGCGCTCAGGGGGAGGAGGGGGCTGGGGAGGGGCCTAGGGGGATGAGGGGCTCGGGGGGGGGGGGGGGACACCCAGGGTGGAATGAGGAGAGGAGTGGGGGTGGAGGATGCAGAGGAGGTGGGGAGGGCGGAGTGGATGGGGGTCGCGGAGAGGGGCTGGAGGATGCAAAGGGGGTGGGGGTCGCTGAATGGAGTTGGAGGTCGCAGAGAGGGGTTGGAGGATGCAGAGGGGATGGGGGTCGCTGAGAGGAGTTGGAGGATGTAGAGGGGGTGGGGGGCGCTGAGTGGGGTTGGAGGATGCAGAGGGGGTGGGGAGGGCGGAGGGGGTGGGGGTCCCTGAGTGGAGTCGGAGGTCGCAGAGTGGGGGTGGAGGATGCAAAGGGGGTGGGGGTAGCTGAATGGAGTCGGAGGTCGCAGAGAGGGGTTGGAGGATGCAGGGGGGGTGGGAGTCGCTGAGGGAGGTCGGAGGATGCAAAGGGGGTGGGGGTTGCTGAGCGGGATTGAAGGATGCAGAAGAGGTAGGGGGTCGCTGAGTGGGACTGGAGGTCGCAGAGTGGGGTTGGAGGATGCAGAGGGGGTGGGGGTCGCAAAGAGACGTTGGAAAATGCAGAGGGGGTTGGGGTCTCTGAGGGAGATTGGAGGAGGCAGAGGGGGTGGGGGACGCGGAGTGGGTGGGGTTCGCTGAGTGGGGTTGGAGGATGCAGAGGGGGTGGGGGTCTCCAAGTGGACTGGAGAGCTCGGCAGGGTAGAGAATCCAGCCCCCAGCCCCCCGGTCCCGCCTTTTCATTCATTCATTCAATAGTATTTATTGAGCGCTTACTCTGTGCAGAGCACTGTACTAAGCGCTTGGAATGGACAATTCGGCAACCGATGGCGTGAAGCAATGCAGGGGGGCTCGGGCGGCCGGGGGGCGGGAGGGGGTAGGAACTCGCCTGCTCCTGGACGGCTGGTCCCCGGGGGGGCCCCTGGGTGGCTGCTGCGATGACCGCTCCGTCCCCCGGAGCCGGCGGTCTGGGGTTCGGCGGGCTTCACCCCTTGATGAGGGGGCTGCCGACGGGGACTTTGGCATCTCCCAGCGCCCCCGCAACTCCCACCCTGCCCTTTCCGCAATCAGGGGGCCGGGGACCGCGGTGGGAGGGGGCGGATGGCATCGAGTCGGGGCTGGTCTCTCTGCCAACCTGGGGGGCTCCCAGGGTCAGAACTATCCTGTCTGGCCCTCGTCGGAACTAGCCCGGACAGTTCCTTGCCAGTCCGAGGGGCACAGAGAGAAGGGGCTGGTCTCTTTGCTAGCCTGGGGGTGCACAGAGCCGGGTTTGGTCTCTCTGCCAGCCTGGGGGGTGCACAGAGTCAGAACGGGTCTCTCTGCTTGCCTGGGGGGCGCACAGAGCCGGGTTTGGTCTCTCTGCCAGCCTGGGGGATGCACAGAGTCAGAACTAGGTTTCAGAACTGGTCTCTCTGCCAGGCTGCGGGTGGCACAGGGTCAGAACTGGTCTCTCTGCCAGCCTGGAGGGCGCACAGAGCCGGGGCTGGTCTCTCTGCCAGCCTAGGGGCGAGCACAATGACGGGTTTAGTCTCTCTGCTTTCCGGGGGGGCGCACAGAGTCAGAACAAGGGTCAGAAGTGGTCTCTTTGCCAGGCTGGGGGGAGTATAGGGTCAGAACTGGTCTCTCTGCCGGTTTGGGGGCGCACAGAGTCGGGGCTGGTCTCTCTCCAGCCCGGGGGAGAGTGAGAAGGGTGCATAGGGTCAGAACTGGCCTCTCTGCCAGGCTGAGGGGCGCACAGAGCCGGGACTGGTCTCTCTGCCAGCCTAGGGGATGGCGCAGAGGGTCAGAATTGGTCTCTGCCATCCTGGAGAGCCCACGGGGCTGGGATTTTTTTAGGGGCAGGTGTCCCGAGGGAAGGAGAGGGGGGAGAGTCTGTGACGCCCGTGCCGAGCCCCTGGGGAGGGGGATGGCCAGGGTCCCTTTCATGTCCACCTTCCCAGCCCTCCCCGGAGTGCCAGGGATGCGGGTGCAAGGGTCTCACCCGTTTTCCCCGCCGAGGAGTCCCGTGGGAACCGCGCTCCACCGTGCCCGGGACAGGCTGGGATAGGCCTGGGATGGCGGCGCCCGGCTGCCTGGATTAATAATAGTAATAATGGTATTTGTTAAATTCGTACTATGTGCCAAGCACTCTTCTAAACTCTGGTAGATACAGGGTAATCAGGTTGTCCCACGTGGGGCTCGCACTTTTAATCCCCATTTTACAGATGAGGTAATGGAGGCCCAGAGAAGTTAAGTGACTTGCTCAAAGTCACACAGCAGACAAGTGGCGGAGTCTGGACTAGAACCCAGGACCTTCTGATTCCCAGCCCGGGCTCTTGCCACTAAGCCACGCTGCTTCTCTATCAAAGGCCCCGGCCGCCATCTGTTCGGGGGACGAGTCCAACGGCATAATTAAAAGAGCTTTCCTGGGATAAGATGAGGGCCGGGGGAGAGGTGGGAAGGCCGCTGTGGGTGGGTGGGGTTTTGGACCGGGGGTCCTGGCCCTGCGGTCCTTTCCCAGCGGACAATCTTCGCCGAGACCCCCTGCTCGGACCCCTGAACGGCCCCGCCTCACCTGGGGCCAGCTCTTGGGGCAACCTGGGGTGTGGAGGGGGCTACCCGAGCCCTTTAGACCACAGCTCGCCCAGGACTCCTCGTCTTCGCCCTCAGTCCCCTAAAAGCCCCCCGTTCCCCGCCTCCTGTCCCCACTTCCCACTATTAGTCGCCGGTCTTAGGGTCTTTTTTGCTGAATTGTACTTTCCAAGCGCTTAGTACAGTGCTCTGCACACAGTAAACTCTCAATAACTACGATTGAATGAATGCATAACCCCGACGCCCAAATCAAAATTGGGATTATTCAGGCCGCTGAGATTCTCCCCACCCTCCTCCGCCTTTAGCGAAGGGACCGGTCGCGTCCCAACCCCTTCCTCTGGTGGGATCGGAGGCTGCTGGTGGGGGGAAGAGGTGTCTGGGAGGTGGGTCCGGGGTTCGCAGACCCCCCGCCCTGAATTCGGTTTAACCCCTGGGACGGGCCGAAGAGGGAGGCGAGGTAGGCCGGGGGCGGAATCATTCGGATTATTTTGCCCTTTGTAAATTTCTTGGATTTTGCGGTGAGCTAAACCATAAGGGAAGGCTCCTCTGGGGGAAGGGGTCGGGGTGGGGGAGATGGGGAGGGGATGGGAGAGGGGAACTGAGGAGGAGATCGGGGGAAGTGAACTGGGGAAAGAGATCGAGGGAGGGAAATTGGAGTGGGGGTCCGGGGAGCTAAACTGGGAAGGCTTGGAGGATGTGGCTGGGAGGGGGGCCCGGGGCGCGCAGATCCCCTCCCTGAAATGGGTTTAAACCCCGATCAAGGGAGACCGGCAGGGATTGTCCCTCTCTATTGCTGAACCGTACTTTCCAAGCGCTTAGTACAGTGCTCTGTACACAATAAACGCTCAATAGATGCGATTGAATCAATGTCCCCACCCCGGGAAGTGACCGGGGCATTAAGGAAGTTTGTCATTAGCCTGGAGGGATGTTGCCACGCCGGGGGGGTCCCCTCCTGACTTGCCCCGCCCCTCTATCTCCTGCAGTTAAAACCCGGACTAAAGACAAATACAGAGTTGTGTACACGGACCGCCAGCGGCTGGAGCTGGAGAAGGAGTTTCACTTCAGTCGCTATATCACTATCCGCAGAAAGGCCGAACTGGCGGTTCTGCTGGGCCTCTCCGAAAGGCAGGTGAGAATCGATTCCGTTCCTCCCCTCCCTGACTCCTTGGACAGCCCCCTGGTCTGCTCTACTCTTCCCCAATCAATAATAATAATGGTATTTATTAAGCACTTACTATGTGCCAGTCAGTAGCAGTGTGGTCTAGTGGAAAGAGCACAGCCCTGGGAATCAGAAGAACCTAATTTCTAATCCCTGCGCTGCCGCTTGTCTATTGTGTGACCTTAGACAAGTCACTTCACTTCTCTATGCTTCAGTTACTTCATTGTAAAATGGGGATTGATATTGTGAGCCTCATGTGGAACATGGACTGTGTCCAACCTGATTAGCTTGTATTTACCCGAGTGCTTAGTACACTGCCTGGCACAGGGTAAGCGCTAAACAAATACCATAAAAAAAATTGAGTGCTCACTAGGCTCACTAGACAGTAAAATGTAATAGAGTTGGTACACGCATTCCCTGTCCTCAGTAATTACTGTGGTATTTATTAAGCACTTACTATGTGCCAAATTTAGACGCAACATAAGCAGTTCGGACATAGTCCCTGTCCCACATGGGGCTCGCAGTCTAAGGGGGAGGGAGAACAGGCATTGGCTTCCTATTTTACAATTGAGGAAACTTAACGACTTAAATTCACAGAGCTACCATTGGTGGAGCTGGGGCTCGAACCCAGGCCCTCTGATTCCCAGACCTGAATTCTTTCCATTAGGCCTCACTACAGTAGATGAGGGGGCATCTCTAAAGCTCCCCCTCTCTCCTTTCTCTGATTTTCCAACTTCCACCTGCCTTCTGTCCTTTCTCTTGACTGTTTTCGCCCGAGACTGAAGTTGAGCTGAGAAGGAGAGAGGGTGTGGGTACAGAGAAACAGACTTCAGTCCTGACTTGACTGTTTGGAGCTGACTTGTGAGGTTTTCAGGCCCTTTGTGGGGAGCCACGTGGGCCTGGACTTGAGGAGCCGAGTTGTCGACCAGTAGCCCTGACTTCCAGTCTTGTCCCTTCCCTCTCCAACTGGCCTTCTGTGCTTCCTGAAGGGTGATTAGCCCCTTGCAGGAGAGGGTGGGAGTTGGGGAGGAAAGAAATCTTAATTGAGTAGTTTGGAACTGATTTTAGAAGGAGTCAGGGAGGATTGGGATAATCCCCTGGCACTGAAAGCTCAGCCTGAGAGAGAATCTCTGCAGGATATGGGGGATACACCCCTTAGCGGGGAGAGGAAAATTGACCTGGGGAACTTGACTCCAGCCACACTTATAACAACGTGCCAGGTACGGTACTAAGTGCTGGTGGGGAAAACAAGCAAATCATGTTAGATACAGTTCCTGTCCCACACTGGGCTCCCAGTCTTAATCCCCATTTTACAGATTAGGCCCAGAGAAGTGAAATGACTTGCCCTAGGCCACACAGCAGACAAGTGGCGGATCCGGGATTGGAACCCACGGCCTTCTGACTCCTAAGCCTGTACTCTTTCCACTAGACGTTGCTGCTTCTCAGCATGGCCTGATTCCAGATCTCTCCTCCTCCTCCTGACCCACCTATCTACCTCTTCTCTCCGTTCCCAGGTTAAAATCTGGTTTCAGAACCGCCGGGCCAAGGAGAGGAAGATGAACAAGAAGAAGTTACAGCAGCAGCAACAGCAACCACAAGCACAGTCACAGCCGGGTGCCATGTCCAGCATCCCAGAGCCCCTGAGCCCAGTGTCCTCCCTGCAAGGCTCGGGGCCTGGACCACTCGGAGTGCTGGGCCCCTCAGTCACCCAGTGACCCCCCCCAAGTCACCGTGGCAGCAACCACATGCACTGGGGGAGCCCCAGCCGGGAGTAAGGGAGAACCAAAAAGGTTCCCCACCCTCTTTTTCTGGGGAGAGAGACTGAGGACATGTGAGGTGGGGGAGCATAGGGAGGCTGACCCCCAGGAGGGCCCGCACCCCAGAGTGACCAGAGAGGGTCCGGAGCTAACCTGTGGCCTTCAGCACATGGATCCACCTGCAACACCCCCATCCTGCAAACACACACACACCTCCTAACCCCCTCTGTCCTAAGCTGGTTCTGCCTCAGCCCTGGTGGGGGCAGGCCCCCCAATTCAGGACTGTCCCTATCACCAAGACCTCCCCATCTCCAGTGCCAACTCATCTATGGCTGGATTGGCAACTGCAGCTAGGCTGGGGGCAACTGGACCGGGTTGGGAGTGCCAGTCCAGGGAATACTCACGGGGAGGGAAGGGATGGTGCTTGGTTGGCTGGAGGAGGCCGTGACTCTGACTTCTCAGGGGAATGACTATAGGTGCCAAGTGCGCCGGAGCGCGGCCGAGGTGTGGCGGGACTCACCGATGCCCGACGGGCATGGGGTGAGGGGCTGGTTCCTGGAACCACCGAGGCCCCTTTGACGGTGGGCTCCGGAGACTGGGAATGGGGAGAACCATGGGAGGGGGGAACTTGACATTTAAATATTTTCTTAAAAAAGAAATTGAGTGAGATGAAGATTCTCACTAGAACTCAGATTCCGTGTCTTTTCTGTACTTGACTCTTTGATGTAAAAATGTGAGTATTTCAGCCAGGATCCAGCGCTGGAAAAATCTGGGGAGGGGGAGGTGGTTGTTCACCCCTCCTCACAACTGGCTCGCGGTAGAAGGTACCTATGGATGCTGGGAGCCAAGGAGATGGACCATCCAGCATCAGCTCTGGCCTGGGGTGACCTAGGGCAAGTTACTCCACCTCTCTGGATCTCAGTTTCTTCCTGTCAGATGGGGGTAAGATACCTCTCTTGTAGACGGTGAGCCCCATGGGTGGGGGTAGGATCTGTGCCCCATTTGTTTATCTCATATCTATCTACCCAAGGGCTTAGCATACTATTATTGCACAATAAAGGCTCAATAAGTATGGTCCTTGGCCACAGGAGATCCCCTTGGGCCCAGCCACAACTTTAGCTCTGCCAGCTTACAGCAACAAGCTGGCCGGACTTGGGTACTGGACCGGACTGGGGCAACCCCTCAGTCAACTCCAGGTAGCCTCCAGAACTGCGGACAGAGGAGGAAACTGAGTCAGGGATCAAGGCTGGGGACGGAAGAGGCAACTGAGGCCGGAGTGGAGGCGTGAGCCAGGCTTTTGCCTTTGTGTGTGTGTGGCATTTGTTAAGCACTTACTGTATGCCAAGCACCATACAAGCTAATCAGTTTGGACACAATCTATGTCCCACATGAGGCTCCCAGTCTTAATCTCCATTTTACAGATGAGGTAACTGAGGCACAGAGAAGCAGAGTGCCTTGTCCAAGGTCACACCACAGACAAAGTGGCAGAGCTGGCATTAGAACCCAGGTCCTTCTGACTTTCAGGCCCTTGCTCTCTCCACTAGGCAACACTGCTCCGTTGGGAAGAAGGTGCGGCCCTGCCTTGGCCTCGCCCCTCCGGCCCTGCCCCGGGCGAGGGTAAGGTCTAACTGGAGCAGGGTCCCGCCCCGATTGGAAGGACTCCCGGGCTGGGCTAGGTGCTCTTACCAACCGAGGTGCGGCTGGGGGAGAAAGTGCCCAGCAACCTGAGGGTCTGGGGGGTGGGGGGTGGGAGGACGAGGAGTGTGGCTCAGTGGAAAGAGCCCGGGCTAGGGAGTCAAAGGACAGGGGTTCTAATCCTGCCTCCACCACTTGTCAGCTGTGTGACCTTAGGCAAGCCACTTCATTTCTCTGTGTTTCAGTTACCTCATCTGGAAAATGGGGATTAAGACAGTGACCCCCACGTGGGATAACCTGATTACCTTGTATCTCCCCCAGCGCTTAGAACAGTGCTTGGCACACTGTAAGGGCTTAACAAACATCATCATCGTAATCATCATTTTATTATATTATTAATAAGGACATGATGAGGGATAGCGGGAGCGCAGGCCGGGGGCGGGGACAGGATGGCGAGAGTTACTCAGGACCCCCTGATGGTCTCCTCTCCGGACCCCCGAGGCCGCCGATCCCCCCCACCCCCCCAACACACACACACACCAGAGTCCCGGGACGGGCCGCCGCCTCCGTTGCTATGCGTTGCTGCGAAACGTCTGTCAATAAACCCTGTTTGGGCAGTGGAGCAAGAGCGCAAGGTCTGTTTGCTTAATGGTTAGAGGTTCAAAAGTCGGCATTGTCCCGCTGCAAACGATTACAAGTTCTTCCCCTTCCTGCAATCCGCCTTCTGCCCCCTTCTCCAATCCCCCACCCGCACCGCCCCGAGCTGGCTGCAGGTCCAGAGCGAAGTCGCCCGCCCTGGCCCTGCAAAATGCAAAAACAAAAAACAGGGCTCAGCCGCTCGTAGGTTGCATATTTTCCGGGCGTCGGAAAGGAAGAAATCGAGGTCCCCTCCCGGGGCGAGGCTGGAGCTGGAACCGGGGCTGGGCGGGACTGGGTTGAACTGGGCCGGGACGGGTCTGGATTGGGGCTGAGCTGGACCTGGGGTTGGGCTGGATTGGGGCTGGGGATCGGGTTGGACCTGGACCTGGGCCTGGGGTGGGGTCAGGCCTAGGCTGCATCATAAACCCTTCTCGAGGGAGCCCAACAAGGCCGCTGAACCAGACCTCCGGACTCCATGAGCCTGTCTGCTGTTCCAGCTGGACGAGCCCTTCCCGTCCAAGTGGGAGATGAAAATCGGATCCATTTTTGCAGTATTGACCTTAAAACAATCCTTCGTAACACCCGGAATTAATCTTCTTTACAGGCAGTCACTACAGTGATGAGGGCCGCAGTGCTTAGCACAGTGCTCTACAGGCGCCAGATAAATACCACTAACTGATTGATTGATTGAAGGACCGGAGCATTGAGGGGTTTTTTTAAGTGAATGGACGTTGTGTCAAATATGGTGAAATTTGCTAAGCTCAGTCATATCATGTTTAACCAAACAAAATGCATAAGAAATACAAATTATCATCATCATCATCTATGGTCCTCAATCTATGAACAAAGATAGGAAAGGGGAATGGTGACAAAGAAGAAAAAAAAATAAAACAATAAGAACATAGAATCAATATCAAAAATGAGGCTAGGGATAAATCCAAAATAAAAATAAAATAATCGGTCTATAAATACAAAGAGCAAAGGAGAACGGTTACAGTAATAACACCAATCACTGCTTGCAGAGCTCGTTTCTCCCAAAGGGAGCCCAGCACTTTACATATTAGATGTACTAGCTCAAAAAGCTTATGAGAAGCAGCTTGGCTTAGTGGAAAGAGCACGGGCTTGGGAGTCAGAGGTCGTGGGTTCTTATCCCTGCTCTGCCACTTATCAGCTGTGTGACTTTTGGCAAGTCAGTTTACTTCTCTGTGCCTCAGTTACCTCATCTGTAAAATGGAGATTAAGACTGTGAGCCCCACGTGGGGCAACCTGCTTACCTTGTATCTACCTGAACGCTTAGAACAGTGCCTGCACATAGTAAGCGCTAAACAAATACCATCATCATTATTATTATTATTTAACAAAATAATATTTTCAACTTCTGCTAGAGAGCAAATCTATTCTCATTTTTTTTTTAAATCCCAAATTCGGATATTTCTAAATGACACAAGCGTGCTCAAGGAGTTGGGTTGCCAGTTTATTCTGCTTCAGAATCAAAAGATCTTCCTCTTCCTCCTTTGCCTCCTTTCCCTCTTCTGCCTCCTGTTCCTTCTTCTTCTCTTCCTCCTCCTCTTCCTTCTCTCCTTCTCCCACCTCCTCTCCCTGGAGCATCTGACCAACAATTCAGGAAACTTTTCACTGAAGCACAAGATCCTGCGATAAAAAGGCATTTAACCTCTAACAGAAACTTGCTAAAACAAGAAGCATTTGGGGGCCCCCGTATTTACGAAGGATACAGACTATTTTGTATTGCTATCCCTTTTTCTCCCACAATGGCAAGGGAATTCTCCATCCAACCGGACAGTAAACCAGATCTTTGCAGCATTTCCTTTGAAATACCTAGGCCCGGGCATTTTCTGCCCTTTTTGTCTTCTTGCCTGGTTTTGGCTTCTGTTGGAGGCGATAAAGGAGACCTTCCCTAATTGTTCATGCGCTATCTCAGAATTTTCAGCATCACCAGTCTATTATCTCAACACTTTGTATCTGAAGTATGACAATACTAGGTTTCATACAAGTGGAGGCTGATAAATTCAGCTCCAACTAAAGCAAACAGTGAAAAACAATGTAGGAGCCATTGTTGTGAAAACAGACAATTGCTTGGCTAGGTGCGCTTCCATGATTTTAATTTATTGATGATCAGTCGACTCAATGACACGTCTAAGCGTCTAGGCACTTCAAGAGCTAAGAGACTGAACCGAAATTTGACTTGTATCTCTTTAATGAGGGTTGACTTGGAAAAACAGTTTTCCAAGGTGCTATCTCTGTTGTGATAACTAATTTCACCCTTGTGGCTAAGGCTCAGCGCTGAATTCAGTGTTCTACACACAGCAAACTCTCAATAAATACCACTGATCGATTGATAAGGCGAATGACTATTTCAATGACATTTGTTAAGCGCTATTTGCCAGACTCTGTACTAACCGCTGGGGTACATATACGGCTACTCAGGTTGGACACAGTCCCTGTCCCACATGGGGCTCACAGTCTCAATCCTCATTTTACAGACGAGGTGACTGAGGCACGGAGAAATGAAGTGACTTGCCCAAGGTCACACACAGCAGACAAATGCAGCGTGCCTTAGTGAAAAGAGCATGGGCTTGGGAGTCAGAGGTCGTGGGTTCTAATCCCGCTTCACCACTTGCCAGCTGCGTGCCTTTGGGCAAGTCACTAAACTTCTCTGTGCCTCACTTACCTCATCTGTCAAAAGGGGATGAAGGCTGTGAGCCCTGTGTGGGACAACCTGCTTACCTAGTATCTACCCCAGAGTTTAGAACAGTGTTTGGCACATAGTATGCGCTTAACAAATACCATCATTATTATTATTATTATTAAGTAGCGGAGTCAGGATTAGAATCCAGGTCTTTTTGAGTCCCAGGCCCATGTTCCAACGACTCCCCCCATCCCTCTCCAGCCAAGGCCAGAAACTTGGCCAGTTTCCGCCTTTCCCTGGGTCCATTCCAGAAACTGAAAGCGCCCCTATAAACCGAACCGGAGCCCCGCCCGGGACTCCTTCCGCAACTGGCCTGACCTTGATCTCCAAGCGGGAGACGAAGTGTAAACTTGCAAAAGCTATTGTTTTTGTCTGTCTCCCCCGATTAGACTGTAAGCCTGTCAATGGGCAAGAATTGTTTCTATCTGTTGCCGAATTGTCCATTCCAAGCGCTTAGTCCAGTGCTCTGCGCAGAGTGAGCGCTCAATAAATACTATTGAATGAATGAATGAAAAGGTTCTTTCCCCTGCTCCTCTCCCCCGTTCCCGGTCTCCTGCTCCTGTTTTTCTCCCCTCTCCCTGCTCTGTTTCCCCCTCTCCTTCCCCCATTTCCCTCCCCCTGCCCTAATCATTCCGTTGTGGAGGGAAACTGAGGCCCGGGAATCCTGCAGGTGAGGTGAGGGCGGGGCTGGTCAGGGACAAGGGTCAGGTGAGGAAGAGCAGCGTCCAGCAGGGGGCAGTGTCACCCCGGCAACGGGGCTGAGGTCGACTTAGGTCTGGGGTTCCCCCCCCCCCACCCCCACCCAGGGGATTCCAGGCCCTACGAGGTCTAACTTTATATTTATTTCCATTAACGTTCATTCATTCATTCAATCGTAGTTATTGACAATTCAGTAATAACCATGTTGGTATTTGTTAAGCGCTCACTATGTGCGGAGCGCTGTTCTAAGCGCTTGGAAAATACAATTCGGTAATAACCATGTTGGTATTTGTTAAGCGCTCACTATGTGCGGAGCGCTGTTCTAAGCGCTTGGAAAATACAATTCGGTAATGACCATGTTGGTATTTGTTAAGCGCTCACTATGTGCGGTGCACTGTTCTAAGCGCTTGGAAAGTACAATTCGGTAATAACCATGTTGGTATTTGTTAAGCGCTTACTATGTGCGGTGCACTGTTCTAAGCGCTTGGAAAGTACAATTCGGTAATAACCATGTTGGTATTTGCTAAGCGCTTACTATGTGCGGAGCACTGTTCTAAGCGCTTGGAAAGTACAATTCGGAAATAACAGTGTTGGTATTTGTTAAGCGCTTACTATGTGCGGAGCGCTGTTCTAAGCGCTTGGAAAGTACAATTCAGCAATAACCATGGTGGTATTTGTTAAGCGCTTACTATGTGCGGAGCACTGTCCTAAGCGCTTGGAAAGTACAATTCAGTAATAATAATGTTGGTATTTGTTAAGCGCTTACTATGTGAGGAGCACTGTTCTAAGCGCTGGGGTGGATACAGGGTCATCAGGTGGTCCCACGTGAGGCTCACAATCTTCATCCCATTTGACAGATGAGGTCACTGAGGCACAGACAAGTTAAGTCACTTGCCCATAGTCACACAGCTGACAAGTGGCAGAGTCGGGATTCGAACCCAAGACCTCCGACTCCCAAGCCCATACTCTTTCCACTGAGCCACGCTGCTTCTCACAGGGTAATCAGGCTGTCCCAAAGGGAGACAATCCCTGCCCACACCGAGCTTAAATAGTGATGGAGTTTGTTAAGCGCTTACTATGTTCCTAGCGCTGTTCTAAGCGCTGGGGTATATATAAATACGTTGGTACTCGTTAAGCGCTTACTGTGTGCCAAGCACTGTTCTAAGCTCTGGGGTAGATAAAAGGTAATCAAGTCGCCTCACGTGTGGCTCCCAGTCTTCATCCCCATTTGACAGATGAGGTAACTGAGACAACAGAGAAGTGAAGTGACTTGCCTAAATTCACACAGCTGACAAGTGGAGAAGCAGGATTATAACCCACAGCCTCTCACTGCCAAGCCCGGGCTCTTTCCATTAAGTCACGCTGCTTCTCCTAGTCTAGAGTCTTAGGGGAGGGGAGGGTAGAGAGACAGACATCAAAACAAGTAAACAGGCATCAATATAAATAAATAGAATTATAGACATATACACATCGAAACAAGTAAATAGGCATCAATATATTAACATCTGTCTCCCCCTCTAGATAAGCTCCTTGTGGGCAGGGAACGTCTCTACCATCCCTGTTGCATTGTACTCTCCCAAACGTTTAGTCCGGAGCTCTGCTCAGAATATCAGCTCAGTAAATATCATTGATTGGTTAATTGATGGATTGATTGATCTGTGGGGAGCTGCGACGATCTTTTAGGCTCCAGCCGGGGTTTCGGGAGAGATGCGACGCTGTTCAAGCTCGGGAGGAACCATCTGAAGCCCCCTGGTCACTCCTGGAAAGAATCCCGATCAGATCGGACCGGAGCAAAGTATTCCTCAAGGCAAGGAATATATTCAGTAGTTCCTCTCCTCCCCACCTTCCTCCTCCTCTTATTCCTCCTCTTCTTTTTTCCCTCCTTTTCCTCCTGCTTCTCCTTCTCCTCACCTCCTCATTCTTTCCCTCCTCCCCCTCTCCCTCTTTCTCTTCCTCCTCCCCCCAGACTTGAACTCCTTCTAACTCCTCGTTCCCTGTCGCCTCCAGAACTCAGGACGAGCTACTTATTAATTATCGATGGGGTTCTCGGGATGTTGTTACATGGCAGCCTCATTGCTAAGCTGTAGTTAGTTTCTTTCCTTCCCCCAGAGTCCTCTGCAAACATTTTTCATTCTCGGAAGGTGAATTCTGGGTCAACCGTTGATAAGGAAACAGGAACTCTCAGTCTCCGACGGCAGATTTGCCCAGAAGACAGAGATCTGTTCTTACTACAATTCGTGGCAGCAGGAAAAATAACAAAGGTCGTAGCACACGGTGGCCCGCCCGCCCCTCTCCCGCACTGGAGGAACGTTTCATCGAGAGTAACGATGAGCAACTATTACAACACAGCCCTCATATTTGGCTTTTTTGAACGCCAACCTACTTGCTATACCGCGATCTCTCTATCTTGCCGCCGTTCTGTACTAAACGCTTGGGAGAGTAAAATACAACAACAAAAAGACACGTTCCCTGCCCACAACAGAGCTTACAGTCTCCTGTCCTATCCTTGAAATCTTGCCCGTTTTTTAAATTTTCCCAGGCCCCTCACACTGGCTGGGTTCAGTCTCGCACAGAAGTTAAGTCATAGTCATGGGTTCGAATCCCGGCTCTGCCACTTGTCAGCTGTCTGACTGTGGGCAAGTCACTTCACTTCTCTGTGCCTCAGTTCCCTCATCTGTAAAATGGGGATTAAGACTGTGAGCCTCACGTGGGGCAACCTGATTCCCCTGTATCTACCCCAGCGCTTAGAACAGTGCTCTGCACATAGTAAGCGCTTAACAAATACTAACATTGCAGGGACTGTCTCTGTCACCGATTTGTCCATTCCAAGCGCTTAGTACAGTGCTCTGCACATAGTAAGCGCTCAATAAATACTATTGAGTGAATGAATGAATATTATTATTATTAAGTGACTTGCTCGAAGTCACACAGCTAACAAGTGGCAGAGCCGGGATTAGGACCCATGACCTCTGACTCCCAAACCCGGGCTCTATCCACTGAGCCACCCTGTTTAGAGAGCCTTAGAGGGTCAGTGTCTGACCAAGGCAGGCACGGACTCCAGGTTCCCTGTCTCCTAGTCCAGTATTTCAGCCACGACTGGCCACACTGTCTTTCAGTGGGAATGAGCTGAGTGGCCAGGGAGGGAAGAAGAGCCACCAGGCTAACCTTGTCACCGCGCCTCCATTTCGTCTATCCCTCCACCGACCTCTGGCCCACGTCCTGCCTCTGGCCTGGTACGCCCTCCCTCCAGTAGAGCAGAGTTGGTAGAGACGTTCCCTGCTCACTACGAGCTTATAAAAGATGATACAGACAGTAATGTAAACACATAAATTACATATTCGGACATAAGTGCTGTGGGATGGAGCGTGGGGTAAATAAAGGGTGCGTCTGGAGAGAATCATCTTTATTGGGTACCAATACGTCTAGTACGGTGCTTTATATCTCAACTGTAAATATTGCCCTCGAACCCCAACTGGCTTTCTGGCAAGGAACGTGTCTGCCAACTCTGTTGGATTGGACTCTCCCAAGGACTCAGTACAGGGGTCTGCACAAAGTAAGCTCTCGAAAAATACTGATGATGATGATGATAGTGAATTACGAGCACGGAGTTCTCGTAATAGTTCCCCTCACGGAGATCTGCCATACCATGAGTGCTCAGAAAATATCAATGTTTCCTGAGAATCTGCAATCCCAGCCAGTTCTGACATCGGGAGTTGTATAGAGATGCTATCGGGTGTCTATTGGGAAGTGATTTGTTGTCTAACTGGACTGTGACTATGTATTTAACCCGAAAGTGATATCTACCAATATTTCTGCTCATGTTAAATGGATAAACGGAGTATTACGGCAAACATAAACTCATTTATTTTAAATCTAAGCTTAATTATCCTTCATTATCCGGTACTCATTTTCAATTGAAAACAAAACGTGCTTTATTTATATTGGGCATTTCAATTCCCTTAAAATAATTAGATACAAAGTAAAGGAAAAAGATGTGAATTCAAGATGAACAAACTAGATCAATATCATAAAATGATTCTAGTTCTAGTTTTTTGGGTGTTTTTTTTTTTCTGTTGGATCCTGACAAAGCAGTCTCGTTCAGCCCACAGTGGTGTCAAACTAGCAAGAATCTGCCTCGTAAGTATGCTGTTGGCAACTCTCAGTATGGAGAAACTGAGTCAGAACTGGAAAAAGTCTTCCCCGACTAAGCTCTCATTTCCTCTTCTCCCACCCCCTTCTGTGTCGCATTTGGATTTCTCCGCTTTATCCACCCCTCCCTCAGCCCCACAGCATTTATGTAGATATCTGTAATTTATTTATTTTTATGAATGTCTGTCTTTCATTCTAGACTGTAAGCTCGTTCTGGGCAGGGAACGATTCCACCAACTCTGTATTGTATTCTCCCAAGTGTTTAGTTCAGTGCTCGGCCCACAGTAAGTGCTCAATAAATACGATCGATCGATTGGGACAACCCAATCAAAGGAAGGAGAGAGATGTGCCTCAGTTTCGATTAAATGACTGCATTCTCGGGCGTCGAGGCTGGAGCTTGGACATTTGATGTTTAATATGGACCTTACGGATTTGTTCAAGTATCTAGAAGAACCTCCTGTTTTAGCACAAGACAGGATCGTGATAGGTCTTTATTTCAATCGACTTCCCGTTTGTTCCCGTGCTCCCACACTTGAGGACTTTCCTGCTCTCCTGTGCCACGTCCGCTCCAAGTGGAGTTAATAATATAAAATATAGATATTGAATCCCATTACATTACAAACCCTTCGCTGGCAGGCATCGGGGCCTTTTCTTCTGTTGTAATTTACCAAGCGCTGAGTGCCGGGCTATGCATTCGTAGGTGCTCAATAAACACCGCTTTGACTATTTCTATCGCGACACTGGGACGGAATCGTTAGGGGTGCGGTGGCCTTACACCGACAGGCGAGGACATTGTATCCGCATCATACAAGAACTCCTCACCTTTGGCTTTAAAGCACTTAATCACCTTGTCCCCTCCTATCTCACATCTCTACTCTCCTACTCCAACCCAGCCCGAACACTTCGTTCCTCTAGTGTTAACCTTCTCGCTGTATGTCGATCTCGTCTATCTCGCCGCCGCCCTCTCGCCCACATAATAATAATAATACTGGTATTTGTTAAGCGTTTACCATGTGCCAAGCACTCTTCTAAGTAGATACAAGGTAATCAGGTTGCCCCACTTGGGGCTCACAGCCTTAATCCACATTTTATTTCTCTGAGGCACAGAGAAGTTAAGTGACTTCCCAAAACCACACAGCTGGCAAGTGATTAGACTGTAAGCCCGTCATTGGGCAGGTTGTTTCTATGTGTTGCCGAATTGTACATTCCATGCGCTTAGTACAGTGCTCTGTACTATTGAATGAATGAATGAATGATGGAGCCGGGATTTGAACCCATGACCTCTGACTTCCAAGCCAGTGCTCAAGCCTGGAACGTCTTCCCTCCTCATATCCGCCTGATAATTGCTGTTCCCTATTTTAAAGCCTTATTGAAGGCACATCTCCTCCTAGAAGCCTTCCCTGACTAAGCCCTCCTCTCCCCTTCCCCCTTCATTCATCCCTGACTTGTTCCCTTCATTCATCTTCCCTCCCATCCCCACAGCACACATGTATATATCTGTATATATCTGTTATTTATTCATTTTTTATTTATATCAATGTCTGTCTCCCCCTCTAGACTGTGAGCTCGTCCTGGGCAGGGAATGTGTCTGTTGCTATAATGTACTCTCCCAAGCGCTTAGTACAGTGCTCTGCACCCAGTAGGCGCTCAATAAATACGATTGAATGAATGCATGAATGGATTTTTGAAGAACTGGTCGGAGTTTAAATGGGGGGGAAAGGAGAAGGAGGGGGGAGAGGAAGGGGGCGAAGAGGAGGGGAAAAACGGGTGAGGGAAGTCAGGGGAGGGGATCTCGGCAATTTTCGAGGTGGGTGGGTGGGAGGTGCCTGGTTTTGTCGGATTTGGCTGGATAGGATGCCCGCAGTGAGTGAGATCTGGGTCCCCAGAGACACGGGCTCCGGAGCCGTAGAGACACTGGGTCCGGGGTCTCAGAGCCCCGGGGTGAGAGACACCGAGGGAGAACTGTCCTAGTGGCGCTTGGAGATCCTTGGTGCAGCCGGGCTGGTGGAAGCGGAGCTAGGAGAGGAGCAGACCCACGCACCCCGAGAAAGACGCCCAGACCTGCAAGCCCCACGCACCCCAAGAACTTCGCCCAGGCCAGCAAACCAGGACCGGCCATTCTGTAGGTTCCCCCCGCTATTGATCCAGCTTCCCCACCTCCAAATCCACCCTCCAGCCCAATTCGACCGCTCCTCTTTCCCCATCACTCTCCCCCCACCATCCCCTCCATCCGGGCTCCGGGGGGAGGGCGACCCCCTACAGGACACCTCCTTCCCCCTCCCAGAAACGCAGCGTGGCCTAGTAACAGGATCCCGGGGTTTGGGAATCAGAGGATGTGGGTTCTAATCCCGGCTCCGCCACTGGTCTGCTGTGTGACCTCGGGCAAGCCGCTTAACTTCTCTGTGCCTCAGTTCCCTCATCTGTGAAAAGGGGATTAAGACTGTGAGCCCCACGTGGGGCAAACTGATGACCTTGTACCTACCGCAGCGTTTAGAACAGTGCTTGGCACATAGTAAGTGCTTAACAAATACCATAACAATAATAATAATGGGGATTAAGTCTGTAAACTCCACGTGGGACAACCTGATTACCTTGTACCTACCGCAGCGCTTATAACAGTGCTTGGCACATAGTAAGCGCTTAAACAAATACCATAATAATAATAATAATAATGGGGATTAAGACTGTAAACTCCACGTGGGACAACCTGATTACCTTGTACCTACCCAGCGCTCAGAACAGTGCCTGACACATAGTAAGCGTTTAACAAATTCCATTAATATTATTATTATTATTTTCTCCAAATGGTTTCAGGGCGCACCGGGCGGGATTCAGGATCGCTACCCCAGCGGATGTCCCGGATAGAAAGTTTGCGGGTTCCAAGGCTGAAAATGCGCTCAGTCGGGGCCTAGTAACGCTCCGTTCTTTCCGTTTCCCCGGTCCCTCTCGGATCCAGATTATCTGCTCTGGACGCGGCCCAGGCCCCGACAATTTTGGAAACTGATATTAAATTATCTCTTTCCTCTTTCTGAACGCCGGTGCAGGTTTATTGAACGTTTTCCAGAAGCAGCAGCTGAAAGATGTACCTCCCCCTTCACTTTATCGCGCTCGCCTTTCATTCGCCCAGTCTCCAGCTCCTTCCAGACCGGAGGGCCCCAGAGCGAGTCCTGGCACAGGGGACACCTGAAAATCCACATTTTCCTTTGCTTTAACCAGGTCCCCTTGCTTCAAGGACCTGAGCACCTCTTCTCGGGACTTGGAAAAATCCAGATCCTAAACGGGAAGTTCTAGGCCTCTCTGGATTCGCTGCGGGGAGTCGAAATCACCGCGGACCCTTTGCTCTCCCCCTCGCCTTCCAATTCCCGCGTCTACACTGACTTGCTCCCCAGTTCCAAAGTGTCGCCTTTCACAAATCCTGGAGCTTCGGCAATATAAATTTTAAAAACCCACCAAAACAAAACCTTCAACAGCTTGGACCGATACCGGCTGACAAATGCGCGCTGAACAGTGCGCTGTATTTGGCTAGTTCAGACGTGGTCTATTTCCAGCAGTCCCTACCCCTGTCCCACTTGGAAGGCGGGAGCGGGAATGTCCATTCGATTCCAGTCAATTTCACTTAAAATATCTAGCTTATATAGATACAGAGGGGGACGGGAAGCGAGGAGAAGAGAAAGGGGAGAGAGATGGGGAGAAAGAGAGAAAGCGGGAGAGACAGGGAGAAAGAGAGCGATGGGGTAGGGATGGGGGAGAGAGAAGAGGTTCTATTTATTTATACTGACGCCTGTTTACTTGTTTTGATGGCTGTCTCCCCCCTTCTAGACTGTAAACCTGTTGTGAGCAAGGATTTTCTCTATTGCTGAATTGTACTTTCCAAGCGCTTAGTACAGTGCTCTGCACACAGTAGGCGCTCAATAAATACGATTGAATGAATGAAGGGGAAGGAAGAAGAGCGCGCTGACTGCCTCTCGGATCCGGAATCAGGTGGCCCCGGGATCCGGGAGAAGGGGCGGATCCCGTGTCCGTGGACCGGATCCCTTGTTATCGTGGACATCTAGGAAAGGGCGGATCCCGTGTCCGTGGACAACTGAGAAGGGGCGGATCCCGTTTCCGTGGGCGGCCGGGAAGGGGCGGATCCCGTGTCCTTGGACAGGATGCCTTGTCCGTGGACGGGATCCCGTGTCCGTGGGCGGATCGGTGTCCGTGGGCGTCCGGGAAAGGGGTCGAATCCTCCCCTCGCTGCCTCTGCCTCTCTCCGGAGTTCACGCGTCCCTGGCCGCGCTCCCACGCGTGACCCCCGCTCGATCCGCGCTGGTCCAGCTGGTCCCTCCGGAGGGGCCCGGGGGGAGGGGGGAGAGCCCAGGACGCCCCCCACCTCATCGGGCCTCCTGCGGCCGGGGGGTCATGCCGGGGGCGGGGACCCCTGGGTCCCGCGTGGGGTCAGGGGGCAGCGGGGGCTCCTCTCCGGCCGCATCCCCAGAGGTCACCGTACAGTCCTGCTGGCGGGGGGCCCCGCCGGGCCCCGCACCCCCTTTCTTCTTGTCTTCCTCCTTCTTCCACTTCATGCGACGGTTCTGGAACCAGATCTTGATGTGCCTCTCGGTGAGGTTGAGGAGGACAGCCAGCTCCACCCGGCGAGGCCTGGAGATGTACTTGTTGAAGAGGAATTCCTTCTCCAGCTCCAGCAGCTGAGCCCGCGTGTAGGCCGTGCGGGTGCGCTTGTTCTCCTCCGACTCCACCGCGTAGGCTCCTCCTGGGGAAGGGACAGAGCTCGTTACCTGGGCCCCTCCTACCTCACCTCCCTTCTCTGGAGAAGTGTAAGAATCCCAGCTCTCTGGGACTCAAGAATCCTAGTCACACATACATCGTCGTCGCCATTCTCAGGAGCATTTGGAGATTCTCCAGCCCAGCCCGCACATTCGGCTCCTCTGCCACTCACCTCTTCACTAGGCCTCTTTCTCGCCTGTCCCCCCGTCGACCCCTGGCCCACGTCCTACCTCTGGCCTGGAATGCCCTATCCCTCCTCACATCCTCCAAACAATCACATTTTCCTCCTTCAAAGCCCTACTGAGAGCTCACCTCCTCCAGGAAGCCTTCCCAGACTGAGCCCTCCCTTTCCCTCTGCTCCTCCTCCCCTCCTCAACGCCCCTACTCCCTCCCTCTGCTCTACCCCCTGCCCCTTCCCACAGCACTTGTTTATATTTGTACATATTTATTGCTCTATTTATTTTATTAATGATGTGCATTGATCTATGGTTCTATTTATCTGTTTTCATGATAGTGATGCCTGTCTATCTGTTTTGTTATGTTATCTGTCTCCCCCTTCTAGACTGTGTGAGCCCATTGTTGGGAAGGCGTTGTCTCTATCTGTTGCCGAATTGTATTTTCCAAGCGCTTAGTACAGTGCTCTGAACACAGTAAGCGCTCAATAAATACGATTGAATGAATGAATTGAATGAAAGAATTAAAGTTAAACGCGGGGTTCTGGCCCCGCGGGATCTTCGTGGGACTGGCCCTCTAGACTCTAAACCCGTCCTCTAGACTGTTAGATCGTGGTGGCCAGGGATGGCCTCTTTTATCGCTGTATTGTACTTTCCGAGCGCTTAGTAGGGTGTTCTGATGCCTTTCTACTTGTTTTGTTGGCTGTCTCCCCCCTTCTAGACAGTGAACTCGTTGTTGGGCAGGAATGGTCTCTATCTGTTGCCGAATTGTACTTTCCAGGTGCTTAGTACAGGGCTCTGCACACAGTAAGCGCTCAATAAATACAGTTGAACGAAAGAATGAATGCCCGTGGGATCACGCCACTGCCCTGGGTTAATTCGTTTCCTCTCACCCAATCCACCAGTGATTCAAAATAATAACAATAATGACGATAATAATGGTATTTATTAAGCGTTAACTATCTGCCAAGCACTGTTCTAAGCGCCGGAGCAGGTTGTCCCATGTGGGGCTCACAGCCTTAATTCCCATTTTACAGATGAGATAACTGAGGCACAGAGAAGTTAAGCGGCTTGCCCAAGGCCACACAGCAGACGAGTGGCGGGGCCGGGATTAGATCCCACGTCCTCTGACTTTCAAGCCCGGGCTCTTTCCACTAAGTTACGCTGCTTTTCACAGCGTGAGAAGCCTGCACTTTCCAAGCGCTTCGTACAGTGCTCTGCACACAGTAAGCGCTCAATAAATACGATCGAATGAATGAGTGAACGAAAGACCGAGGAATCAGAGATCGCTACCACCCTGGGATCATTCGTTTCCCTTCTCTCCCAATCCACCAGTGATTCAAAACACCCAAACGCATTGTGAAATAGGGGTCATTTATTATTATCATTGTGACTATTATTAATATTTAATTGATAATAAGCCGTAATACCAGCACCAGGGGTTTTTACTAAGGATTTTCCGAAAACGATTAGGATTTTCGCTTTCGGTCCTCCCTCACCTGCTACTTAACACACCGGCGAGACGCTGCGTGGCGCACAGTTGGTTTTGAAAGGGGAGAGCAGGGCCGGGTCACAGGGTTGGGGGTGAGGGGAGAGGGTTGTATAGTCGGGGGCAGCGACTGGATCCCCTAGAAACGAAGCCCAAGTCCGAACTGAGCCCGGGGATGAGGGGGCTAAACCCGGGGAGACCCTCGTCCATCTCCCAGCCCTTCGAAGCTCCTAGAGATTCAGGCCCCCCAAGGCCTAGACAGGCCGAGGGGCCTGGGGTTGGCCTACAGAGAAGCAGCGTGGGTTAGGGGTGTGAGCCCGGGCCTTGGGAGTCAGAGGACGTGGGTTCTAATTCCGACTACGCCCCTGGTCTGCTGTGTGACCTTAGACAAGTCGCTTAACTTCTCTGTGCCTCAGTTCCCTCATCTGTAAAGTGGGGATTGAGACTGTGAGCCCCACGTGGGACAACCTCATTACCTTGTATCTACCCAAGCGCTTAGAACAGTGCTTGGCACGTAGTAAACGTTTAACAAATACCATAATAATAATAATGATTATTATTAACAAACGCAGCTCTGCCACTTGTCTGCTGCGTGGACTTGGTCAAGTCGCTTAACTTCTTTGTGCCTCAGTTACCTCATTAGTAAAATGGGGATTGAGACTGGGACCCCCACGTGGGACAGCCTGATTACCTTGAATCTACCCCAGCGCTTAGAAGAGAGCTTGGCACCTAGTAAGTACTTAAATACCATAATAATAATAATTATTACTATTACTCCACCAAGGCCAATTGTTGCTGGTACATAGGGAGACACGCGAGGTGTGTGTGTGTGTAAGTGTGTGTGTGTTGGAGGAAGTGGGGGCTGGAGTGGGCGCAGGGAGAAGGAACTGGGAAGGGAAGAGAGGCCGGAGAGGGCCCAGGGATCCCCCTCGGGAAGTGGGGAGAAGCAGCCAGAAATGATTTCGGGAGAGATGTAGGAGCCGCGCCTCGGTGGAGGAGGTGGTGGGCAGGGAAAGTGTCTACCAACTGTCTCACAGGCTCCTTTCCCAAGCGCTTAGTAGAGTGCTCTGCACAAAGTAAGCACTCGATGAATGCGGCTGGTTTATTGATTGAGGTCGGGAGTGGCCTTTATTTTAAATCAACCTGAGAGGTAGAATAGGGTCTCCGGACAGTTTCCTGCACCACCGCTCCCCGAAGCGCCGTCTAGAGGGGCAAGGGCGGGCTTGGGACGTTTCGGTGGATTTCCTCCGTTCGCTTTTTAATTTAAATGAAGACTCGGACCCTCGGCCTGCCGCTGTCCCTTGGGGGGGATTTCCCTCGCTGCCCTCCTCGGTCGGTTTCCCCCGTCCCCAGGACAGCCGCCATTCGGTTCCCACCCCCAAATCTTCCTGAGGGGGGGGGCTATCGAGGCGCCCCCCACCTCCTCTTTTTAGCCCAAAGCCGCGGGACCTCGGAAAAAGACGTCCCATCCACCCCAAGCTGTCTCGGGGACCAGCCTCCTCCTAGAGGCTCCCGGAAGGCCCAGGCGTGGTACCAGAGACAGGGTCCAGCTTCCCCGACCCCGACAGAGACAGAAACAGAGACAAAGAGAGACTGAGACAGAGAGAGACAGAGAGCTCCCCTCCACCTGCAGGTCCAGACAAGTCCCGCAAACTCTCCTAGTTGACCTCTCGCCACTAGGCTAGTACTAGCCCGGCCTGGGGGCGTGGGGAGAGCGGAGAGGATAGGCGGGCTACCACTCCGGCCCGGGGGGCTACCATCCCGGGGTATCAGCCAAACCCCCAGTAGCACCTCCCCACACACGAGAGAAGCCCCTCTGCAGACCCCCAATTCCATACCTCAACGAGGAAAAGCGACTACAGGGCTGGATCCTCTCCGCCTCCTGGGGGTCGGCCTGAACCTCGGGACTGAAGGACCCCGACCTCCCTAAGCCCCGCACACTCCCGCACCCCCCGCAATCCTCCGTCGGTTTGCGACCCCCGGGTCTGGGGCTCTTACCGTGCAGGGGGGACCGGACTGGCTCAAGTTCAGGCCGTGGTAACGTTGTCCGGACCGGGGCCTAGCCAGGTTTGTGGGGGGCGCAGCCAGAGCTCGGGGGGCAGGTCAAAGGTCAGGGGCTGGTCCTGTCTGCCTGTCCAGTAGGCCGGGGTGGAGGCTGACCCTCTCTTCCTATCTCCCACTTCGACAGCCCTCCTCCTCCTCCTTCTCCTCCTCCTTGGCCCTTTCTTGGGATCTCCTTCCGAGTGGGTTGGTGGACCCGGGTTGGGGGAGATTCCTCTGTCCAGGACGGGCAAGATCCTGCCTACAGGCCTGGTGCCCCCTCGGACCGGAGCGCCCACCTCCCCAGTCCAGCCAGCCCGGCCCTCGGGGGTCAGGGGGCCGGAGGGATGGCGCTGACCTCTAGTCTCGGTGACCCCTCCAGGAGCGCCGTCCGCCGGCATCCGTCGGTCGTTTCCAAACATTCAATCGTATTGATTGAACGCTTACTGGGTGCAGAGCACTGTACTAAGCGCTTGGAAAGTACAATTCGGCAACAGATAGAGACAATCTCTACCCAGCAGCGGGACCATTATTCCGACCAGGAAGGTCCACTCGGGGTGGACCTGTCGGGGGTCAGTGCTGCCCCGGCTAGGGCTCTGCCCTCCTTCTGGGTGGGAGTTTGGGGGGACCGAGGCAGAAGCCACAGTTGCCAGCCCTTCCGTGAACACTCCCCTCCTTTTAAGGCGCTCGGGACTGCTGCAGTCAGGGTTCCTTCGCGAATCATTCGTTTATTCGATCGTATTTATTGAGCGCTTACTACTACTAAGAATATTGATGGAATCTGGCTACGTGACAAGCACTGCTCTAAGCGCTAGGGTAGATACAAGGGGGCTCACTGTCTTAATCCCCATTTTGCAGATGAGGTAACCGAGGCACAGAGAAGTCACTCACCCCAAGTCAGAGCACTGTACTAAGCGCTTGGAAAGTACAACTGGGCAACAAATCGAGACAACGGGCGGCGCAACGACGGGTCACGGTCTAGGAAGGGGGGAAGGCACACAAAACAAGTAGATAGGGGGGAGGAGGACTTGGGGAGGGGGATTCCTTTTGGTTTTTTAATTTTTCCTACAGAGGAAAATTCAGGGGACCGGGAGGAGGGGAGGCTTACCCGTCCAAGGCCCTTTCCACGCGTGAGACTTGGTCGACTTCATCCAGGGGAAAGGCAGCTGCGCTCTGCTGGCTTCCTCCAGACCCCCGGGCTCAGCCCCGTCCGGGAAGGGGATGATCTGCGCGTGGGAGTGGGGGAGCCGGGGGTGGGGCGGGTGCAGGTGGGGGACCCCCGGATCCTCGGCAATGGGGGGCACCTCATAGGGGGAGATGTCCGGGGGGCTGCCCTGCTCCAGGGCGGCCAGGGCCCCGGGGTAAGGGGGCTGGGGCTGAGGCTGCGGCTGGGGGGGAGGATGCCTCCCCATGTAGAGGCAGGCCGGGGGGCTGGGGTGGAAATCCTGAGCCGGGCAGCGTTGGAAGGCGCAGGGCTCCTTGTAGAGCTGCGGGGTCGCGTAGTAGGGGTCCTGGGCGTTCATGGCTGAAGGAGCGGCCGGAGCACCGGGCGGCGCTGCGCCTCCTGCCGGCGCTTTGCGCCCTCTCCCTTTGACAGCTGCGCGGCGGCTGGCGCGGGAGCCCGGCCCGAGCGGAGGCTGGCCCTCCGAGGGGCACCGCCCATTGGCTCTCCGCACCCCACGTGATCCCTCCAGGCCCCGCCCCCCCGGTCCCCCGCCCCCTTGGAGCGCCCCCTAACGCCTCCAGGGGAGAAGGGCCGGGCGGGGGAGGCTGCAGCGGCCAGGGGGTCTGCGGGGCTCTGCGAGAGGCTGCGGGAGTCCTGCAGAATTCTGAGGGGGCTCTGCAGCATTTTGAGGGGCTCTGCGGGACTCTCAGAGGTCCTGCGGGGCTCTGCAGGATCTTGCGGGGCTCTGCAGAATTCTGAGGGGCTCTGCAGGATTCTGAAGGGCTCTGCGGGACTCTAAGAGGTTCTGCGGGGCTCTGCGAGAGTCTGCGGGACTCTGCAGAATTCTGAGGGGGCTCTGCAGCATTTTGAGGGGCTCTGCAGGATTTTGCGGGGCTCTGCGAGGCTGCGGGGCTCTGCAGAATTCTGAGGGGCTCTGCAGGATTCTGCGGAGCTCTGCGGGACTCTGCAGAATTCTGAGGGGGCTCTGCAGAATTTTGAGGGGCTCTGCAGGATTCTGAAGGGCTCTGCGAGACTCTCAGAGGTTCTGCGGGGCTCTGCAGGATCTTGCGGGGCTCTGCAGAATTCTGAGGAGCTCTGCGGAATTCTGAGGGGCTCTGCGGGACTCTAAGAGGTTCTGCGGGGCTCTGCGAGAGTCTGCAGGGCTCTGCAGGATTCGGTGGGGCTCTGCGGGGCTCTGCAGAATTCTGAGGGGTTCTGAGGGAGTCTGCGGGGCTCTGCGGACTCTTAGAGGTGCTGCGGGGCTCTGCGAGAGTCCGCGGGACTCTACAGAATTATGAGAGGCTCTCTGGGGCTCTTCAGGACTCTGAGGGACTCTAAGAGGTTCTGCGGGACTCTGAAGAATTCTGAGGGGCTTCTCTGGGACTCTGCAGGACTCTGCGGGACTCTTAAGAGGTCCTGCGGGGCACTGAGAGGTTCTGCGGGGCTCTGCAAGACTCTGCGGGGCTCTAAGGGGCTCTGCAGGACTGAGAGCTCACCTCCTCCAGGAGGCCTTCCCAAACGGAGCCCCCCTTTCCCTCTGCCCCCCCGCCCCCACCCTCTGCTCTTCCCCTTTCCCCTCTCCTCAGCACTGTGGTCATTTGTGGATATTATTCATTACCCTATTTATTTTGTTAATAAGGCGTATATCTCCTTGATTCTATTTATCTTGATGATGTTCTTTTTGTTTTGGTCTGTTTTGCTTTGCTGTCTCCCCCATTTAGACTGTGAGCCCGTCTTTGGGCAGGGATTGTCTCTGTTGCCGAATTGTACATTCCAAGCGTTTAGTACAGTGCTCTGCACATAGTTAGCGCTCAATAAATACTATTGAATGAATGAATGAGAGGCTCTGCGGGACTCCGAGGGTCTCTGCGGTGCGGTGGGAAGGCGCGGGAGCCTACGTCTCTCGTTTTTTTTCTTCCCTGGAAGTGGTCACCCACTTTTTCGGCCGTTTCCGACTGCGCCCACAGCCCAGCTGCGCCCCCCGAAGCGCTCCTCCGGGGGTCGGGGGGCCGGGGGTCGGAGGGCTGAGAAGCCAACGCGGTCTAGTGCAATCTAACCCCGGCTCTGCCAGTTGCTTGCTGCGTGACCTAGGGCAAGACGCTTCACTTCTCTGTGCCTCCGTTTGCTCGGCTGTAAAATGGGACTCCCTCTTTTCTCTCCTACTTAGAGTGTGAACCCCTGACTGGGACTGTGTCTGAGCTAATTAACTTGTACCCATCACAGCGCTTAGAACAGTGCTTGGCACATAATAAACGCTCAACAAATGCCATGAAAAAAATTGGCAGCTGGGCCTAACTGAGAATAAGAGATCCCTCGCCAGTCCTCGCTCCAGTCGGGCAATGCCACTCTCAGGGCACGAGAGGGGGTGGCACGTAGGTGACGATCCAACTTTCCGAGTTGTGCAAAAACGTGCGAATTTCCTGCTGTGCGAGCCCCCTTTTAATATCTGTTAAATGCTTACTACGTGTCAGACACCGTACTAAGCGCTGAGGTAGGTAAACGATAATCAGGTCGGACACAGACCATGTCCCACATGGGGCTCACAGAATGAATCCCCGTTTTACAGATGAGGCAACTGAGGCACAGAGAAATGAAGTGACTTGTCCAAGGTCGCACAACAGACAAGACCCTACCTGCCGGCAACTCATTTGTGCTGCCCCCGACCCGCACATTCTGAAACTCCAACAGGACGAAACGATTCTGGGTTTGGAAAAGACAAATACCAAAACATGGTATTATCTGCAGGCCCACCTCATGCAACTCGTCGATGCTTAGTAGACTGGTAGAATAGAATGATTAGGCCAGATCCCTGCCTATTTTGCGCAGAGCACTGAACTAACCCCGGCTCCACCACTTGTCTGCTCTGTGACCTTGGGCAAGTCGCTTCACTTCTCTGAGCCTCAGTGACCACATCTGGAAAACGGGGATTGAGACTGTGAGGTCCACATGGGATAAGGATAGTGTCCAACCTGATTTTCTTGTATCCACCCTAGACCTTAGTACAATGTCTGGCACAGAGTTAGCGCTTAACATGTATCGTATGCATGAGTATTCGCTGAATGAGCAACCGCCAGGATTGGGGGAAAAGGGATCGGGAAATGGGATGGAGAAGGATCCTTTCCCTGAGGCGGCTGAGACACCTGTAGGGAATCCCGGAACAAATTTTACCCGCTAGGTCCAGGTGCGGGGCGACGGGACGCAGCGCTTACGCGCACATAAAACCCGAAAGTTGCAGGTTCTCCCACTCGTTTCCAGAAGCTTCCCGGGGGTGAGTTTGAGAAGGATGAGCCAAATCTCTTCTCCTTTCCCAATAAAATATTTACTAGTACTTTTAATCGTTCCTCTTCCGAATTTCCCTTTAGATGCAACCTCACCCTCCCAAATGCTATCCGTGTACAAGGATTGAGGTTAACGCCCTGGCTGGGAATGTTTCGAGAGTAAAGGAGTTCATCCGTCTGACGACCTGGTTGCTTTTGATCACTTTTTTAAACCTATGAGCTGTTTTTTCTTTTTTTTTTCACCTTCAAGCTGCTTTCATTCACTCGTATTTATTGAGCGGTTACTGCGTGCAAAACACTCCATTCAACTTCTTCTGGTTCGAAGACCCTCCTGTAGTTTTTCAAATGGCTGAGGAAATGAGGCAGGTGTTTGGAAAGAAGTCAGGTCAGGAAAGGTTCGGAGGCTCACCCATTTGGCAGTAGTACGTATAATATACAACGAATGTATATGCCGGGGCGAGTGTATGAACAAGAATAATGTGTATTCGAGGAAGGTATATATGCATTTACTGTGAATACATTGTGCTCAGGTGAATTTGTTAGTGGATTGCATGACCATGCATCCCCACATGAATACCTATAACTGTGGCATTTAAGTACTTACTAAGTCAACTGTATTTATTGAGCGCTTATAGTGTGCAGAGCACTGTACTAAACGCCTGGGAAAATACAATAGAATGATAGACACATTCCCTGCCCACAACGAGGTTACTATGTGCCAAACAATGTACTAAACGCTGAGTTTAGGTACAAGATAATCAGGTCTAAGGAGGGAGAAGAGATATCGAATCCCCATTTTGCAGAGGAGGGAACTGAGGCACAGAGAATTTAAGTGATTTGCCCAAGACCATACAACGGAGCAGGGATTAACACCCTGGTCCTCTGAATCTCAGGCCACACTGCACTCATATACATGAATAAAACAATGCATGTACTATAAATAAATGCATACACGTGGATAGTACAGCTCCAGAGTACTTTCGTGGGTAGTACATACCCAAATACTACGTATATACTATATATATTATATATACACATATATGTATATTATGTAATATATTTTCTCTCTCTCACACACACACCTACGTGCAAGGGCAGATGTGTTCTTTGGGTAAGAAGCAAATCTGCAATCTCCGAGGGGAGATAGTGAAAGGAGTCAAAGATTTGACTCTTTTTAATCTCTCCTTCTCCCGAAGTCAATACGACCATTGTCTGGTATTAGCTGTTGGAAGACCCACAATGCTATCAATAAAGCCACCGATAGTGAGCACATTGATTATTGAAAGGGCAGTTTGGGGAGACTTCTCAGCAGCTTGGCCGAAATGTGTTGACCCGCGGAGATAATCTGCTCCGACTTGGTGCTGGTTGACTTGGTGACGATGCTATGAGGAGGCGGAGAGCTACTGGAAAGGACAAAGATCGTTTCTCTCCCTATGCTACCTCAGCTTCTCCCCTCCCTCCTTCCCTTCTTCCCTCCCTCCTTCCCCTTTTTCCCTTTCTCCCTCCCAGTCTTCTTTTCCTCCCTCCCTCCCTCCCTCTCTCCCCCCACCTCTCTCACATACACACTTCATATTTACTTTGCACTTCTCGTCTAATTGCACATTTCTGTAAATTGGTCTTCTTTTAAATGGTTCATTTACTCCCATTTAATATTTTTGCTCTGCACTGCACAAAAAATCGAAACTCAGCAGAAAGCGAATTTTCCCGGCGTGTTTTCCCGAGAGAAACCCGGTCGGCACTTGCCGGGGCGATGCAAACAGCAGGTTACGAAGCTGCAGGTATTTCACCAAAGGTCATATTCCTACTTCTGCACCTTTGGGGATTTAAGAAACGGCGCAGCAGAGCAGCGATAACGAAATGGTACACATGAAACTGCATTTTTTAAAAAAATCTTTCACAGGTAACCAAGGATTTATTTCCAAAGCTCTTATGCCTGTCGAACAACAAACAAAAATAAGTCCAAGTGGATGCTTCTAAGCAGAAAGCGAATAATTACATTTCTGAAATGTATGGCTTCACAGGATCATAAAATCTCCAAGTCCATTAAAGTTAAAATGGGTTTCCGCCATGAAGTTAACAGGCCCGGTCCCCTCCTCCCTTCCCCATTTAGAAAGGATGCTGATCATCTGGCTCGATGTTGAACCATTAAGCAATTGCTTTCTCAAGCCATTTAACAGCAGTCCTTATGGATAAATAAACAAAAAAGGCTGTAAACCAATTAGAGTGCGGATAGTGAAAAAGTATTTTATTAGGAGGAATTACCGATAGACTTCAGTGATTTTATAACTCTTCACCTGCACCCTTTACTCCCCCAAATGATGAGATTTTATAATAAGGAGAAGCGGATTGACGATGCCGCGAAAAACTTTTAGCACATGATGCTAGCGTCGCAAGGAGCAGTGTTTTCCGGTTCTGTCGGGTTCTGATTTGGCTTTTTGAGTTCCTGAATTCGGTGAGTTCAGATTAATGTTGGAAACTCAGTTTGAAAAGAAAACGGAGAGAGGTTTTCCCAAGAAAGCAAACACCGTTGCCTCTTTTGGTATTACACAACCGCTGCATTCATGAATAGGTGTACATTTTCATTAGTTTTACGTTTATTTTTGCATTCAGTTTACTTTTTAGCTACTTCTTCCATACATATTGGCTCGACATTCTGTTATATCCTCATACTTTCTCCTACTTTCACTCTTTGCTTTTCCACTGTTTCCTGTCTCCTCCAATAGATTGCAAACTCCTGGAAGGCAAGGAATGAATGTCTTGTTGCTGTGTAACTTCAAGAGCGTAGTAGGGGCTTAGTACCTAGTAGGTACTTCAGTATATACTGTTCATTCATTCATTCATTCATTCATTCGTATTTATTGAGTGCTTACTGTGTGCAGAGCACTGTATTAAGCGCTTGGAAAGTACAATTCAGCAACAAAGAGAGAATCTCTGCCCACAGCGGGCTCACAGTTTAGAAGTGGGGAGACAGACATCAAAACAAGTAAACAGCATCAATAGCATCAATATAAATGAATAGAATGGTAGATATCTGTTTATTGGTTGGTTTTAAATGAAAATGCTTTCTTTGGGCTGGATGAGTGCAGAAACGCTTATTTCACTCAACAATCGAGATTCGTGGACATGTACATAGGAAACCCAGAAACCCTGGACATATTTTACACGTGAAATTCTGATTCAATCAACTGAATTTATCGAACGTATAATGATGATATTTGTGGTACTGGTTAAGCGTTTACAGTGCCAGGCACTGTACTAAACCCTGAGGTGTATAGAAAGCAAATAAGGTTTGACACTGTACCTGCCCCACGTTGAGCTCATAGTCTTAATCCCCATTTTACACATAAGGTAACTGAGGCGCAGACAAGTGGTGATATCCTAGGTCACCCAGCAGACAAGGGACAGAATTAGGATCAGAACCCAGGTCCTTCTGGCTCCCAGACCCATGCCTTATTCCCTAGCCATGTTGCTTCTCTGCTGTGTGGAGAGCAGTACTCTCAGGGAAGGAATTGTCTACTTTAATGCACACTTCGAAGCGTGTAGTTCAGTGCTCTGCACTCAGTGAACACTCAATAAATACCATCGATTAAATGATAAATGCTTAGGAGAAGAGACCAGAAGCAAGACACTCGGTCCCTGCCCTCAAGGGGCTGACAATCTAAAGATAGACAGAAATTATTTGCAAATAATGGGGGGAGAGGGAAGAGGTCAGGATGAAGTGAGTAAATCCGGTGACTTGACAATTGAATATACCTAAATGCTGAGGATAGGAAAAACTTTGTGCTATTCCACGACCTCAGCTAATACACATGCATTTAAATTAGCTCAGGAAGACTATTCTATATAGCACCCAAAATCCACCTATGAAGTTATGCATGTCACGAAATTATGGAGGTTATGGGTTCTAATCCTGGCTCTGCCATTTGTCTGCTGTGTGACCTTGAGCAAGTCACTGAACTTCTCTGGGCTTCAATTACTTCATCTGTAAAGTGGAGTTTGAGACTGAGAGATCCCAGTGGGACAGGGTGTGTGTCCATCCCGATTTGCTTGTACCTCAGCGCTTAGGATAGTGCCTGGCACATGGTAAGCTCTTGAATACCATAATTACTTTATTATGCTTTCCTCCTACATGTTCTAGAAAAGGCGCCACAGCAAACGACATGATGCTGGTGATGATTGCTTTTTTTTTTTTAAAAAAAAAGGCCTTGTGTTTTGACTCAGAATCAGTCAATGGTATTTATTGAGCGCTTACCGCGTGCAGAACACTGTACTAAGCGCTTGATGGTAATCGGATTCCCGTTGGCTTGTGTAAAGTTGACGGGGCCATTTCCATCCCCAGTAGCTAGCACATAAAAGGAAGCCAGGCAAATAAAGTCCGGCAATAAAAAGCAGAGCAGATTGGTCCATCACCCGGAAGAACCATTAGCTCTCCGGGTTTAATGCAGTGCTCCCTCTGAGTGAGCATTTTCAAACATTTCCCTTAGAGGTTAGTGCATTTGATATAATTTGCAACTAATTCTATTTCATTCTGCTCACATGAGCAGGTGATAACCGGCCAGTTGAACTAGTTAAGAGCCCCAAGGCTGCCCCGGGGGAGTTCAGGAGGAGGCTGATACTCGATTTTTTTTAGTTTCGGGAGGCACAGGTGAGGTGGATGATTCCTCGTTCCGGCCCATACTTTGGAGAGTTGGTAAATTCCACTCCTTGGGCACAGGTGTTGAGAACTAGTTGAGGGATCTTTCTATTTGTATTCATTCCCCTTGCTCTTCCCCAATCGCGCAAAACATGGGAGAATGAAATAATGAATTCATTACTTACCTTGGTCTGAAGGGCAGATAGAGGATAAACCCTTTGAGTTCAGGTAATGTGCGTCTTCTGGTGTACTCTGCCTAGTGCAAAGTGATTAATTTTGGGCATTTTTAAGGCTTTATTAATAATAATAATAGTTAAGTGCTTACTATGTGCCAAGCACTGTTCTAAGCGCTGGGGTAGATATGAGGTAATCTGCTTGTCCCACGTGTGGCTCACAATCTTAATCCCCATTTTACAGATGAGGTCATTGAGGCACAGAGAAGTGAAGTGGCTTGCCCAAGGATATACAGCAGACGAGTGGCAGAGCTGGAATTAGAACCCAAGACCTCTGACTCCCAAGACCGTGCTCTTTCCACTAAGCCACTCCACGCTAAGTACATGAATAGGTACAGGTTCATTCGATCATTGACAACCCCTGTCCTATACAGGTCTAAGATGGAAAGAAAGCAGCTATCATATACCTATTTCATGGATGAGGAAACTGAGACCTAGAGAAAAAAAAAAACCATCCAGAGGCATTTTTTGCTCAGACTCTGCCCAGAGTGTGGGTTTTTTGGAGAGCCGATGAGAGACCAGCCCGCTCACCTAAGATGTTTTCATTAGCTTTCTTGGTGAAAAACAGGGGACTAAACTTCAGATTTCAGAAAAAAAAAAAAGCCTTTTCCCTTTTACAAATGCAGCATTGTAAAACCCAATCAATCAGTCCTCACTGCTTCATTTACAAAGCAATTTATTAAACCTTGCTAACCCGGTCCCTTTCAAACCTTGAGTTTTCTAAAAATTGGAATTAGAGATTGCCACAAAGCTAGGCAAACATCAGTGTTTTCTTACCTTCCCCGCTAAGTGTGACAAGTGATAACAAAGGAGCAAACAATCCTCCCCTCCCCCCAACTCCAAACCCGCTCCAGTATAACTTATCTCCTGGTTTTATTACAAAAATTTGAATTTTTTTCAAGAGAATGGGAGTATTAATTTCTTTAGAGATGGTAATGTCATTAATAAAAATAATAGTATTTATTAAAATTTACTATGTACCAAGTCCTGTGCTACATACAAGATAATCAGAATGGATACAGTTCCTAGTGGTGGTAATAATAGTAATATTGATTAAGCCCCCACTGTGTACAAAACACTGTACTGAGCACTGGGGGAAAAATACTTAGATCAAAATTAGACATGGTTCCAGGCTCCTGGAGATTCCTTGCTTCCACTGGATAGGTCCTGTTGCAAACCCAGACTGATTGTGTGGTCCACCATCAGCCTGCCCTTCAATATCAGCTTCCTCCACACTCTTGTCTGCCCACTAGGACATTTCTAGAAACTTCTCTTTTGGTGGTAAAAAGCAAATCGGGATTTTCCAATGAGGAGCCCAGGGGTGGGCAGATATGAGCAATCTGATGGTGAGAGAGACTGAATCAGATTCAGGGGAGGGGAGAATCAGATTTGCAGGGGATGGAATCAGCAGGGGGAAGCAGAATCAGATGGTGGAGACAGGATAAGATGGAGGTGGGAAGGATAAATGGGAGATGCAGAATCAGAGATAGGCAGGATAAGATGGCAGAGGGGAGGATGAGATGTTGCTGTTGGAAACCTGCTGCCCCAAAACCTCTTTGAAATGACATTCTGTCCAGAAATAATATTCACCCTTAATTCAATCTTTCAATATTTATTGAGTGCCTACTGTAGAATCCTGTACCCAGCTCCTATTATGTACAGATCACTGTACTGGACCCCTACTGGGTACTGAACATTCTACTAAGCACTAGGGGAGTTCACAGTGGCTTGATATGAATGATATATAAATAGCAGGAGAGAGAATAAAGCTACAACTTTATAATGGGAGTATGGAAAGATAAATAGGTGAGGAAATAGCTATATGCATATGGGCTTTAGAGAGTTGTGTAAACCATCAGTGGGATGGTAGATGTTTCAATGCAATTAAAGCAATTTACAGTTATTTTTGTTTTTAATATTAAACCTGTTTGGTGCAGACATTTTTCATTCTATCATTTTTTTTTCAAGCCTTTAATCCTGAGCCTGTATAGATCATTAATAGCCCAGATTCAAAGGCCAGCAGTTATCTGCAAGGGTGGGCTAATACTAAACATACTATCTGCCAAGCACTGTACTAAGCACTGGGGTAGATACAAGTTAATCAGGTTGGACTCAGTCCCTGTCTCATATGGGGCTAACAGGGAGGAAGAACAAGTTCTAAGGCCACATTTTACAGATGAGGAAACTGAGGCACTGAAAAGTTAAGTGACTTGCCTAAAGTAATAAGGCAGGCAAGAGGCAAAGGCAGGATTAGAACCCAGCTCCTCTGACTCCCAAGGCCAATACTCGGCATAAGGCTACACTGCTACACCTAACAAACACACTTTGGTGGCATTCTTTTTGTTTCTTTTAGTCAGTTTTAAAAAGAACATGCATTAGCTTGAGCCACCTGAAAGCATTCTCAAAAACAGAGGCAAGGAGGACCCAGCCATGCTGGAGATTTGCATCTCAGGGTTGGGAGAGAGGCAGGAGGAAGGGTGAGAGAGAGCTGATCAGGAAATGGCACTTTCCCAGGGATCGATTTTTCAAGTCCCCACTCCGATAGATCTTTCCCAGAGCTGGTTAATATTCAATTTCCCTGAGAAAGCAAAGCTGGTGTTCATTCTTAAAACCTACGGGAAGAACGCAGGACCGCGGAATGTTAGATCCTTCCAGAGAGTCTGTCTCCATTCTTCGAACTTACCAAAAACATGAACCAGCTTCTCATTTTCTCCTTCCCGTCCCATGTTCACTGCAAGAGAAGGTCAGCATGGTTATTCCCTATTAGGCCCTTTTGGACCAGAAGCGAGTTTCATCTCGCCCCTCAGAGTGGCAGAAAGCTGAGCTGCAAAAACCAGCTCCGTATGTTTGGAGAGGAGGAAAGGCTAGGAAGCAGAGAGCTGCACTTTCTCACCTCTGGGACCCCATATGTGTTTGTGTGTGCTAACCAGGACGGTGCTAAGGGCAGTTCAGGGAGCATATATGAATGGCATTCTATGCTTGAGGGATCCAGTCTTGCCCACCCATCGACTTGTGGTTTGCCCCTGTCCAGCTGCTCCCTTTGCCAGCGCCTCACCCTCATCTCCCTGCCACACTGGTGCCTTCCACGGTGGAGGGAGAAGCTCCTGGTGAAGTCCAACTTCCCAGAACTTAGTGATAGTCTGAGCCCCATTCCTTCCTCCCAAGGGCAGAGGTGGGGAGGGTTGAGCTCCATAGGAAGTAAATACGTTGATGTGAGTACAGCAATATTGATTTGGAGCTACAGATTCCTCTTCACCCAAGGAATTTGTTCCTCTCTGAACTTTGTCCACCTTCCTGGCAGCAGGCAAGGTTCAATTCCTTCTGCCCAGCAGGCCAGTCTCATGATACCACACAACCAAGATGGGGCCTTCAGGACCTCAGGCTGTCGACCATGTGCTCCTCATGGTCAGGGGTTGCTTTTACCAATTTTGCTGGATTGTACTTCCCCAAGTGCTTAGTGCAGTTTTCACTCAATAAAAGCCACTGATGATTCTGGACCAAGATTTCTGGGATTGCTCACCAGGGAAACTGAGGAATTGGACAGAATTAGAAGTTGGCAGTCAGTTCCAGGAGGTGACCAGATGTTTCAAATTTGGGTTGAGGAGAACAGTCCCGGAATTTCAGAGTCCACCCCTCTTGATTTTTCAGATGTGTTTGTCCTGAAAAAACCTAGAAGAAAGAAGAGGGGGGTTTGAGAGCGGAGAGGAGATGCATGACTATATCTGCATGTTTCTCTCCCTTTATTGGGGGGAGAGTGGAAAGATTTCCCAACCTTTATTTTGAGCCATCCTTCCCTAAATCCTCACACATTCCCCACCTAGGTTGGGGTATTTCATCATGATCTGTTTCTTTAGCAGGGACCAACTTTTTTTTAACAGTATTTCTCAGGTGCTTACTAGGTGCCATATGCCAGGCACTGTACTGAGCCCTGGGGTAGATCCAAGCTAATCAGGTTGGGCACAGTTCATGTTCCGCATGGGGCTCACTGTCTTAATCCCCATTTTACAGAAGAGGTAGATGAGGTACAGAGAAGTGAAGTGACTTGCCTGTTGTGTGACCTTGAGCAAGTGGCAGAGCAGGGAATAGAACCCAACTATTGCTAAGCACTGAAGAATAATTGCCCATAGAAGTATATGTGACAATATGCTCACATCAATGGCACTGATAACAAACTTACTAAGTGCCAAAGTAGTGTGCTAAGCACTGGGGAAAAATACAAGGTAAACAGTCCTCATCTCATATGGGACTTACAGTCTAAGTGGTATGGAGAACAGTTGTTCCTTATCCCCATTTACAGATGAAGAAACTGAGTCCCCGAGAAGTCAAATGGCATGCTCAAAGTTACACAGCCAAGCTGAGACTGGAACCCAAGTCTCCCGACTCCCAGCCCCTTGTTTTTCCCTGTAGGCCACAGAGTTTTAAAGAAGGGACTTTGGCCACCTGCTCATTAGTTCAGCTAACACACCATGGCTAGTGTCTCTGATGAAGATTTATTATTATATTCTGGAGTGGAGAGAGGGTTGGGGGAGACCTGGGGGTCACATCAAAGTCTTGTAAGGAGCACAGCCATTATGGCTCACAGTGGGGACAGACAATGGGGCAAGTGATAAGAGAGGCTTAAGGGAGCCGTTTTCTTTTGACACCTGCTCTGCTGTGGCTGCTCTCAGCACAACCAGAGTTTGTGTGTGAGGGGAAAGTATGGACTTGTGAGAGAGGTGTGTGTGTACGTTGTGAAGGGGGCCTGAGTAGCAGAGGGGGGCTGAGATGGGAATAATGGGAAAACTATGCCCAAGAGCTGAAATATCTCTCACCTGGCTGAATATTTATTTGGCTACTATAGTAGTAATAATAATGATAGTAATTTGTTAAGCCCTTACTATTTGCCAAGCACTGTTCTAAGCCCTGGGGGAATACAAGGTAATCAGGCTGTCCCACGTGGGGCTCACAGTCTTAATCCCCATTTTACAGATGAGGTAACTGAGACAAAGAGAAGTGACTTGCCCCAAGTCAGACAGCTGACAAGTGGCAGACACTCCCCAGAATGTCTAAGTTGAGACAGTACACTTCTGCCATCTTTATGCAGATTATTTGTATTACAGCTCACCCCTCCAGCTTAATCCAAGGCATGTACTGAGCGCCTACCAAGGGCAGAGGACTACGCTAAGTGCTTAGGAGGGTACACTAGAAGCAAGACACACACTCTCTGTCCTCAAGGGGTTTACAATCTACAATCCATCCTGCAAGGATCTTTTCTTCTTTCTCTTATAACAGGATACTAGTCAGTCAGTCAGTCCTCCCTTAGTCACAGGGATAAAATCTATTTCTTTGGAATTGCCCAGGTGTTTGGCTGACAACTGACATCAACTGGGCAATGAGTCAAGAAACCATATCCTGCCAGCAAGAAGAGGCAAAACATGCAAACACAAGGTTGGGTTTAGAAAAAGCATCCAGTTACTTATTTCTTTCCTCTGAGTTGTGGGTAAAGTCCAAAGTCCTGCTGATCTGTAGATCCCCTAGTTAATACGACTGTTATGATTTGGATATGGGTGGGCGCAGCGAGGCTTTGGTTTAGCTAACTCGCTGCGGCCGGTGCTTCTGGGAAAGATTCAGATTGGACAGTCTAGTGGCTACTTAGGGCTCACAGTAGGCAGTTTAATGACTAGCTACAATCAGTAGTACTGATTAAACACTTATGTACTAAGCTCTTGGGAGAGTACAAAAGAAGTAGAAGACATAATCCCTGCCTGCAAGGAACTTATGATCTACTGGGAGAGACAGAGTAAATAATTACAGGTAGGAGGAAAAAAGGGAATAGGTGAATGAGTAAATGCTCCCGTAGAAGAATACATCAAGTCCATATGGACAGATGTGCCAGGGGAGATTCCCAGAATTGCTGCTTTGGGAGCCACTGCACTTCTCCATTCATGTCACCCAGATGATTTTCAGTCAGTCAGTAGTATTTATTGAACTCTTACTGGGTGCAGAGCACTGTATTAAGGGCTTGGGAGAGTACAAGATAGCATTAGAACAGACACATTCCCTGCCCTCAATGAGCTTACAGTCTAGGATTCCTATTTGAGGAACATTATAGGTGGTGATTTGGTCAATAACAATGATGATGATAATTACGGTGTTGGTATAAGCATTTACTATGTGCTAAGCACTGTACTAAGGTCTAGATTGGATACAAGGCAGTCTGATTCACACTGCCAATGTGACACTGCCAATGGCCCAGCCCCAGCAGACACTGGCCTTCAAAAACATAAGCAGCGAGAAGTTTGGGGACCAGGGTCCCGAGGGATGCCTATGTATGGGAGAGGAGATTGAGTGATTCCTGAGAGGGGCAGGAAGTGAGGAGGCAGAAAGCTGGAGAGATGACCGGAAAGAAAGAGTGAGAGGAAGCTGCAGAAGGTCTAGCACTCCCATCCCCAGCACTAACTAACAAACACCATGGCCGGCCGGCAGGACGTTTGCGGGGCCTGAACACAAGGAACTGGAGACACACCCCAGAGGTAGAGAGTCAGGAACCACTGACCTTCCCTTCCCTCAACGTGCTCCCAGGATTCATTTGGCTTAAGGATATCCAATGGACATTTTTAGTTCAGTCCATCTCCTTGAAGGTGCGTATCATGTCCACTAGTTCTATTTTTAGATTGTGACACCCCTTGGGGACCAGGTTTATAGCTCATCCATGTACTTCTTTTCCAGCATAGTGCCCGGCAAATACTAAGTGCTTAATAAATGTGATTTACTACAACTATTGTACTTTCCCAACTTCTAGGAGCAGCATGGCCAAGTGGATAAATCATGGGCCTGGGAGCCAGAGAACCTGGGTTCTAATCCCAGCTTCATCACTTGCCTGTTGTGAGACGTTGGAGAAGCAGCGTGGCTTAGTGGAAAGATCATGGGCTTGGGAGTCAGAGGTTGTGGATTCTAAACCTGGCTCCACCACTTGACAGCTGTGTGACTTTGGGCAAGTCACTTAACTTCTCTGTGCCTCAGTTACCTCATCTGTAAAATGGAGTGGGGTAACCTGATTACCTTGTATCTACCCCACAGCTTAGAACAATGCTTGGCACATAGTAGTGCTTAACAAGTGTCATCATTATTATTATTCTCTGTGCCTCAGTTCCCTCATCTTCAAAATGGGGAATTCAATACCTGTTTTCCCTTGCACTTAGACCGTGAGTCCCATGTGGAAAAGGGACTGTATCCGGCCTGATTAACTTGAATATACCTTAGTGCTTAGAACAGTGCTCTGCAGATAGAGCTCAATAAATGCCATTGATTGATTGACAAATAGTAGGCACTTAACAATTACCATTAAAATACCATCACTAAGTACAGAAGACACACAGTTTGTACCCAAAAAATTGAATTGATTCAAAGAACAGATACCTGTTAAAGATACCATCCCTCCCCTGTTTTAGAGTCGACTCTGGTTGAATAATGAGTTCATACTTTGTCATTCTGTCAACTAATGCTATTTATTAAACACCTACTATATGGAAAACACTGTGCCTAGCACTTGAAAGAGTTCAGTAGAAGTAAAAAAAAAAAACAGTCCCTACCCTCAAGTGGTTTGCAATTTAATCTCACCAAAAGTAAATATCTAATTGCATACCTCTGGGTGCCCAGAAGTTCTCTTTGGCTCCAACATCACAACCCAAGTGTGTCCAGGGAAAGTTAGAAAGTGGTGAAGCTTCCATAAATGGTGAGGCCAGCAGAGAAACCAATAAAAATACCAGGAATTCGGCATGCTAATCTCCCCCCGCCCCTGGCTGGAAAGCCGTGTGTATTTTTCCACCAGAAAGTTGGCATTATGCCTCCTGCATGGATTAATATTGATCGGTCACAATTTGTTTGTGCTTTCTGAGGGCGGCAATCTTAGAAGCTCAGACGGGGAGCCGGTATTCCCTAGAGAATGGAGGAAATTGTCCTGTTTCCCGACACTTGGACACAAGTCTCCACGGTCCTCTTAACCATCACAACTACGGTGAGTTTCACGATCCCTGCCGCCTCCTCTAATAGTCCCAAAAGACTGTTTAGCCAATTGAGGTAATAATAATAGGGATATTCCTTAAGTGCTTAATTTGTGCCAAGCACTGTACTAAGCACTGGGGTAGGTACAATATACGCAGGGTTCTCAGTTTAAGAGGGTGGGAGAACAGGTGTCTTATCCCCATTTTACAGATGAGGGAACTTCTCTAGGTCTCAGTAACAGTAGTAATAGTCATAATGGTATTTATTAAGTTCTTACTGTGTGCAGAGCACTGTACTGAGCACTGGGAGAAAATACATAGGTAAGAATGAACATGGAATTTGTACCTCATGGGGCTTATTTCTCCATTTCTCCCTCCCACTTAAACTCAGAGCCCCAACTTCCATGGAGTAGACTGAGGAATAGAAAAGACATCCTTCTTCAATCCATCATTTCAACTACCTGATCCCAGATGAGGTCCACGGTTTGGTAAGGGAGGAAATGATTACTTTATATGATGTTTTAGGATTATTTGTGGATTTCATTAATCTGTGTTATCTCTGCTACCTCAGATAATGGAGGGTCGGCTGATATTTTGGTCCACTCAAAAATTCAGACGCCTCTTTTTACCTTTTTATCTGCCAAAGTTTTGAGGTAAGTGCTGGAGTAGATACCGGAGAGTCAGATCCGACTCAGTCCCTGTCCCACATGGAGCTCAAAAATCTAAGTGGTAGGGAGAACGGGAATCTTGCCCCCATTCTGCAGATGAGGTAATTGAGAGCCAGAGCGGTTGTGACTTGTGCTAGTTCATACAACATGCCAGTGGTAGAACTAGGATTAGAACCCAGGGCTCCTGGTATCAGTTACGGGCTCTTTCCATTAAGCCACACTGCCTAGCTACATTGGACAGGAGTGACCCTGGTGGCTGGCCTTCTGGGTGAGGGTGCTGGGACTCAGAGCTCAGGGAGGATGCTGCAGGAACGTTGTGACTCTGGGGGGGTCTCAGTGGCACAGGTGGCCCCTCGGCCTCTCCGAGGAGTGAGGGCCACTTTGCAGTACTCATAGGCACCTAGCCCTGGAGGTGGCCTATTTTGGGCTCTGGAAGTTCAAGTTTATTAGCACAATGTACAAGGCTCTGTTGACTAGGCTCAGGGGAGGAGCTGATCAGGCTTCAGGAGGGCTTGAGAGGCTTTCGTTTTTTCCCCCCGGTTATTTCTACAGTCTGGAAGGGAGACGACCCAGGTTCTCAGCTCAGGGGACTTAAAATGTCATCTGAAGTTACAGCCCACATTAGACTCACCTTTCCCTCGGGTGAGCATGGGCTCCGGTGGGCTGGGAATGGAGACCACCGTATGCTGGGAAATGCATCAGGATGGCCTTCTCGTCTATATTCACTGGAGTTTTCTGGGAAGCCCTGCGCTAAGGTTCCATCCTCGGGTGGACGGAAGGCCAATCTTTGCTTGAAATGTGAATCTGTTTTCCATTTTTAGGGGCCCCGGAGCTGTATTCGGGGCAGACATTTTCATACACGCAAATTCCCCATAAAAAGTGAAAATCAAATAGATGCGTAGATGTATATAAAGGCTTGCTCCCTCCGGTGAGCTGCCCTCTGCTAATACCACAAACTCCAGGTCCTCCAGGCGCTCTCTATGGCAATATCAGCATGCGGAAGTAAATTAGCCCAATTATCTCCCAGTTATCTTCCTTGAGGGCAGAGAATGCCACGGCCTGGGGTTGAACTTTCTCCAGTGCTTAGTATAGCGCATCACAAGCAGTGAGTATTCAGTATATATTTGTGCATTCATCAGAATTTGGGTACCATCAGCACTTCTGCACGTTATGCACGTGGATTCTATTGCACATCCGGTTACTTATTCGGCTTTTTCATTTGGCTGCTCCCTGAAGTATCGTTGGTCTTCCTCCTGCTCCCACTATTTGATTGAATGACATCTGCTTGCCTCTCCTAATAGACTGAAAGCTTCCTGAGGGTAAGGATCATATCTTTTGAATGGGGTGTATGTTTCTGAGCGATCAGTGCTCTGCACACAGCAGGTGCTCAGTGAGTACCAATGGCTGAGTGATTGATGAAGAACTTCTTACCCTTGGCCAACTTTGGGTGAATCCATAGTGTGGAACTGAGGAGGGTGGGATCAATAAATCATATTTATTGAACGTTTACTCTGTACTCATATTTATTGAGCACTTATTGTACTCTTGAACACTGTGAGAATATGTGACACATTCCCTGCCCACAACGAGCTTACCGTCTAGAGGAGGAGGCGGATATTAATATAAATAAAAAGCCAACTGATTTCTACATCGCCACTCCCGGGTCTGGTTGGGGGACAGGACCTGGGGGAGGGTCATTTAATCGATCAACTATATTTAGCGCTTCCTGTATACAAAGCACTGTACTAAGCACTTGGGAGAATACAATATAACAGAGTTGGTAGTCACATTCTTTTCTCACAAGGAGCTTACAGCCTAGAGGGGGAGACAGATATTATTATAAATAAATTATGTACGTGGATGTAAGTGCTGTGGGGCTGAAGAAGTGAGCAAAGGGTGGAAAACCAAGTGCAAGGGCCATGCAGAAGGGAGTGGGAGAAACTGAGGCACAGAGAGGTGCAGTGACTTGTCCACGGTCACCCTGTTTTAATGAGATGTAGATCTCCTTGATTCTATTCATTGCTATTGTTTTTGTCTGTCTGTCTCCCCCGATTAGACTGTAAGCCCGTCAATGGGCAGAGATTGTCTCTATCTGTTGCCGATTTGTACACTCCAAGCGCTTAGTACAGTGCTCTGCACATAGTAAGCGCTCAATAAATACTATTGAATGAATGAATGAAAGGAAGGCTTAGGGAAGACTTCTTGGAGAAGTTGTGCCTTCAATAAGGCTTTGAAGGTAGGGAGGGTGATTCAGTGGGATAAGCTTGTTGCGGATCGGGAATGTGTCTGTTTTATTGTTATATTGCACTCTCCCAAGCGCTTAATACAGTGCTTTGCACACAGTAAGTGCTCAGTAAATATGATTGAACGAATGAATGAGTAAGGGTCCCACCCCTTGTGGCCTAAGTTTGTCCCAAGCCAGTCAGATCACTGCCTGGGAGGTTTGCCCGGGAGTCAGTCCTCCAGACAGACCTTTCCAACCTGAGCCAGCACACCTGGGTTGGCAAACACACTCAAGAAAGGCCTATCGCTCAGACCCCGGGTGATTTATTGTCCCTCAGTTTTCGTTTATAAAACTGACAGCGTCCCTGCTGATAAATATTGATAGATGTTAAATTCAGCAGGGGCACGATAAAGGCCGCTGGCCCCGGGGGCGACAGCTGGACGCCTCGGTGACGCTCGCTCGGCTGCTCCCGGCTCGCACCCTGTAGATACGCTCACGGCCATACGACGGAATCGAACATGTTTGATGTCTGGTGGGACACAGCAAAGGGGTTCGGCTGGACAAATAACCCCACCAGTAAGGGCCGCGTGGGGGCCCAGCCTTGGTTTGCGGTCAAATGTCACTCGGGCCTTGCTGTCACAATAATGGTAATTATTATGGCACTTGTTGAGAGCTTACAGTGTGCCAAGCACTGTTCTAACCATCGGGGTAGATGTAAGTTAATCAGGTTGGACACAGTCCCTGTCCCACATGAGGCTCACAATCTTAATCCTTGTTTTACAGAGCAGGTAAATGAGGCTCAGAGAAGTGAATTAAGTTGCCCTTGGTCACACAGCAGACATGTGAAGGAGCTGGGATTAGAAGCCAAGTCATTCTGAATCCCAGGCCCATCCTCTGTCCACTATGCCACGCTGCTTCTCTGCAATGATGTGGCGTATTTATTAAGTGCTGTGGTGTATTTATTAAGTGCTTACTGTGTGCAGAACACTGTACTAAGCGCTTGGGAAAGTACAATACAACAACAAACAGTGACATTCCCTGCCCACAGTGAGCTCAGGGTGTAGTGTCTCAGTCTCCTGCCCTGCCTTTCATTCTTCCTAGCATTCAATCCTCTTTTACATCCATCGGGACCATTTTCAAGACCCTATGAAATTATATGAACTTCAGCACATAGTAAGTGTTTAACAAATACCATAATAATAATTAGTATTATTTCTATTAATAATAAGAAAATTTATCTGTTTATATTCTCGTCTCCCCACCATCCACCCTCCCCAACTGCTATTTCAGCACTTCCACATCACCTAAGCACTTAGGTACTCACACATCCACCCTTTCTAATTGCACTTCTGCACACATCAATCAATCAATCTTATTTATTGAGAGCTTACCGTGTGCAGAGCACTGTACTAAACTCTTGGGAGAGTAAAATGTAACAAAGTTGGCAGGCCACAATGAGCTTACAGATGTCTTTACATGCTATCTTCCTACCTGTAATTTAGTTTGTGTCTGTCTCCCCATCTAGATTGTAAAATCCTTGAGGATAGGGTTAATGTCTATTTATTGTACTCTCAAGTGCATAGGGCTTAATCGCTTATTAACAACAATAATAATAATTACTACTGACTGGTTGATTCCCTGTTAATGACAAATGCCCCCCTTTACTGATCAGGCTTATTACATCAGTTATTTTAGCTCTTCTTTCAGTTTGATTCTTGTTGTCTTTTATCATTTATATCTATTCTCTTGCCCTTTGCTCCATTGTATATTTGCCAAGTTGTGTCCACTGGTTTTCCCATTAGATTGTAAACTTCTTGAGGGCGGGGATAGCATCTTTTACTTCAATTGTGTGCTTCCAAGCACCTAGCAGGGGGCTCTGGCACAAAAGACGCTCAATAAATATCAATGGACAAATGAACAAAATCCCAGTGCCCAAGTCCAATTGAAAATCAGAATATACTTGGACCGAGGTTATTAGAGTGCAACAGAACGGGTGATGCAATTAATTTCTGCTGATCTTGGGGCATAAAGTCCATTCCAAGCACGCCCCAAAGGGGGAAAAGATAGAAATGTTTGTAATTCATCATGAAGAACTTTTGCTAGTAACATAGTCCAAGATTTCCAAGTACAACTCCCTCCTTGAACTGACATCATCAAGCCGTAAATCAAACAGAGCGCAGAGTGACTTTACAGCTCATGCGCTTGAATGAATTCTTCTTTTATTCTTTTCTTGTTTGTTTTCCTTGAAAAGAGGAAATACGACTTTAGTGAATAAACCGGGCTTTTTAAATGCCAGGGCCCCCATAAAAACCATTGGGAGGCAGCTTTTGGATCGCTTCACTGGCATTAGTGTTAATGACGGGGACTCCGTCTAATTCCCACCTGTGTAGTCTTTCCCGGGGCTTGTTACAGTGCTCTGCACACTGTGTGCATTTAATAAATATTATTACTACTACTAATAGATACTGAAGGCCCAATGGATGCAATGCACTGTAAAAACAAAATAAGGTGACATATTTTCTGTCCACAAGGAGCTAAACCTCTAGTGGGGATAGGAGAACGGACAAAAATATGTACAAACAGAGCCCGTTATTCAGTCATTCCTTCATTCATTCAATCAATCACATTTATTGAGTGCTTACTGTGGGCAGAGCACTGTACTAAGGGCTTGGACAGTACAATCCCTACCCAAAGCGGACTCACAGTCTACAAGTGGGGAGACAGACATCCAAACAAGTAAACAGGCATCAATAGCATCAATATACTATTCGAAGGACAAGCTGTTTACCTTCTTTCTACCCCAGAGCTAAGGAACAGTGCTTGGCACAAAGTAAGTGTTTAACAAATACCATAATTATTATTATTATTGTTGCCCGAGGGTGGGGGAAGAGAAAGACTGTGAGCTCGTGGTGGACAGGGATTGGCACTCTTTAGTGTTGTATTATGCTCTCCCAAGCGCTTAGTACAGTGCTCTGAACACAGTAAGCACTTAATAAATATGAATGAATGAAGAGGCCAAGGGAGTCCTCCTTTTGTGGGGGGGAAAGCCGGCCTGGCAGAACACCCCGAAAGAAGCCCCGTTGGGATTTCCGAGTGGGGGAGCGTTTTGGGGACCCCCCCTTAAAACCCCCCAGTCGAAGACAGTCGTCCCTGGGGATTTGAAAGCCGCACACCCGGCGGGATGGCGCCCCCTAGCGCCCTCACTCTGCCCGTTATTCATTTAATCGTAATTATTATTAATAATAATACTAATAATGGTATTTGTTAAGCGCCTACTCTGTGCCAGGCAATGTACTAAGCGCCGGGGTGGGTACAAGCAAATCGGGTTGGACCCAGTCCCTGTCCCATGTGGGCCTCACAGTCTCCATTCCCATTTTACAGATGAGGTCACTGAGGCACAGAAAAGTGAAGTGACTTGCCCACGGAAACACAGCAGAGAAGCGGCAGAGCCTGGATTAGAACTCATGACGACCTGATTCCCAGACCTGTGCTCTATCTACTACAAGGTGAGTTTAGCACTGTGCTAAGCGCTTGGGAAAGTACCCTACAACCACTGGGGCTTTGTTCTGACCCGCTGCCACTTCGCCCCTCACCCTCATCTCATTTATTCATCGTACTGATTGAGCGCTTACTGTATGCAGAGCACTGTACTAAGCGCCTGGCGGCTGAGTGGCGGTGCAGACCCCATTCCCCCGGAGCGTCTTTCATCCAATCAGTCGTATTTATTGAGTGCCTACTGTGTGCAGAGCACTGTACTAAGCGCTTGGAAAATACAATTCGGCAGCAGACAGAGACGATCCGTACCCAACAACGGGCTCACACAGTCTAGAAGGGGGAGACAGACAACATAACAAAACACACAGGCATCACTACCATCAAAATAGATAAATAGAACCAGAGATAAATGTACATCATTAATAAAATAGAGTAATAAATATGTACCAATGTACACAAGCGCTGTGGGGAGGGGAACGGGGTAGAGCAGAGGGAGGGAGTCGGGGCGATGGGGAGGGGAAGAGGAGCAGAGGGAAACGGAGAGCTCAGTCTGGGAAGGCCTCCTGGAGGAGGTGAGCTCTCAGTAGGGCTTTGCAGAGGGGAAGAGAGTTAGTTTGGCAGATGTGAGGAAGGAGGGCATTCCAGGTCAGAGGTAGGACGTGGGCCAGGGGTCGACGATGGGACAGGCGAGAATGAGGCCTAGTGAGGTTATCGGAGGGCCTTGTAAATAAATCCCCCTCACAGGTCTCTGCTCTGCTCGGGTGCGAAGGCAACAGTCCCTTCCAATCCCTCTTCCCTCCCTCCTTCTCCTCCCAGTTTCCCATTCCCTCTCCTCGCCCCTCCCCGTCCCCACAAGCAGGGAATTTTGCTCGTCTGCATCCCCGTTGGGTGTAAAACGATTATATCTCTGGAGGGTGATCAACAAGTAGCTTAAGGGGATGAGAAACAGTGGGTTTGAGCACCTCGTTCTCCTATAACGGAGGCCACGTTCCCTACTAAGAAGAGAAGCAGCGCGGCTCAGTGGAAAGAGCACGGGCTTGGGAGTCAGAGGATGTGGGTTCTAATCCCGGCTCCGCCACTTGTCAGCTGGGTGACTTTGGGCAAGTCACTTCACTTCTCTGGGCCTCAGTGACCTCATCTTAATGGGGATGAAGACTGTGAGCCCCGCGTGGGACACCCTGATGACCTTGTGCCTCCCCCAGCGCTTAGAAGAGTGCTTGGCAACTAGTCAGTGCTTAACAAATACCAACATTATTATTATTACATAGAAAGCGCTTAACAAGTGCCACTTCTCAGCTGTGCGACTGTGGTCAAATCACTTCACCGAGAAGCAGCGTGGCTCAGTGGCAAGAGCCCGGACTTGGGAGTCAGAGGTCCTGGGTTCGAATCCCGCCTCGGCCACCTGTCAGCTGGGTGACCCTGGGCAAGTCACTTCACTTCTCGGTGCCTCAGTTCCCTCATCTGTAAAATGGGGATTAACTGTGAGTCTCAGGTGGGACAACCTGATGACCCTGTATCTCCCTCAGCGCTTAGAACAGTGCTCTGCACAAAGTAAGCGCTTAACAAATACCGACATTATTATTATTCACTTCTCTGTGCCACAGTTCCCTCATCTGTAAAACGGGGATTAACTGGGAGCCTCATGAGGGACAACCTGGTTACCCTATATCTCTCCCAGCGCTTAGAACAGAGCTCTGCACAGAGTAAGCGCTTAACACAGAGTAAGCGCTTAACAAATACCAACATTATTATTATTCACTTCTCTGTGCCTCAGTTCCCTCATCTGTAAAATGGGGATTAACTGGGAGCCTCATGAGGGACAACCTGGTTCCCCTGTATCTCCCCCAGCGCTTAGAACAGAGCTCTGCACAGAGTAAGCGCTTAACACAGAGTAAGCGCTTAACAAATACCAACGTTATTATTATTCACTTCTCTGTGCCTCAGTTCCCTCATCTGTCAAATGGGGATTAACTGGGAGCCTCATGAGGGACAACCTGGTTACCCTGTATCTCCCCCAGGGCTTAGAACAGTGCTCTGCACAGAGTAAGCGCTTAATAAATACCAACATTATTATTAAGAAAAAGGGGGGGAGGGAGGCCGCACCTGAGCGGCGGAGGAGCCGCGCTGCGGCCATTGCGGCCATAGACAGGCAGGGGGCGCTGCAACTTCACAGTTTCCCACGGCGGCCGCTCGGCCTTAGGGACAGGGAAACCCGCGCTAAAGCCAAGGCCTGGGGCGTTATAGGGAGGTGAGGGGGGAATAATAATAATAATGTTGGTATTTGTTAAGCGCTTACTATGTGCCGAGCACTGTTCTAAGCGCTTGGGGGAGATACGAGGTAATTAGGTTGTCCCACAAGAGGCTCACAGTCTTCATCCCCATTTGACAGATGAGGTCACTGAGGCACTGAGAATAATTAGGTTGGTATTTGTTAAGTGCTTACTATGTGCAGAGCACTGTTCTAAGCGCTGGGGAGATACGAGGTCATTAGGTTGTCCCACATGAGGCTCACAGTCTTCATCCCCATTTGACAGATGAGGTCACTGAGGCACTGAGAATAATTAGGTTGGTATTTGTTAAGTGCTTACTATGTGCAGAGCACTGTTCTAAGCGCTGGGGAGATACGAGGTCATTAGGTTGTCCCACATGAGGCTCACAGTCTTCATTCCCATTTGACAGATGAGGTCACTGAGGCACTGAGAATAATAATTAGGTTGGTATTTGTTAAGTGCTTACTATGTGCAGAGCACTGTTCTAAGCGCTGGGGAGATACGAGGTCATTAGGTTGTCCCACATGAGGTTCACAGTCTTCATCCCCATTTGACAGATGAGATCACTGAGGCACTGAGAAGAATAATTAGGTTGGTATTTGTTAAGTGCTTACTATGTGCAGAGCACTGTTCTAAGCGCTGGGGAGATACAAGGTAATTAGGTTGTCCCACATGAGGCTCACAGTCTTCATCCCCATTTGACAGATGAGATCACTGAGGCACAGAGAAGTTAGCGGAAAGAGCATGGGTTTGGGAGTCAGAGGTCGTGGGTTCTAATCACGCTCTGCCACTTGTTTGCTGTGTGATCTTGTGCAAATCACTTAATTTTTTTGTGCCTCAATTACTTCATTTGTAAAATGGGGGTTGAAGTTGTGAGCCCTAATTCGGACAGGGACTGTGACCAACTTGATTAGCTCGTGTCTACCCCAGCACTTAGTACAGTGCCTGGCACAGAGTAAGCGCTTAATCAAAACCGTAAAACAAGCATACAGAAAAAACGCAGAACAAGTAGGCACGTTAGGGATCGACCGAAAAGCAAGAAGATATTCTTGCTAAGAAGATGCGTTGTCCATTTTTGTTTTTCCCCTGAGGACCTAAGTGGACATTGAGTCTTGATCAGAGGATGGCGACGGCTTGGGGAAAAGTGGTAAGAGTGGAAGAGAAGGAAGAGTTTGGAGGAATTTGTATTCCACCTGTACCTTTGAAAAATCTATCAACTAGGTGTTTGGGTGTTTTGGTTTTTTTTAGCTTTTTACTAGGTGCCAGGAACTGTACTATGTGTTGGGTAGATACGAGTTATTCAGGTTAAGCACAGTCCCTGTCCCACATAGAGCTCACAGTCTTAACCCCCATTTTACAGATGAGGTAACTGAGGCACACAGAAGTTCAGTGATTTGCCCACGGTTTCCCAGCAGACAAGTTTGGGAGCGGCGATTAGAACTCGCCGCTAGGGTTAGAGAAGCAGCGTGGCTCAGTGGAAAGAGCACGGGCTTTGGAGTCAGAGGTCACGGGTTCGAATCCCTGCTCGGCCACTTGTCAGCTGTGTGACTTTGGGCAAGTCACTTAACTTCTCGGTGCCTCAGTTACCACATCTGTAAAATGGGGATTAAGATTGTGAGCCCCAAGTGGGACAACCTGATTCCCCTGTGTCTACCCCCGCGCTTAGAACAGTGCTCGGCACATAGTAAGCGCTTAACAAATACCAACATTATTATTATTATTAACTCAAGTCCTGACTCCCAAGCTGTAGGATCCACTAGGTCACGCTGCTTCTCTGGTACTGCTGCTTCTGGAATTCTCTACCCCTTTCAGACCTGGCATGAGACTTGGGTGAGGGTGAAAAGAGTTTATGCAACTGGATGCTGTCCCCTCTCCCTTTCAAGGAATTCATTCATTCAATCGTATTTATTGAGCGCTTACTGTGTGCAGAGCACTGTACTAAGCGCTTGGACAGTACATTTCAACAACAAATAGAGACAATTCCTACCCAACAACGGGCTCTCCCCCTCCCTGACTCCTCTCACTTCTTCCTCCCCTTCCCCTCATCCCAACCTATGGAATCAGCGCTAAAGCTGCGCTTCAAACCTTGATAAAGCGAAGCACCAAGTGGTTAACCAGTGGATGAGTGACTTAGTGGAAAGAGCACAGGCTTGGGAGTCAGAGGTCATGGGTTCTAATCCCGACTCTGCCACTTAGCCGTGTGACTTTAGGCAAGTCACTTCACTTCTCGGAGCCTCAGTGACCTCATCTGTAAAATGGGGATGAAGCCTGTGAGCCCCACGTGGCCAACCTGATTACTCTGTATCTACTCCAGCGTTAAGAACAGTGCTTGACACATAGTAAGCGCTTAAAAAATACTAGAGAAGCAGCGCGGCTTAGTGGAAAGAGCACGGGTTTGGGAGTCAGAGGTCGTGGATTCTAATCCTGGCTCCGCCACTTGTCTGCTGTGTGACTTTGGGCAAGTCACTTCTCTGGGCCCCAGTTACCTCATCTGTCAAATGGGGATTAAGACTGTGAGCCCCACGTGGGGCAACCTGATTACCTTGTATCTATCCCAGCGCTTAGAACAGTGCCTGGCACATAGTAAGCGCTTAACAAATGCCATCATTATTATTATTATCACCGCTATGGCTTGTATTTTGGCATCTTTGCGCGTGATTCCGCTCCGACCGGGATCCTGCCAGTTCGGTCTTTTTTGGGAGGGGGCCAACCCGACCTAGATTTGGTAATTGGCGTGCGAGAGGATGTTTCTTTTAACCTGGGAAGGTGGGAACACGGAACCAAAGGTTGTCAATTCCTGGTCCATCGGCGATCAACACGTGGGTGTGTGTGTGTCTGTGTCTGTGTGTGTCTCT